>NC_133360.1:6728909-7062243 GCF_030506205.2 Paramisgurnus dabryanus | reverse complement strand
AGCTAAAAATTGCCGATAGACTAATAAATAAATAAAGTTGAACGATTGGGGCCGGTTTCCCGGACAGGAATTAGACTAGTCTGAGACTTTAATAAATGTGAGCTGTCCAAACTGAAAACCATAGATATATAAACTAGATGTCGCCTTGGGGTTCTGAGCATGCGTCAAAACCGCCGCCATCTTAGGACAGGGGTCTTGTCATAGGAAGTATCTAGGTAAAGCTGCTATCTCCGCCTGTACTTCGAATTCATGGACGATGCCGGACTTTTGTGCTGCGTATGGATGTTAGGGCTACTAGCACTATGCATTACAGTTAGAAAAAGTAGATTTAAAAAAAAAAAAAAATTCTTAACCCACTGCTAAATACATGTCTGACTGTTGAAACGAACCAAAAGAAAACGAATAAAATTGCATACATGGCGATTTATGGTGATTTTATTTCCGTTACACCATTGCCTACAATGACGCTGATGCGGGATTCCCCTGTTTCAAGATGGCAGCTCTGTTTGACGCATTCGGTCCAATGAACTGCCATAGCCAAGGCGACATCTAGTGTACATATCTATGACTGAAAACAACTTGCACTGACATATCTTAAAATACATCAGTGCCCTTTGTTTTGTCTCAAAATGCACACAAGTAATGTTTTTAGTAAGGTATGTTTGTGAAAACTAGTTATATTTCCTAAATAAATTAAGGCCTAGTCCTAGTTTAAAATAATCTCCCATAATGTGCGTGAATTTAGGGACCACCTCTAAAGTAATAATGTACATGTTTCTATCTTCAATAGTATTTAACAGTTTATATTAATAAATATATAAAAAAGTTATAGTGTACATTATAGCTGACAACCATATGAACACAGTCGGGTTTGTGACTGTTTGTTGACTAAAAGTCATTCCATTTAAATGCTGTAAAAAGTAGAAACGTGTATATTAAGGCGTAACTTTAGAGACGGTCCCTAAATCCACCACTATCAAATTGTCAACTACATAACTTACTGAGGAATCGAATCCCTGATCAAAGTAAAATCAAATTTGTTTATCCATGCTAATTTGTTGTCTACAAAAACAACACGTTCACGTACATATATCAAGTACACATAAGCTTTAATCACATTACAAGAATACAACTTTTGTTAACTTAAGTCGTGATCATGAGAAAACAAGCAAGCAAAAATAAAAATAGTACACAACCTCGGCTTCCGTAAATGAACATCACATTTGCAGTCTGGATAACAACAGTCGTATGCACTATTGCTAACTATTTATTATGTTATACATCCCTTATGAAAATTAAACGTGGTTTTACTACATTTACATCCAAAAAACATGGTTAACGGTACATTGTTACCACAAAATTACCATGGTTTTGCTAATAGTAATCACATAAACCCATGGTTAATTTTCGTGAGGGATATTTAAACAAGGCCTCATACGGCGTAATTCTTATTTTAAATTTCGGGTATGTTTTATGAATTTTGGTCGCTTTTTGTTAAATGAGTCCAAATCTGTCTGCGTATTCTGCCGGTCAAGAAAAACGGCGGGTAACGTAAAATGTCAAGTACACGAGCACCACCTGGCGTGTCTAACGTTACACGTACAATAACTGTATGTAAACTTATCAGCATGAAATTCAGACTTTTTGTTTTAACTTGCATCTTACCTCTTTGGCGTTTCGCCTCAGTAAGTGTTGGATAAACATCCATCTCCTCATCATCCTCCTCACATGGATTTAAGCAACCGGCAGCGCGCCCGACTTGTGACGAAAGTCCGATATCAAGGACATCGTCAAAGTTCGGCACAGCATTCGGCAGACAAAAATCAATGTTTTCGACATCGGTTCCTTCCATGCCCATGTCGGACAATGGTGTTACAGGACGAAACATGATGTCGAGGAATAACTGTAAGACTTAACTGTGTGTAGACTCGGTTCACAAAGGGTTGAAATCTAAGCAAACTGTCCTCCGTACACAGTGCGTCAAGCAGTTTAAAGTTGCGAACTTTTGGAAAGTCTGCAAATTCACTTGGTAATCTGTACAGCAGCGTTCAGATCAGTCAAATGATACCGGTCTCATCTGGTTGAGTGTTTTATAAACATTATGTGACGTCATAATGGTTCCATGACAACGCCGCGTTCTACAGTATGGTTGTCATGGAGTTTAACGACTCTGTTTTGTTTACGGTTCAACTCTGATGAGTTCATTTTTTATTTTTTTATGTCCCGTGTGTTGTTTAATTAAAACTATTTACAACTTTTTATTGTATGAATATCATATCAAAACTTTTAAATATGTCTTAATGCTGCTATTGTTTAAAATGTATTTTACAGTATGTATAGACGCTATATTGTATTAATATATTTCGATTTATTGTTATTCATTTACAACCACTAGATGGCACTATGTTAATTACCAGTAATATTAAAAGAATAAGAGTATTAGTCGAGAGTAAAACACAGACATGCTCAGATTGTATGGACATTTTATTTAAATCATCAAAAGACATCAAATGTCATATATTTTAATGCAAGTTTTTTTCATTGCTCAAAATCCTTCACACATATCAAATAGTTAAACACTGGCAGTCAGTCAAAAACAGAAATAAATTTAGATATAAACCCTCATCCCTTACAGCAGTTAAAGCATCAGCAGAGTTACATATTGCTGAGTTTACTGCATGGTTAAATTCACTAAACACTACTTAATATTAATTCCTAAAGGGTCATGGTGGTGGACAAAATACTGTATGAGATGAGAGGAAAAAAATTATAAAATCTTAAAAAATATTTTCACTACCAAAATAAATTTTCCTGCCCCAAAAATAATTTTATGCAACAATCTCCTATCTTTGCTAAGATAACATAAAGCCTAAAGGTTAACCTCCTGGTTTGTCTTTTTTTCAGATTTCTACCAGCTATTTAGGGGAACCAATAAATATAATACCCAAATATTTTTCTTTGAACATGAAGCAGTGTATTTGTCCATGTTTGTGTATAACAGGTTCCAGTTACACAGAATTAAGTATTATGGCGCAAACAACAACAAAAACAAAAAAATAATGTCCACATATGTGACATCCATGTCTTAGGAGCTTAAATGTGGCATAATACAACTGTAAATAGAGATAGACCTTATTAAAAAAAATTACCTTATTAAAGATATCAATATGATATTTTTTACATTATAGATTGTATGTAGAAATCTCTCAAACTTGCTTCACTGATACTCTGAACTTTATTGAACTACATCTAAACACAGTTTAAGAATAATCTTCATTCACTGTTATATTTACCTTAAAGCTAAATAACCATATACCACCAAAGACATGTTGAAGTCAAACTTTCTGTTAATGCTATTCATTTTTATCAACACCAGGTGGCGACTGTAGATCAAACATGCAGTCTCTGTTTCATTTCTCTGCAAAGGCTTCAGTGGAGATGAGCACATGGACCTGTGTGATGATAATAAGAGATTATTCAAAGACATATCACATTGATGATAACTTTAGTATAGGGATGAACATTCCCTACTGAAAAACAGCTAAAACCAACCTAAGCTAGTTGACTGGTTTTACTGGTCTCCCAGCTTGGTTTTAGCTGGTGTAGCAGGCTGGTTTTAGAGAGGTTTTTAGGGCCCACTTTTAGCTGTTCAGATCGAAAAACCAGCTTTACCAGGCTAAAAGCTTAGAAGAGTGGTCTTAGCTGGTTTACGCTGGCCCTCCAAGCCTGGCAAAGCTGCATACATCTGGTTTTACTGACTGGTCAAGCTAGTTTTTTGTTTATTAAATTTTTTTTATAGATTTACAATAGCAAAATTGTAATACATATGTCTCTAACAGTACATACAGTCATCCATCATGCAATGGTAGTTCAGTGATAGTAATAATTTTAGTAACCATGCACAAATATCCTGTTTCTCTCCTGCTGTCAAAGCAAGAAAGAAAGTTTGCCGATACATGACAGTGAATGTGTTAATGCAAGTTAAACAAATATGAACCTGTTAGCCGGCACTTTCATTTTTGAGCATTTTCTAAAAATCAACATACCCAAAATAAAAAGTCTGCAGCTCTTAAAGCCTTTGGACTATATTCATAATTCTAGTCTTGTTTGAAACTAGACGTGACATATTGTTGCCCAATAGTCATAACAACTCAAGAGGATTTTTGTCTTGTTTTCAGTAAAAATATCTAAAAATTCTTAAATTAAGATGCTTTTTCTTGAAGAGCAAAACGACCCAAGAAAATAAGTCTAGTTTTTAGACCAAAAATATCAAATTTAAGTGATTTTGTGCATAAAACAAGAAAAAAATTCTGCTCTCGGCTCTCACGTCCCTTACCAAAATGAAAACCGGGGACATTTTACTTAAATGGTTAAAATATCATTAAAATCTCATTTGTTGTTATCTATGAATTAAAAAATAGGGAAAAATGTTTTTTGAAAGTTTTCTTTATTTTATTGTTGTGGGTTCACTGCAAAAATGACTTACCAGTATTTTTGTCTTGTTTTCAGTACAAATATCTAAACATTCTTAAATCAAGATGCATTTTCTTGATAAGCAAAATCCCCTAATAAAAATCTAGTTTTAAAGGTATTGCAGAGGATTTTCTTTTTCCAGGTAGATCATCAAGACTATTGGTCCTCATAGTTGTCAATCAGCAATTGTTGCGCAATTGCATTTTTAAAAAGTGGAGAAGGCAGTTATTTTCTAAAATTCGAGAAAATCCTTCGCTACAACTTTAAGACAAAAAAATTTAATTGATGTGAATTTGTGCTTAAAACATGCAAAAAAACATTTTCTTTAATATATATTTTCTTAAATTAAGTAAGCACAAATTTGATATTTTGGTCTAAAAACTAGAGTTATTTTCTTAGGTCATTTTGCTTATCAAGAAAATGCATCTTGATTTAAGAATTTATTGATATTTGTACTTAAAACAAGAGAAAAATACTAATACGAAAGTCATTTTTATAGTGTTTCTAATTCAATTAATTGAACAATTTCTGTAGACTTAATCTAATTTTTCCCCTTTTTAATACAATGCACAGAAACATACCTTCTTAAAAAAGACTTCTAAGGTACTACTTCAGCTGATTTTATAGCATTTTAAACATGAAGAACAGAAGGAATAATGCAAAAGTAAACGTATTTAGCCTACACAAAACAAATGCTCGGTACCATACTGTGATCAGTTCACTTCATTGGTTTATTACTTTAATTTAACATAAGTAGTTAGTACCTTAACCCCTGATAACTTTAACTGTTTTCATATCTTATGATAACTTTATTGATGATAATGACACTGATAAAATCAGTGGCGTGCTCAGGTTATCAGTAGTTCGCGGCCCCCTCTGCTGGTGAAAATAATCATTACATGATTGCTCCGGTCTGGTACTACAAACGCTATGTTGATCGAGGCTTTTCAGTGTATTTGCTGGTTGTTTTGGACGTGCTGTAAAACAGGGAGATTTCCGGGGACAGCTTCAGTCGTGGACAGAACACCAAAAAATGGGACTGTCCCCGGAAAACAGGGAAGTCTGGTCACCTTAATATAGACTTTAGATTGACTTTAGGCCTCAGATATTAAACACACATCTGCATGGCTTGATTGGGCTTGAGCCCAGGGGCCTCGGCCAGTAGGGGGCCCCCGTGCTTGCTTGCGTTCGTTTGATTTTTTTCAGTCGTTTTAATTTGGTTGGTGCTGAATTGTTTGTTGCTGCATTTAATTCGTTAATTTATATATGTCAGTCAACTTGGTGCTGAATATGACACGCTGCGTTTACTGCTTTTGAAACCCATAGATGCTAGTATAATTGTGAATACGCGAAATAAGAGTCATTAATAAGCTTTACAGATAGCGAGAAAAGCAACGCTAAAAGGAAGCGCTCTGTGAAATGAAAAAGATTACTAGAGTAAGTATGGTCTTGTAATTCTGTTTGTTTCTTCAGTCGTGTAGTCAAACGTGATACGCAGGTATACGCAGTATACCCACTAGGAAAGATCAAGGATTTCTAAATGCGCGAGGATACATTAAACTTGCGTATGACAAACTTTTGACACTTTCATTCATAAATTGACATCTGAATCATTCACCATTCACATGCTCCACTTGCTACTTTGATGGGTTAAACCTCATATACAGTCAGCTATTTGGTATTTGGCTTCATGCGGCACTGCGCTATCCGACCATCATATGAAATCAAATTATTGCGGATTCGCTGCGCAAAAGTGACTGGAAAGCAGACTGGTGTATTCATGTGGTGCAACAACGGACAGACGAATGACATCAAAGTACCGCGAGAGAGTGATTTGAGAAATCACACGTAGAAGTCTGCTTTCTAATCGCTCTTGCGGTACTTTGACATCACCAAGCGCTCTGCGTAGCTCCAAATGAAATCCAGTCTGCTCGCAGTCTGCAGCTCACACGACACTGTAACCAAACAGTTCCTGTGGAGAAGTGGACGAGTGGAGCAGAGCTATGAAACATAACAAAATCAGGAGAGTTGACAACGCACATATGACTATGTCAACATTTAAATCATCAGTCCAGTTTATTACTTCATCTGGAGGTGAGGATCACAGTTTAAACTTTTGAAAAGTGTTAATTTTATATCTATCTTCAAGGTTTAAATGTATAAGGTTCATATAAGACGCAAAAAATAATTAATGATCATCAGGGGCATCGCTAGACCCCTTTTACTGGGGCACGTCATTTTGTTTTACATGTTGATATGTTTTATTATTGTTTAAAATGTTAATATAGGTAAACCAAGCCAAGCAAATATAAAAAATATGTAATATTACAACTGAGACTATAGAATGTGCTTTGGCGGGCACCTCACAGACTGGCTACGTTGGAGACCCCAATGCCAAGAAATTGACTGTTGACAAGCACCAAAATCCACCTTAGTCGTCTAACTTATGACTGAGCTGATCTTTTTCACAAGCACTTCCTCACATTACTCAATGACAACAATTACATTTAGTCAGGGGCGCTGCTAAGGATTTTGGGCCCCATGAAAAGAATCTTGACAGGGCCCCCAACACAGATGAGACTTGTTTCATATTAATTTACATAAAATCATGCGCTTTTATGGTATTTTGACCACTATTGGGGTGAGAAAATTTTACTTGAATTAAGTGTTAAAGAAAAAAGAAATCTTATTTCACAATTTTTTTCTCACCCCATGGGCAGATCATTTTGCTTATTTTAAGGACAATTTCACTTATATTATTTTGTCTTAAAACTAGACTTGTTTACTTAGGTCATTTTGCTCATCAAGAAAAAGCATCTTAATTTAAGAATTTTTTGATATTTCTACTGAAAACAAGACAAAAATACTAAGTAAGAAAGTCATTTTTTGCAGTGTTGAACGTTTAACTAAAACTGTGTATTGTTATTTTTTCCAGCGTTTTCTTGACCTAACATGGGGAGAAAAAAAGAGTTCCCTTATCATGCACTTTTAACACTAGAACGGCCACCAGCAGTCATTTAAACGGCAACATTTAAACTTATGGTAATTGTCTTTAACACTAGAATGAACAAGGCGTAATTTTAATAAGCTGTGTTGCCTGGATCATACAATTTGGGCGGACTGAACTATTTTATGATAATTGAGAGGGGGGAAGGGGCCCACGGACGTTTGTGTTTCCTAAACAAAAAAAAAAATTTTGATACCAGGAAACAGCAAATAAAATAATTTTAAGTTAATAATTTTTACTATTAAATTTTTTTAGCACCACAATTTTGGGGGCTTCTCTGGGCCCCCTCTTACTCATGGGTCCCGAGAATCGTCATTGTTTACCCCCCCTTTACAGCACCCCTGCATTTAGTCAATGCTACATATAAATTAAAAAGTTTTTTGAACGTTAATGTAATATCAGTGACATTGGATTTAAATTAAGACCAAAAGTTTATACTTTGTTTAGCAACCATATAACTTTAACCAACTAAACAATCAACTTGATTTTAAAAGCTTTGAAGATGGAAAAAAATATAAAAATGTTGCAGACCCAAATATTGATATTCCCTAGAAATACAGGACACAAGGTCAGTCAAGGTAACTTGTTTATTTATGTTATTATGATCCTGTTGTTCAGAGCGATCATTTTTTTTCCCAGTCTGGACAAATATTGTCATGTAGATAAACCAGAAGATCTGGAATGTCTCATGGATCGCATGTCCCACAAAAAACCTTCACAAACTAATGAGAGTAAAAACCTTTGTACAATATACATAAAATACAATTTTTTGAGTTCACCGTATGATCAAAATGGGTCCTGAAAGAAAACAGAAACAACAAACATAAGATAAACAGATCATCTATGCATGACAGTCTATATCTGCATATAATACTTACCTCTTCGTTTTGTATAACAACAACAGAAACATATCCCAAATATTATAAACAGAAGAAACACCAAAAATCCCAAGAAATAAGAAAGTATAGATTCTGTAACAGAGAAAAAGAGCAACTATTAAAAAACAGTATAAGACCAGATTTATATATTTATATCTCAAGTGTCCTACCTGGACATCCTGGACAAACATCATTGATGTTAAGATGTTGAGTTTGGTTTGTGATGGGATTGTTCACCACACAGCTGTATGTGTTTGTATCCTGATATCCAACCTCCAGAGGTAGAGAGAGTCTGATGTTGAGATCAGACACACTGATGCTGGACAATAAACTGTTTCCTTTGTACCAGGAGAGACTCACATCTGTCACATTCAACACCGAACACGACAACACACATTTTGAGCTATATACGCTTGCTAAAGATATTGAAGAACATTTTGAAGAGTTACTGATACGGGTGAAGACAGGAACCGGCAGAGGTGCTGGAAAATATGAAAATGATTAAAATAAAATCACAATTTAAGGAAAACATGTCAAATCCTTGAATATAGAATACTCACCAAGAACAGAGAGATTAAATTTGATCGTTGGCGCATCTACTTTAGCAGTGAGATCTTGTATGACAGTAATCTGATAATAAAGTCCAGAGTCTGTGGTTCTGATGTTTCTGATGGTCAGAGATCCGGTCTGTTTGTCCACCTTCAGTCTGTCTCCGAATCGTTCAACACTATTGCCGTAATCAACGCTCTTATTTCTTACTCCAATATAAATGTCAGGCTGTTGAGATTTATAAGTCCATATAATGTGATCATCTTCATTCATTAAAGAACCAGAACCTAGAGTAACAGTATCTCCCTCCATCACTTTCATCATTTTTATTAACGGTCTTTTATCGATATCAAGTCTTGCATCATCTGAACCAATTTTTTCTTTATTAATGTCTTCAATAAATTCGGTCTTTGTGTTATCACCAGAATATTCCACTTCTGTGTTATTTGTAGTTTTGTCAAAATCTGGATTATCTATAGAGTCGCCATTGTCTCCATTAAGTTCTGTCTCAACACCAAACACACCTGGAACAAAAAATAAATAGCTTTTAATAAAGTGTTGTTTCATGTCTGTGCAATATTGTAAAAATTTTGGATTTGTTGGTTTAACTTATAAAATTAAGTTACCTCGTTGCCATAAAAGGAGACAAAGACAGAGCACATGAAATGAGAGATCCATATTCTTCATGAGTCCAGGCACAAGTCAGAGATGATTCAAGTTCATCTGCTTAAATGTAAAGATGACACGGAAGTAAAATTTAGCAATGAGTCAAGCTGACGAGAAACTTGGGCGTTTCATTGAACACAAATGATGGGTTCGTTTAACGTTTCTGTGCGTGTCTGTGCATGAACGACCTTTACAACCACTGCAAATAATCAAAAATTATTTCAGATACATCCCTGTAAGCATGTCAGGTATTTATAGACGTTAAAATATTTGTTAAGAAACTGGAACAAAATATACATTAACTGTACTGTTAGAGAATACAGCAATATTAGACTCAGAACTTTAAAAGTAAAAGTTGACCTAAAATGAAAATTAGTACTTTTTTACTCACCCTAAAGTCATTGTAGGTTTATGACTTTCCTTTTTTAACCAAACATGGTTGGAGTTAATTATAGTAAATAATATCCTGACACTTTTTAGTTTTATAATGGCATTGGATGGTGCCCCATTTTCAAAGCTTAAAAAAGTGCACACATCCATTAAAAAATAATCGTTTCTTTTAGAGACTGTGAACATTAGGAACTTTTTGACAGCTACCAAGTGCATCTTGACAAAATAAAGTCAACGGCGCCGTCTGTATTTAAATACGTCATTTTTTTTAACCTCAACAAATGATAGCTAATGTTGCCTTTCGCGGGGAACCTCAATGCTGCATCAGGAAATAATAGTATGAAATAATATTATGTATAATAGTATTTCAGTGTGCGCTCATGTGAAATGTTTGGCTGTGTCTCAATCCCTTATAACTCCAGAGTTTGTGAATCAGTAGGCGATTTCGTGTATGCAAGTTCGGGCACTGGTAAAGACCCTTGCTCACTTCACATTATTCACCTTTTCCTGTGACTTGACTGTTTAAGCACGTTGTGAATATTCATCAACAACCTAGTGATGTGTGTTTATATTAAAACTTAAACAAATGTCTTTATAAAGGTTCTGTTGCCTTTCACAAAGTTAATTGATTTTGCTCGCACGATTTTCAGTTGGCGAGCTTCGGAAAAGTGATTATTGGTAATGGAACATAGGGAATATAGATTCTCACTGTTTTATGCATTGCATTGTGGGAATTTTTAACGGACAAATGTTCCAGTGCACTGGAAGGACTTAAAATGGCCGACTCCATGATCAGTGAACAAGCAGGACTGGTCTTTCCAAGTCCCTTCCTTTAGAGGCTAGGCGAGGCTCCTCTTTAGAATTTCGAGAACACGTAAATGGAACAGGCAAGCAAGTGCACGTCATTGCGTCATTACGTCAATGAAAATGTGTGCTTTCGTCCCTGCGTGCATAGGATTGTGGGTGATTTCAGCGCACGAAGAGCGTGAAGGATACACATATGCATCCTTTACTTTATATGGGATATTTCTCTAACAAAGGACTCAGTCCTTGGTTGAAATTATGAGGATTCTCGACATTGGAACAGTCCTTCAACGGACGTCGATGACGTAGCATCCTCGAAATTCTGGCTTCCGAGGATCCTTTCTTGACATTGAGTGCGGAGTGATGATGTCATGAGTGGCGGTACTGGAAAGTATAAAAGGGAAGTGTTAACATAGCATGTTAGCTTCTGCCATTTCAGCAAGCGTTCTTTAGAGTGTTGCCAACTCTAATTTAGCAACTTTTCAGACCCCGTTAGCAAATTTTTTCAAGAAAGTGACTAGCGACAAATCTAATGACCTTTTCTGGTGCTGTTGGAGACTTTTGGAGTCTCAACACAACATCATGAACAACAGGAAGTCCTGTACAATCGGTCAAGTCATGATGATATATTAGCTGTAATAAATCTTTATTTCATAAACACACTTCATCGAAGGCTGGAACCTGCTATATGTTGGGTTTAAAAAGAGTATATAAAACTATAGGTGTTATAGAATTATTGTAATGTATGCATTTATGTATGCACAAAGTTGAACATTTTTTGTGGACAGGAGGCAGATGAGCGAGATCTAACCACAGTGGTGGGTGATGTTGATTGCCTTTATACACAACTGTAAACTTCTCACGAATGGTCTTCTGCTCGCAACACCAACATTAACTCATTGAATATTTAGAGCAAAAGCCATATAAGAGTGTGAAATGCACACAGTTATATTGTTGCTAGATTGTAATTCTGAAAAGAGTAAAAGTATTTCTTGTAGAAAATATAAATACAACATCTTTTAATGCCAACAACACCCACAGTGTTTAAAAAGCATGTCCATTGTGAAGTTATTTGGATGCATTTAAGTAAGGAATATTATATTATAATATTATATATTCGAAAATAATGCACATTCAAGGTCGTGCCGTTACACTCCGGATGTACATTATTTTCAAATAATCCAATGACCGGAGTCAATTATTCTGCTTATTCCACAGTCACCACAGACATTTCTCTGGTGGCTATTTTAAGACATTTGACCGGTTAGATGTGCGTTCGAAAAATAATGCATGTGGAACCTTTATCAACCAATCAGATGAATGCATTCAACAGGGCGTGGTATAAGACATAAAATAACATTTCATATATAATGGCAAACTCTGACGAATACTTCCTCAGTACTAAGGACAGTTGCCATTGGTTTAATCTTCACAAGTTGACCACATGATGTTCAAACCAGAACGACAGTCATGCAGACACAATCCTAAAATACTCACAATGTGCTCTTTAATCTTGTTTTTCATTTGCATAGGAGGTAAGATTATTAACATTATTATTATATATTTTTTGACGTATGTGTTGTTGTCATTAAAGGTTTTACATTTTTAGAGATTAATGCTCAAATGATGCCATGCTACTTAATGCTATTTTACTGTTACTCTTTCAGGTATTCTTGGTGTTGTCGATCCAGATGAAGTGAAGTCAGTGTCAGTGATGGAGGGAGATTCTGTTACTTTACACACTGATATTACTCTAATACAGATACATGATCACATATTGTGGATGTTTGGACCTAAGGAGACTCTTATAGCTGAAATCTATAAGAAAAGCATTGATATGTATAACAGTAATGTGACATTTGGAAACAGACTGACACTGGACAGTCAAACTGGATCTCTCATCATCACAAACATCACAAACTCTGGACTTTATAAACTACAGATCTTCAGCAACAAGGGGACCTTATACAAGAGATTCAATGTTACTGTCTATGGTGAGTTTATTGTCATTCATACACACTAATGCTGATTTACTAAGCTGACAGATTGGTGAACATTGGGATCTTTTTGACAAGTGCATCTTGAAGAAATTGCTCATGTTCCCTTTCGAGGGAACTTCAATGCTGCATCATTAAATAATACTATGGGAACACACTAGCAGCGTGCACTCACATGAAATCTTTGGCTGTGCCTCAATCTCTTCCCTAGGTCCCGAGGTTGTGAATCAGTATTTCGTTTATGCAGGTTCGGGCACTGGTTATCGGTCACCTCACATTGAGACACTGTTAACTTATTTTCCCGTGACTTGACTGCTTAAGCGCGTTGTGATAATTCATCAACAACCTCCAAAACCAACATTTCTCTGACTTAATTATTAAACATGTATTAAAGTATATTGCTTCAAATGTTTTCATTATTCTTATACACCCGTACATACATTTGGAGGAATATACATTTAAATGTTAAACAGATTGTGGTCCCATCCTATCTAGCGATGTGTGTTTATATTCAAAATTAAAACAAACGTTTGCCCTTATAAAAGTTCTGTCGTTTTTTTTATGACATTTATTGAGTTGCTTCAGAAAAGGTCACATGATTTTCGGTAAGGGACAGGGCCAGAATGGCACACTCCGCACTTGTGGACCTCCTCAGAGTTCACACTTTGATGACATCATGTAGTGCAAACCTTAGGGACCCTTGACACGAGTCCAAGAGGGTGCACCGGAGTCATATTTTGCGACAGTCTTGAGCGTCACGCAAGAAGAGAAGTTGCCCATCAGTGTGAACTTCTCCGTTGTGTCGTCTGATTGGTCTGATTGCTCTTCTGCAAGGACTTCTGGGTTGGTAAAGTGCGCAAAGCCTGCTGCTTTGCGGGCTTCGCCGAAGATCGCATCAAGGGTGCAAAGGGGGCTCTGATGAGCACACTTCAAAGCGTAAAAATGACAGATGGGACACCTTACAGACTCTTAGACTAAGCGAGCACGCGCAATTTAAGGGCCACGAGACCGAAAGTCCACATGAAATGCGCCATTTGGGCCAGGGCCAGATTCTCACTGGTTTTGTCAGAATTTTTAAGGAACAATTGTTCCAGTGCACTGAAAGGACTTTGCGACTGAGGCAGCACTTAAAATGGCCGACTCCCTGATCAGTGCCCTGACTACTGAAGAAGGGAGCTGATTGAGCCACAGCCTTTGTACAACTATACGCAGCCTTTATAAAGGTGCGGAGTGATAACATCACGAGTGACGGCGGAACTGAAAGGTATTAAAGGGAGGTGTAAACATAGCATGTTAGCTTCTGCCATTTCAGCAAGCGTTCTTTGCAGTGTTACGACTTTGTCGCTAGATTTAGCAGCTAGCGAAGGAAGGGAGGAGTTCAAACAGATGGGCAACTTCTCTTCCTATTTGCGGTGTGAAGCTCGAGTTTGTCCCAAAATACAACTCTGTTGCGCCCTCTTGGACTCGCTTCAAAGGTCCCTGAGGTCTGCGCTACATGATGTCATCAAAGTGTGGACATTGAAGAAGTCCACAAGTCCGGAGTGTGCCATTTGGGACAGGGCCTGCCTGGATATTTATAGGCCCTGTCCCAAATGGCACACTCCGGACTTGTGGAGGTTGCACCAAAGTTTTATTTTGGGACAGACTCTAGCGTAACGCCGGAAAAAGGAAGACAAGTTGCCCATCAGTGTGAACTCCTCCGTTGTGTCGTCTGATTGGTCTGATTTCTCTTTCGCAAGGACTTCTGGGTTGTTAGAGTGCGCGAAGCCTGCTGCAGTGCGGGCTTCGCCGAAGACCGCATCAAGGGTTCAAATGGGTGATGAGCACACTATGCATCGTAAAAATGACAGTTGGGACACCCTCACAGTACTAGACTAAGCGAGCATGCGCAATTTAAGGCCTAAAGTCCACATGAAGTCATGGGTCATAGATTTGGACCCCATGGCTCTGGTGGTTGCATATTGTCAAGGCAACATGGGTCTCATTGCTTGCGCTCTGCTTCGACTAGCTGTATTGTATATTCAATGTAGTATGATTTTTGTATGCTATAATAAAACACACCTTTGTGGAAGAAATTTTAATATATAACCGTATGTGGCCAGTAGGGGGCATTATTGGCCAGTTTACTCGTAAAGGGTTAGCAATGTTCATCACAGTGGTTTCAGTGCAAGATGATTTTGATTCACACAGGAGACTATTAAACAACACAAATTAGGTGAAACTTTAAACAATGCCACACATGCATGTGTCTCAGAGAAAAGGCGGAAATTGTGGCTAACAGTGAAAAGAGGCGTTAAACACAACCTCATAGACAACAGGAAGTCAAGTCACCTGTACAATCAGTCATGACATGATGCTATATTTGCAGTTTGCAGTAATTAAACTTAATTTCTCAACACACTTCATCGTAGGATGGAACCTGCTATATGTTGGGTTTAGAAAGATTTAGTATATAAAACAATAGGTGTTATAGAATTATTGTAATGTATGCATTTATGTATGAACAAAGTGGAAAAATGTTTGTGGACAGAAGGCAGATGAGCGAGATCTAACCACAGTGCTGGGTGATGTTGTCTGTCTTCAAACGGACCTTCTCACGAATGGTCTTCTGCTCACAACACCAACATTGACTCTTTTCAGAATAACATCTAGCAACAATATGTGCATTTCACACTCTTTTGATATGGCTTTTGCTCAAAATATTCAATGAGTCAAAGTATCTCTTGTAGAAAATATACATTCAACATCTTTTAATGCCAACAACACCCACAGTGTTTGAAATGAGCATGTCCATTTGCGGTTTCACTCTACCATGCATTGGTGGTACATTGTAAGAGTATTTTAACATGCATGTATTTGTATGCATTTCAGTAAGGAATAATTGATGGCGGGCCGTTTAATTATTCGAAAATCATGCACATCCAAGGTTGTGCCGTTACACCCCGGATGTGCATTATTTTAAAATAATTCAAAGGACCGGAGTCAATTATTCCACAGTTACAGACATTGCTCTGAAGGTTATTTTAAGACATTTGACCATTTAGGTGTGCGTTTATTGAAAAAATAATGCATGTGGAACATTTCCCAACCAATCAGAATAATGCATTCAACAGCTTGTGGTATAAGATTTCAAATAACATTTCATATATAATGGTGAACTCTGACGAATACTTCCTGTAATAGTACTGAGGACAGTCGCCATTGGTTTAATCTTCACAAGTTGACCACATGACGTTCAAAGTGTTTGACAACCAGATCGACAGTCATGCAGACTCGCTCCTAAAATGCTTTTAAACATGTGCTCTTTAATCTTGTTTTTTATTTGCATAGGAGGTAAGATTATTAACATTATTATTATTATTATTATTATTATTTTTGATGTATGTGTTGAATGTTTAAAATCTTTTTTTTTAAAGATTAATGCTCAAATGATGCTACTTAATGCTATTTTACCGTACGCTCTTTCAGGTATTCTTGGTGTTATCGATCCAGATGAAGTGAAGTCAGTGTCAGTGATGGAGGGAGATTCTGTTGCTCTACACACTAATGTTACTGAAATACAGGAACGTGATCAGATATTGTGGATGTTTGGACCTCAGGAGACTCGTATAGCTGAAATCTATAAAAAAAGCATTGATATGTATAACAGTAATGAGACATTTGGAGACAGATTGATTCTGGACAGTCAGACTGGATCTCTCACCATCACAAACATCACAATCACACACACTGGACTTTATAAACTACAGATCTTTAGCAACAGAGAAACTTTATACAAGAGATTCAATCTTACTGTCTATGGTGAGTTAAATATCATTCTGTTTTGTTGTGTAACTCTACAGATAGTTGTGAATCTACTATAATTTTATCATCACATACTGTAGTAGCCTATCATTTTTGTTTTTCAGCTCATCTGCCCATTCCTGTAATCTCTTCACAAAGTTCATCGTCATCATCATCAGTCTCTAAATGTGTGTTGTTGTGTTCAGTGTTGAATGTGAGAGATGTGAATCTGTCCTGGTACAAAGGAAACAGTTTATTGTCCAGCATCAGTGTGTCTGATCTCAACATCAGACTCTCTCTACCTCTGGAGGTTGAATATCAGGATACAAACACATACAGCTGTGTACTCAACAATACCATCACAAACCAAACTCAACATCTTAACATCACTGATGTCTGTTTAAGTAGGTTAGCATTTATTTATTTTTGTATGCAAACAAAAAATCTCATGTTTCTTAAATTTTCTTTTGTAAAAGGAAACAAGGTGAAAATAGTGAAATTCATTATAAAATATTTGTATTTTTCTTCCCCAGACTCTGTACCGTTATACAGTCATTGGAAGAGAGTGATGCCCTCATTGTTTTATGCTCTGGTGGGCGTGTCTGCTGTCGCGCTACTCGTCTTTTACGTCAGATATAAACAGAAAGCGAAAGCAAAAATATCTTCATAAAGTCACTGATATAAGTTTTATATGGACACTAGGTGGCAAAACTTGTAAATAAATCACAACCAGGTCTTGTTTTGTTTTGCTGTATGTACAATAAAGTTGCCAACACAAAACTCAAAACATTAAAACACTGCCAAAAACGTATGCAGAGTTGCACGTTTGTGCTTGGGGGGCACCTACCGGCAAACAAGGGTACTGCAAGACTTGGAAATTGCGGCTTTATGGTTGGTTTAAAAATGAATAAAAAAAACGAATCGACCAACTCCTCTGTTAACTAAACAAACTATTACAAATATTACTAGCGATGTCAGAGACGGTGAACATTAGGATCTTTTTGACAACTACCAAGTGCATCTTGAACAAATAAAGTCTCAACAGCGCCCTCTGTATTTTAAAGACGTCATTGTTATGTTTTCCAGAATGAAACTAAATATGGTCCTTCTGCCAAATTCCAATTTTGTTTCTTTGACTATTTAGACTGAATTATATTGAATAATGAAATAAATAATAGCAGTAAAAATGCAACTATTAAAAAAAACCTTATTGTCTGAAAAGCATTAATTGGAAAGTGTGTATGTGGTCAGATTAACGAAAGGCATTTGTGAAAGATTTTAACACAGAATTTTTTGATTACAATCCAATGGGTTGGGTTTGTCCCTTTTTGATCCAACGCTGCAATAAGCAATTAAAGTGTGGAAGCTCACAATTTTTATATTTATTTCAAATTCGTTTGAAACATTTTTTGTTGCAATGTTACATTCTTGCAAATCAGCTTTGAATAAATTAAAACACAGAATATGAAATTATTGAATATATAATAAAATACACAAATTTTATTTAATAGTTATTGCCTCCAAAAATATTAATAACATTATTTTTCTCATGTACTAAAGGAAAAAAAAATAGCTTACACAGTAATTATTATGTGAAAATCAATGTTATCATTATAATGTAATAATATAAAGCTCTAGTAAAATTAACGAAAGTACAAATAATAAAAGAAAAAAAGAAAACAGCAGATTTAATAAAACTAGAGAGACAAATCATACTTTTAATATTGGAAGCATTTATCCAGATCAAATAGGTGATCATAATTGGAAAAAAGCAGCAGAATAGAGACCCTTATAGAATATATATATATATCAAATCTCTGTAACAAATGAATAAGAAAAAATTTCAGCTTATTTTAGAATACATTCAAATCCCTTATTTTATGAATACTTTATATTTTTGCTTGTTTTTTTGTTCATTTTGAAAAAGTACAAATTAAAATGAAAGGAAGTATGGAAGGAAGGAATAATAGTGTGTGTATTCAGACTTACTGGAATAGAGAAAAACTGAGACATGACCTCATATGTGTCATGTGACAAGATAATACAATACAATCTCTGTAATACAAAACAATTTAAAACACTGGAGTCGGGTGACTTGGCACATTATGAAAAATTGTAAGTCACTAGAGAGAGAAACCTAAATGATAAATGTTAAATAATTAAGAAATAAATAACAAAAATATTTTTAAATGTGTGATTTTAGGTTTAAAAAAGTTGCACACTAAGGTTTTGTTGAACACTTTAACATTTCATTACAGCTACAGTGTTTCAGTGTTCCCGTTGCTCAGTTGGTAGAGCATTTTGTTAGCACCACAAAGGTCATGGGTTTGATCCCAGATGACACATACTTATAAAAATGCACAGAATGAATCCACTGTAAGTCATTTTGGTTTAAAGTGTCTGCTGTAAACCTGCAGTGTCACAACGATTATTTCCATATTTACAATTTTGACCAAGATCTTGTTTTAATGACAACGGAGTTACGTAAAGACTTCTTCAGCACATTGGCATTAGATAGTTTTGAAAGAAACATATTAATTACTGTAACATCAATCTTTTTGTGTATTAGCAGCACATGTACTGTAATTAAAAGCATCAAATGCTCTGATGAAAATAATGACGGACAATGATTCAAATGTGATTCTTCATGTTGGTTGAGGTACCGCCACTTTAAAAAAATGATAATGTCATTTGATAACTTGTTCAGAAAATATATTTGTTATATATTTTTTTCTCATGGATTGGACAATATAGGTGATGTTTCTTCATGAATTGGTTGCCTCAACCTCGACCATCTCACACCTACAGCCAAAAGCACAGCCACACCAACAGCAAGAGAAACATAAACTATAAGAGGAGTGTTTGATGGCCAGATGTGATCTGTAATAAACAAATAAACATAATACTGTTATTAGTATAACACATTCCTAAAAAAAGAGGTTTTAATCAAAGTTTAATCAGAGAGTAAACATATCAGCTTGACAGAGAAGCACAATAGGCTTTATGCCCAGCTGCACTACTTCCTGAACTTCAGCCAGCTCCTTGTTTCCTGTCTGCCATTATTGGACAAACTGATTAATCCAGGTGTGCCTGCCCTCAGTAGTCACAACAACAATAATCAGACATACCAGGATTAACCAGTTTGTCCAATAATGGAAGACAGGAAACAGGGAGCTGGCTGAAGTTCAGGAAGTAGTGCAGCTGGGCATAAAGCCTATTAAGGTTAAAGGGATAGTTTACAAAAAATAATTTACTCACCCTTTTTAAAATTTCTTTGTTGTGTTGAATGCAAAGTAAAATATTTTTAACCAATGTTTGCACTGTAAAAAAATTCAGTAGAAATTGCAGCTGAGTTGCCGGTAATTTACCGTAGATTTACATTTATGTTTTTTTCTGGCAACATTTTGTTCAAAGTTAAATGAAAATTAAACATAAAGTCTTTGTCTTTACAGAGTAAAACTAAAAAACAGCATCAAGCAAAACATTCTGGGAAACAAAATCTGCACTCTAAAAAAAATCCGTAAAAAACGGACAAAGTACTGTGTAAATATGAAGGAATTTTCCGTATTTATGTTTTACAGGCGTTTATCCGTTTAAAAAAAAAACATGTTGCATTATGGGTGCAACAACTCCTGCTGCAATCTTTTACTTTTGCCTCTCTATCACCATCTCTGTTTGAAACCTAAAATTACAATTTGCTTGCAGAGTTCTTTTCTAACATGGATGATGTTTAACTTCTAAACAAATGCTGTCAGAACAAGATACAAGTGTTCAACTATTCCAGCATCGACACATGTGATTTAGTAGACAAATCTTCTTTCTGATGTGACGTGTAAGTCAAATGGATATTTACCACAACATTTATCACATTAAATCTACAGTTTGTGTTGGTTTTAGATTCATTTGAAGTCACCACTATGTTCCCTTTAGTTGGGCTTTTGTCCCTTGACCTTTTCTGAACTGACTCTGCTCTTTTAACTTTGCAACAATGTTTTTGCTTGTAGCAATTATAACTTGTTTGTTGCTTGAGTAAGGGGATTTGTCTATGATGTCATCAAAGCTTAGTTGTTTTTATGTTATGCTGCCTAGCATTTAAACATGAAATAAGAATGAAGATCTGAAATGTATAAAAGTGACACTCTATGCTGATCTAAAACACATTGTATTGAGTGAGATTGCTGCAAATGTGTCAGCTGTGGTTTTTGCTTCAGAGACATCAACACTTTGGATACAAATCTCAACAATGGTGAGAGTAAATGTTAAAAAAGAGTTTTCTACAATCCTAGTACCCAGCATGCATTGCGGCATAAAGCTTTGTTGTTGATTGTCACCATTGTTGCGTTTCATAGGCAGATTGAAGTGTCCCGAAAGCCTACGGACAATGTTCCGTAAATCTACGGACAGTGTTCTATAAGTCTACAGAATGTTCAGTTTTTGAATAAACCGAAATCTCTGTGAAATAACGGAAAACGTACCGGTAATTTTCTGCCAGGACATTATCCGTTTTTTTACGGATTATTTTTTTAGAGTGTGGACCAAAAAACAGAAAAAGGTTGATGATGATTTCTGGTTCCCAGAATGCTTTGGATGAGGCGGTTATTGTATAGTTTTATTCTGTAAAGATAAAGACTTGTTAATATTTGAAATTTATTTAACTTTGAACAAACTCTTGCCAGTAAATAACATAAATGTAAATCTACGGTAAATTACCGGCAACCCAGCTGCAATAACATTGAAATTTCTACGGAATTTTTTTACAGTGTGTAACCAAACCATTTTTGAGCACCATTGACTTCCATAGTAATTTTTTTCCTATGATGGAAGTCAATGGTGCTTCTGATTCCTGCTTGATAACAAATATTTTCCTTTGTATCCAGCGAAACAAAGAAATGTATACAGTTTTGAAATAACTTGAGGGTGGGTAAATAATGAAAGAATATTCATTTTTGAATGAACTAACCTTTAAGGCATTTCATCTAATCAAAAGGTGGCATAGGTTCACCAAGGAAGTTTAATTAAAAGTATTGTTAAATGCAAAAGTATTGTACACTGCAAAAAATGATTTTCAAGAAAAAAAAAATCTTAGTATTTTTGTCTTGTTTGCAGTAAAAATATCTAAAAATTCTTAAATTAAGATGCTTTTTCTTGATGAGCAAAACGACCCAATAAAATAAGTCTAGTTTTTAGACCCACAATATCAAATTTAAGTGATTTTGTTCATAAAACGAGCCAAAAAAAAAAAAAAAAAATCTGCCAATGGGGTAAGCATATTTTTCTTGAATTTCTCTTGAATGTAGTGTTTAAGAAAATTTTTCAATAATTTTTTGCTTACCCCATTGGCACATTATTTTGCTTGTTTAATGCCCAACAGCACTTAAATTTGATATTTTTGGTCTAAAAACTAGACTTATTTTATTGGGTCGTTTTGCTCATCATAAAAAGCATCTTAATTTAAGAATTTTTAGATATTTTACTGAAAACAAGACAAAATACTAAGACTATTTTTCTTGAAAATCATTTTTTGCAGTAGGAGTTACAGCCTCAGATCTTGCTTGGCATGACATGAAGTCTAAGTCATCAAAATCTTAAGGTCATTTTTACCATCATAGTAACAAAATTATCTAAACATAATTGTAAGACTAACGATGTACCTTTTAAGAAAATGCAAGACAATCAAGAAAGTTTTTTTGGGGTGTTTTAGCAAATAGTGAAGGAACAACATCCAACAAGAACCAAGCACACATGAAAGTGGAAAGGTGGGGAGAAACCTACCAAGCGAAAGTCTCTGACTGTGCAGTGACTCACCATAGACAGTAACATTGAATGTCTTGTATGAAGGTGTCTTGCTGTTGATCTGTACTTTATAAACTCCCGAGTGTTTGATGCTAAGGTTTGTGATGGTGAGAGATCCATTTTGATTGTCAAAATTTAGTTTATTTCGGAATCTCTTATCATCATCATATACAAAGCCCTTCTTTTCAACAAATTCAGCTACATGAAGAGTTTCAGATGTATCTTGAGATACAAACATCCACATTATTTGATCATCTGTCTCTATTTCAGTAATATTAGGGTCCAGAGTAACAGAATCTCCCTCCATCACTGACACTGACTTTACTTCATCTCCATCAACACCATACACACCTGAAACATAAATCATTTAAAATCTTAATTGAGAATAAATTAATTCTTCTTCGATTAAGTTGCTTGTTGTGCTAATGTGTAAAATATACTGATGTTTTTCCAGAAAAAAGCTCCATATGACCTTAGAGATTACCTAAAAGTACATGCCGACGTAAATTACAGAAAATAGGCTTTACACACCCTCAATAAATTTGTATCAATAGAAAATAAATTTGGGCCACTGACCATCTAATTCATTTAACATTGACTTAATAAAAACAACTAAACAAATGAAATAAAAAAGAAAACGAAAAGAATTAAAGGCATATGAAGAAATACATGTTCATGGATGTCATTATAGTCTTGGTTACTAAATAAGGTGAGAGAAATTTTATTCAAAGTTTAAAGATCAAATATTAAATTGTTTATCAGCATTAAAAATTGTTATTTTATGTTTGGTCAGAACTGAACTTTAGCCTGAATTTCACAGACATGATTATTTGACCCAATAACAACCCAAATTACAACGTTCGTCTCTTTTTGACCCAATAGGTTGAAAAAACCCAACATTTTGCTAAAGTTCTCTGGAAACATGACAACATCTGTATTTGTGATGATGTAAAATGGCTTTGAGATGTTTCATTGTTTAACAGCTGCATTGCTACGGCGTTGCAATAGTTACTAGACCGTATTACGCAGTTATTAATTTATTCAAGAATGCCAAAGCGGGTTAATACAACTGGAATTTGGGATACAGGATGCGGAGTCTTGGCATGGGTGTAAGGTCATGCCTTAGAAACTTGGGGTCTGAATAAACCTTTTTCACAGATTATCATGAATAGTCTCCACAGTTATTTTAATAAATTGATTGTATTTGAATGCTGAGCTGCATGGTTTTAAATAATGGCATATTTATTTCTTCTGTCCATTTCTTTTCTCATTTGGAAAGTCGTAGAAACGACTTCAGTGGCTTTAGTGAAATTTTCTTTTGCTCTTTCCAGCGGTCTCCCATTATATAAAATCATTTTTCATCAATAAATATTTCTTAAAAGATTTATACCCAAAATTAGAAGTATTATTTAAATAATTAAACATAAAGTTAACAGTATTATACTTTTAGTATTTACTGTGGTAAACTGCAGTAGTAAAAAACTATAGCTTTTCTTAAACTTACCACAGTAAACTTTAAAGTATGCTACATATTACATTTAATACATTTACTAGTTACTGCAGTGTATTATGCACTTTTATATACTAGTACAAGTACTACAGCATATGACAGTACACCACAATTTATTGCGGTTCACTATAGTAAATACTAAAGTATACTACAGTATATTTTGATGTGTGATAACCTGTAAGATAAACAGACTTACCGTTAGAGATCAAAATACACAGCCAAAGATAAACAATGTTTGCAAACATTGTCCTCAAAAATAGTATTGGAACGTCAAACTCCATATTGCTGTGAAAAGAGACGCTGAATAAGCTTGTTCAAGGTCCTTAAAATTTTAAAAGAGGCGTGGTCAGTCCGAGGGGGACACACAAATGACCACATCTGTTAACATTCAAAGCCTTTATTATCCACAGTTTCAAAATTACGTCAATTGGAAAAGCCTTCTTAAATCTTCCTATTGTTTCCCCTTTGTGCCATTTATGAAAATTGGACCACACTCACCATCTCACAATGCCTTTTTCTTGTCATGTGAAACTTTACTATAGACTCAAGGTCCAATTTAATAAAACAAAAACACAACAACACAGTAAGATAACAAACACACAGAAACAGAAAATACAAATCAGTGAGTTGAAACCTCACAACTTGGACTGATATTGTGTAGTATTGACCACTATATTTCATTATATTTCATAAACACACAAAATGCATTAAGCCAGCAGATTAATTTATACATCAGATTTTGTAGAGTACATCTTGCACCCAAATTATTATATATAACATGGTGCTAAATACCATAACAAGGTCAAATACATTATTGTTTCTTTTTACTATATTTACTGTATTGTATTTTTCATGATCGTGTGGTTTAGATGTCTTTGTGTCTTTCTCAAGCAGTCTATTACTTAATCCACTTAATGTTTTGAGTTTTTTGTTCATTTATTTTCATATGCATGGGATAGTAAGAGTTTGGCAGATGTGTGTCAGCACCGGATGTGAATAAAAGTGTTTTGTGTAATTAACTCGCTTCGATCCAAATTAATGATGATGCAGATTAAAGGGTGGTGCATCCTTTGTAGTGTGCATCACTACAAAGTGTGCTTCCTTCGTAGTGTAATAGAAAGCCAAAACACCTTTGGATTTTTTGTTTTTTATAAAAAAAATCACTACAAAGTGTGCATCCTTTGTCGTGTACTAGAAAGCCAAAATACCTTTGGATATATAGTTTTTTTATTGTTTTTATTATAAAAAATTCAATACAAAGTGTGGATCCTTTGTATTGTACTAGAAAGCAAAAATACCTTTGGATTTATTGTTATTTTTATTGTTTTTTATATAAAAAATTCACTACAAAGTGTGGATCCTTTGTAGTGTACTAGAAAGCCAAAATACCTTTGGAATGATTGTTTTTTATGTTTTTTTCTATAAAAAAATCACTACAAAGTGTGCATCCTTCGTAGTGTACTTGAAAGCCAAAATACATTTGGATTTATTTTTCTTTATAAAAAAATCACTACAAAATGTGCATCCTTCGTAGTGTACTAGAAAGCCAAAATACCTTCGGAAATATTGTTTTTTTAAATAAAAAATTCACTACAAAGTGTGCATCCTTCGTAGTGTACTAGAAAGCCAAAATACCTTTGGATTATTGTTTTTTATTGTTATTTATAAAAAAAATCACTACAAAGTGTGCATCCTTCGTAGTGTACTTGAAAGCCTAAATACATTTGGATTTATTTATCTTTATAAAAAAGTTCACTACAAAATGTGCATCCTTCGTAGTGTACTAGAAAGCCAAAATACCTTTGGATTTATTGTTTTTTTAATAAAATATTCACTACAAAGTGTGCATCCTTCGTTGTGTGTACACTACAAAGGTTGCATCCTTCATAGTGTACTAGAAAACCAAAATACCATAGGATTTATTGTTTTTTATAAAATAAAATCATTACAAAGTGTGGATCTTTTCTAGTGCACTAGAAAGCCAAAATACCTTTGGATTTATTGTTTTTTATTAAATCAATTCATTACAAAGTGTGGATCCTTTGTAGTGTACATGAAAGCCAAAATACCTTTGGATTTATTGTTTTTTTATTAAATCAATTCATTACAAAGTGTGGATCCTTTGTAGTGTACATGAAAGCCAAAATACCTTTGGATTTTTTGTTTTTTTATTAAATAAATTCTTTACAAAGTGTGGATCCTTTGTAGTGTACATGAAAGCCAAAATACCTTTGGATTTATTGTTTATTATTTTTTTTATAAAAAAATTCAATACAAAGTGTGCATCCTTCGTAGTGTACTAGAAAACCAAAATACCATAGGATTTATTGTTTTTTTATAAAATAAATTCATTACAAAGTGTGGATCTTTTCTAGTGCACTATAAAGCCAAAATACCTTTGGATTTATTGTTTTTTCATAAAATAAATTCATTACAAAGTGTGGATCTTTTCTAGTGCACTAGAAAGCCAAAATACCTTTGGATTTAGTGTTTTTTATAAAATAAATTCATTACAAAGTGTGGATCCTTTGTAGTGTACTAGAAAGCCAAAATACCTTTGGATTTATTGTTTATTTATTTTTTTAATAAAAAAATTCACTACAAAGTGTGCATCCTTCGTAGTGTGCACACTACAAAGGGTGCATCATTCGTAGTGTACTAGAAAGCCAAAATACCTTTGGATTTATTGTTTTTTTTTTATTTTTTATAAAAAAAATTCAATACAAAGTGTGCATCCTTCGTAGTGTGCACACTACAAAGTGTACATCCTTCGTAGTGTGCACACTACAAAGGGTGCAGCCTTCGTAGTGTACTAGAAAGCCAAAATACCTTTGGATTTATTGTTTTTATAAAAGAAATTCATTACAAAGTGTGGATCCTTTGTAGTGCACTAGAAAGCCAAAATACCTTTGGATTTATTGTTTTTATAAAATAAATTCATTACAAAGTGTGGATCTTTTCTAGTGCACTAGAAAGCCAAAATACCTTTGGATTTATTGTTTTTTTATAAAATAAATTCATTACAAAGTGTGGATCTTTTTTAGTGCACTAGAAAGCCAAAATACCTTTGGATTTATTGTTTTTTTATTAAATAAATTCTTTACAAAGTGTGGATCCTTTGTAGTGTACTAGAAAGCCAAAATACATTTGGATTTATTGTTTATTTATTTATTTTTAATAAAAAAAATCACTACAAAGTGTGCATCCTTCGTAGTGTGCACACTACAAAGGGTGCATCTTTCGTAGTGTACTAGAAAGCCAAAATACTTTTGGATTCATTGTTTTTTTATAAAATATTCACTACAAAGTGAGGATCCTTTGTAGTGCACTAGAAAGCCAAAATACCTTTGGATTTATTGTTTATTTTTTTTTATAAAAAAATTCACTACAAAGTGTGCATCCTTCATAGTGTACTTGAAAGCCAAATTACATTTGGATTTATTTTTCTTTATAAAAAATTCACTACAAAATGTGCATCCTTCGTAGTGTACTAGAAAGCCAAAATACCTTCGGATATATTGTTTTTTTAATAAAAAAATTCACTACAAAGTGTGCATCCTTTGTAGTGTACTAGAAAGCCAAAATAACTTCGGATATATTGTTTTTTAATAAAAAATTCACTACAAAGTGTGCATCCTTCGTAGTGTACTAGAAAGCCAAAATACCTTTGGATTATTATTTTTTATTGTTTTCTTTATAAAAAAAATCACTACAAAGTGTGCATCCTTCATAGTGTACTTGAAAGCCAAATTACATTTGGATTTATTTTTCTTTATAAAAAATTCACTACAAAATGTGCATCCTTCGTAGTGTACTGGAAAGCCAAAATACCTTTGGATTTATGTTTTTTTTTTTATAAAATATTCACTACAAAGTGTGGATCCTTTGTAGTGCACTAGAAAGCCAAAATACCTTTGGATTTATTGTTTATTTATTTTTTTATAAAAAAAAATCAATACAAAGTGTGCATCCTTCGTAGTGTGCACACTACAAAGTGTGCATCCTTCGTAGTGTGCACACTACAAAGTGTGCATCCTTCGTAGTGTGCACACTACAAAGTGTGCATCCTTCGTAGTGTGCACACTACAAAGGGTACTTCCTTCGTAGTGTACTAGAAAGCCAAAATACCTTTGGATTTATTGTTTTTATAAAAGAAATTAATTTCAAAGTGTGGATCCTTTGTAGTGCACTAGAAAGCCAAAATACCTTTGGATTTATTGTTTTTATAAAATAAATTCATTACAAAGTGTGGATCTTTTCTAGTGCACTAGAAAGCCAAAATACCTTTGGATTTAGTGTTTATTTTTTTTATAAAAAAAACAAAGGTGCATCCTTCGTAGTGTACTAAGCTCTTATTTTCAACAAATTCAGCTACATGAAGAGTTTCAGATGTATCTTGAGTTTCAAATCTCCACAGTATGTGATCATCTCTCTGTATTTCAGTAATATTAGGGTCCAGAGTAACAGACTTTCCCTCCATCACTGACACTGACTTCACTTCATCTCCATCAGCACCAAACACACCTGAAACACAAATCATTTAAAATCTCAAATGAGAATAAATTAATTCTTATCATACGATTAAGTTGCTTGTTGTGCTAATGTGTAAAATATACTGATTCTTTTCCAGAAAAAAGCTCCATATGACCTTAGAGATTACCTAAAAGTACACGCCGACGTAAATTACAGAAAATAGGCTTTACACACCCTGAATAAATTTTTATCAATAGAAAATAATTTTGGGCCACTGACCATCTAATTCATTTAACATTGACTTAATAAAAACAACTAAACAAATGAAATAAAAAAGAAAACGAAAAGAATTAAAGGCATATGAAGAAATACATGTTCATGGATGTCATTATAGTCTTGGTTAATAAATAGGGTGAGAGAAATTTTATTCAAAAGTTGGTTATTTTATGTTTGGTCAGAACTGAACTTTAGCCTGAATTCAAAGACATGGTCATTTGACCCAATAACAACCCAAATTACAACCCAAGGTTGGGTTTGTCCTTTTTAACCCAATAGGTTGAAAAATCTCTACATAGTGCTAAAACTCTCTGGAAACATGACAACATTTGTATTGTGATGATGTAAAAGGGCTTTGAGATGTTTAATTATTTAACAGCTGCATTGTTACGGCGTTGCCATAGTTATAGTTACTGGAACATATTACGCAGTTATTAATTTATTCAAGAATGCCAAAGCAGGATAATACAACTGGAATTTGAGATATAGGATGCAGAGTCTGGCATGGGTGTAATGTCAAGCTTTGGAAACTTGGAGTCTGAATGAATCCTTTTCACATTTTATCATAAATAGTTTCCACAGTTATTTTAATACATTGATTTTATTTGAATGCAGAGGATGTTTGTAACTAAATGGTATTATTTCAATAATAAAACATTTAAGGTAACAGTAGTTTACTTTAGTATTTCTTGTGGTAAACTGTAGTAGTAAAATCCCTAACTCTAGTCTTACTACAGTAAACTTTATTTACAACAGATAATGTATTTGGTTAATACTACAACTGTAAAAAATAATACGGTGGATTTATTTAAAACAAAGCAAACATTATCCTCAAAATTTGTATGGGAATTTCAAACTCCATATCGCTGTGAAAAGAAATGCTGAATAAGCTTGTTCAAAGTCTTTAACATTTTGAAAGAGGCGTTGCCATTCCAGGGAGGACAAAAAAATGATCACATTTGTAGTATTCCTTTCAAAGTCTATTATTCACAGTTTCAAAAATACGTCAACTTGAGAGCCCTTCTTAAATCACCCCCATTGTTTCCCCTTCAGGGTGCCATTTATGAACATTGGAGCACACTCACCATCTCACAATGCCTTTGTCTTGTCATGTGAAACTTTATTATAGACTCAAGGTCCAAAAAAACCCACACAAAAGACACAACATTACAACACAGTAAGATAACAAACACACAGAAACAGAAAATACAAATCAGTGAGTTTACAAAAAATACAATGAAACCAATGTCTTCACAACTTGGACTGATATTGTGTAGTATTGACCACTATATTTCATTATATTTCATAAACACACAAAATGCATTAAACCGGCAGATTAATTTATACATCAGATTTTGTAGAGTACATCTTACACCCAAATTATTATATATAACATATAGGGCTAAATACCACTACAAGGTCAAATACATTACTGTCTTTTTTACTGTATTTACTGTATTGCATTTTTCATGATCTTGTGCTTTAGATGTCTTTGTGTCTTTCTCAAGCAGTCCATTACTTAATCCACTAAATGTTTTGAGTTTTTTCTTCATTTATTTTCTCAACTAACATGCATGGGATAGTAAGAATTTGGCAGATTTGGTCAGCACTGGATGTGAATAAAAGTGTTTTGTGTAATTCATTCACTCACCTCATCCCACATTAATGATGATGCAGATTTAATTTTAACAACTAGCACAAGAATATACAGCTCTTATCTTTCTACTCAACACATTTATGCCTTTGGCAGATGCTTTCATGCGAAGTGACTTAGATAAATTCTAAGTATACATTTTATGAAGTTCATGTATTCCATTGCATTCAACACTTGGAAAACAAATAAAAACACATGAAGATATAAATTAAAAAGTTTTTTGACAATAAACAGAGACAGAAGTTTAAATTCTCCTTCATAGTGTGAATACTAGAAAGTTTATCTTTATTTTTCCAAATGTTACTTGTTTTGACAAAATAATGCACACTACGAAGGATGCACACTAGTGTGCATCCTTCGTAGTGTGCACACTACAAAGTGTGCATCCTTCAAAGTGTGCACACTACAAAGTGTGCATCCTTCGTAGAAAGCCAAAATACCTTCAGATTTATTTTTTAAACAAATTGACAATAAACAGAGACAGAAGTTTAAATTCTCCTTCGTAGTGTGAATACTAGAAAGTTTTTTCAAAATGTTACTTGTTTTGCCATAGTGTGTGTGCATTCTTCGTAGTGTGCATCCAGGATGCATACTAGAAAGCCAAAATACCTTCAGTTTTATTGTATTTTAGATTTTTTTTTTAAATAAACAGACAGAAGTTTAAATTCTCCTTTGTAGTCACACTGCTAGAAAGTTTTTCCTTTATTTTTCAAATGTTACTTGTTTTGCCAAAATAAATCCTTCGTAGTGTGCAAACTACAAAGTGTGCATCCTTCGTAGTGTGCACTCTACAAAGTGTGCATCCTTCAAAGTGTGCACACTACAAAGTGTGCATCCTTCATAGAAAGCCAAAATCCTTCAGATTTATTTTTTTAATCAAATTGAAAAATAAACAGAGACAGAAGTTTAAATTCTCCTTCGTAGTGTGAATACTAGAAAGTTTTTTCAAAATGTTACTAGTTTTGCCATAGTGTGTGTGCATTCTTCGTAGTGTGCATCCAGAATGCATACTAGAAAGCCAAAATACCTTCAGTTTTATTGTTTTTTAGAATTTAAAAAAAAATAAACAGACAGAAGTTTAAATTCTCCTTTGTAGTCACACTACTAGAAAGTTTTTCCTTTATTTTTCAAATGTTACTTGTTTTGCCAAAATAAATCCTTCGTAGTGTGCACTCTACAAAGTGAGCATAATTCGAAGTGTGCACACTACAAAGTGTGCATCCTTCAAAGTGTGCACACTACAAAGTGTGCATCCTTCAAAGTGTGCACACTACAAAGTGTGCATCCTTCATAGAAAGCCAAAATACCTTCAGATTTATTTTTTTAATCAAATTGAAAAATAAACAGAGACAGAAGTTTAAATTCTTTTTCGTAGTGTGAATACTAGAAAGTTTTTTCAAAATGTTACTAGTTTTGCCATAGTGTGTGTGCATTCTTCGTAGTGTGCATCCAGAATGCATACTAGAAAGCCAAAATACCTTCAGTTTTATTGTTTTTTAGAATTAAAAAAAAAAATAAACAGACAGAAGTTTAAATTCTCCTTTGTAGTCACACTACTAGAAAGTTTTTCCTTTATTTTTCAAATGTTACTTGTTTTGCCAAAAATAAATCCTTCGTAGTGTGCAAACTACAAAGTGTGCATCCTTCGTAGTGTGCACTCTACAAAGTGAGCATAATTCGAAGTGTGCACACTACAAAGTGTGCATCCTTCAAAGTGTGCACACTACAAAGTGTGCATCCTTCATAGAAAGCCAAATACCTTCAGATTAATTTTTTTAAACAAATTGACAATAAACAGAGACAGAAGTTTAAATTCTCCTTCGTAGTGTGAATACTAGAAAGTTTTTTCAAAATGTTACTAGTTTTGCCATAGTGTGTGTGCATTCTTCGTAGTGTGCATCCAGGATGCATACTAGAAAGCCAAAATACCTTCAGTTTTATTGTTTTTTAGAATTAAAAAAAAAATAAACAGAAGTTTAAATTCTCTTTTGTAGTCACACTACTAGAAAGTTTTTCCTTTATTTTTCAAATGTTACTTGTTTTGCCAAAATAAATCCTTCGTAGTGTGCAAACTACAAAGTGTGCATCCTTCGTAGTGTGCACTCTACAAAGTGAGCATAATTCGAAGTGTGCACACTACAAAGTGTGCATCATTCAAAGTGTGCACACTACAAAGTGTGCATCCTTCAAAGTGTGCACACTACAAAGTGTGCACCCTTCGTAGAAAGCCAAAATACCTTCAGATTTATTTTTTTAAACAAATTGACAATAAACAAAGACAGAAGTTTAAATTCTCTTTCGTGGTGTTTACTAAAAGTTTATCTTTATTTTTCCAAATGTTACTTGTTTTGCCAAAATAATGCACACTACAAAGTGTGCATCCTTCGTAGTGTGCAAACTACAAAGTGCGCATCCTTCGTAGTGTGTATACTACAAAGTAACTTTTTTTCAAATTTTACTTCTTTTGCACACTTTTAAGAAATGAGAAGTTTTATCCAGCATTAGATAGTTTTGAAAGAAACATAATAAAGGGATAGTTTGGCCAAAAAGATTCTCACATCCTGTTTGGCATAATTTCTATTTAAAAGTCCAGATCATCAAAATCCAAAAGTAGGTTTTACCATAATTGTCACAAAATTATGTAAACAACATTTTTGTAAGAATATAGATTAAAGTTGTACGTTTAAGGAAAATGCAAGACAAGTTTGAACTAAAAGTGAGGATTTCAGTCAGGAAAAATAATCAGAATTTTAAGTGAGTTTACAAAAAAATGTTCATTAAGCCGGCAGATGAATTTATGAATCCACTTCATGTTTGGATTTTCTGTTCATTTATTTTCTCATCCCCATGCAAAGTAGCTAACAATTTCATTTTGGCAGATGTGTGTCAGCATCAGATGTGAATAAAAGTGTTTTGTGTAATTAATTAACCCGCCTCACCCCACATTAATGATAATGCAGATCTAGAACAAGAATATACAGCTCTTATCTTTCTACTCAACACATTTATGCCATTGGCAGATGCTTTCATTCGAAGTGACTTAGATAAATTCTAGGTATACATTTTATGAAGTTCATGTATTTCATTGCATTCAACACTTGGAAAACAAATAAACACACATATTAAGATACAAATTATTAACAATTTGTTTTTGACAATAAACAGAGACAGAATTTTTAACTTGAAGCTTGCTGCCACCTATTGGTATAATGAAGCCCTAAATAAAATATTACCCAACATCAGTGCTAAAATGCAGATGACACTGAAACTTTGAACTTTATGGCAGAGACTAAACGGAGGCATGGATGACCTCAATAGCAAATACAAAACAAATGACAGTACACAAGTTTGGACAAGATCTCAGTTCGCCGTTGCTGGGAGTTGAAGATGTTATGATCCCGTTGTTGTGATAAATTAGCTTATTCACCAGCCTGGACAGATACTGACAACCAGATGAACCAGAAGATCAGGATTTGAGGTAGTATAAGTGTGTTTAAACAAAAATAAAAAACATACATTATAGGTTTGAATTCAGTAGCGTTATCTGTCCTACCTCAATGAGATATTGAGCTATTCTGAACAGTACGTGTTTACTGGACACCATTTCAGTACACTGTGAGATGCCTTGCAACAGATTCCTGCGAGACAAAACCATCTCTTTTACTATAATAGAAAATAACACTTCACACGACAGCAAAACACTGAATACTTGCCCTCTTGTCTTTCTTTTCCATACTTCCAGCAGAGAAACATCCCAACCAAGAACAATCCCAGAACAACTGGTATCAGTGCTAAAAGATATAAAGGTGGCATGGGTCCTGAAACAGAAAACGATATCAACTTTTATACGTCTCTTAATATTTTACCTTGAAAGAAACTGTATCGTGTTGAAAAAATTAAATGACCCATTACATGATCGAGGCTGTCAACCACTAATCATTTTGGATAAGTAACTGCTTAAGTTCAGGCTTCATCAGAACTGACCAACCTGGACATTGCTGACAGATCTGTGCAATGTTAAGATGTTGAGTCTGTTTGCTGGTTGAATTGGACACCACACAGCTGTATGTGCTTGTATCCGTATATTCCACCTCTAGTGGAAGAGACGCGGAGGTGTTAGCCAAGACGCTGTTTGGATTCGCCATCACATCGTAGGACCTTTTACGAATATATTCCCCATCTGCATCTGGACTAGCAGTAGGTTTTGGTTTAGACACACTGATGCTGGACAATAAACTGTTTCCTTTGTACCAGGTAAGACTCACATCTGTTATATTCATCACTGAACACAACAAAACGCATTTTGAACTTGATGATCTTTCTGATGATGATGATGAACAGCTTGATGAGTTTCTCATGATGACAGGAACAGGTAGAGGATCTAGGAAACATGACAGGTTAGATCAAATAAAAATCAATTCATTTAAAATCAAGCTTAAATGCTTAAACATAGGCCAATTATAATACCAGAAACAATAACGTTGAAACTCTTATTTAAGACATTATTGATGATGCTCTTGTGTAGTTTTGGGATGGTGATGTCTACTGTAAATACTCCAGAGTAATCTGTGTTGATGCTGTAGATGGTTAGAGATCCTGTCTCTTCGTTCAGTCCCAGATTGTAGCCAAATCCGTTATTATCAAAGATAAAAGTCTGATGAACAGGGAGTTCAGCAATGATGATGTTTTTAGGTCCAAACCTCCAAATTAAATGATTATAAGGCTGTAATGCAGTAACACCTGTGTGAAGAATAACTGTATCTCCTTGCTTCACAAACAACGTCTCAACACCCAGCACATCTATAGCACAAAACAACATCAAATAAATAAAGTATCATTCTTTTGGCAAAAAAGTAACATTCAAAAAAAAAATGAAGATAAATGTAGTCAAAACTTACCGCCAGAGTGACAAAATAATAGACAGAGCCATAAAAAGCAGAGGTCCATATTGAACATTTCAGTTCAACCAAACATAGCAGACATTAACACAACACACATCAGTTTTATTACTATGATGTGGGAAAATGCAAGCCCTGCCTTCCAGTGAGGGAGGGATCAGTAGTTATGAGACATTGGACGTTTCTCAAATTGAAGGCTGCATCAAGCCTGTTTTATTTCAGTTAACTGAACATTACATTTACAAGTCATACGCATATTACAACAATTTACAATTAACTAAGAATAATGGTCAACTTTATAATTGTTAATATTTTGAAATAAGACGCATATGATGTATGCAGCCTGTTGCTCTGAAGATGGTCCTGAGTCACACAGGAGACTAAAACACGAGGTAGGTGCAACTTTGAACAATGCTACACATGCTTGTGTCTGAGAGATTAGGCGGAAATTGTGGCTTCCAGAGACAAGAGGCGTTAAACACAGCGTCAAGAACAACATTAAGGCAAGTCATCTATACAACCATAAAGGATCAGTCCTACAATGGGTGCACATATCTAGTGTGCATACTAAAAAGGGTGCATTTTTTATAGGGTGCATCCATTGTAGGGTGAATACTAGAAAATTTATTTTTATTTTCCAAATGTTACTAAATAGTGTGCATACTACAAAGTGTGCATCCTTCATAGTGCATACTTATTGCAAATGTTACAACTATTTTCAAAATAATGCACATTAAAAAGTGTGCATCCTTCGTAGTGAGCACCCTAAAAAGTTTGCATCCTTTGTAGTGTGCACACTAGAAAGAAACACTAACATTACTTTTCCATATGTAACAACTACTTTCAAAATAATCCACATTAAGAAGTGTGCATCCTTCATAGTGTGCATACTACAAAGTGTGCATCCTTCATATTGTGCATAATATAAAGTGTGCATCTTTCGTATTATTTTTCCAAATGTAACAACTATTTTCAAAATAATACACATTAAAAAGTGTGCATCCTTCGTAGTGTGCACACTAGACAGTAACACTAACATTATTTTTCCAAATGTTACAACCATTTTTTTAATAATAATAAATTAAAAAGTGTGCACACTACAAAGTGTGCATCCTTCGTAGTGTGCACACTACAAAGTGTGCATCATTCGTAGTGTGCACACTACAAAGTGTGCATCCTTCGTATTGTGCACACTACAAAGTGTGCATCCTTCGTAGTGTCCACCCTACAAAGTGTGAATCCTTCGCAGTGTGCACACTAGACAGTAACACTAACATTATTTTTCCAAATGTTACAACCATTTTTAATAATAATAAATTGAAAAGTGTGCACACTACAAACTGTGCATCCTTCTTAGTGTGCACACTAGACAGTAACACTAACATTTTTGTTCCAAATGTTACAACCATTTTTTAATAATAATAAATTGAAAAGTGTGCACACTACAAAGTGTGCATCCTTCGTAGTGTGCATACTACAAAGTGTGCATCCTTCGTAGTGTGCATACTACAGAGGGTTATCCAAATGTTACACCTTTTTTAATGTGTGCATCCTTCATAGTGTGCATACTACAAAGTAACAGTAAAACAGTAGTTCCAAATGTTACTACAATTCCTTCGTAGTGTGCACACTAGAAAGTAACACTAAAATTATTTTTCCAAATGTTACAACCATTTTTTTAAATAATGCAAATTATTAATTTGTATATAGACACTAGGTGGCAATACTCGCTCAGTGGTTGCTGTTTCATAACAGTTGTTGTGTTTTATTGCATGCAAAACAAAGTTGCCAACACAAAACTCTCTAAGGTGGGCTACAGCGACATATTCATGTAAGGTCTGTTTTATTAATATCAATAATGCTGCAAGTCTTATTTTGTATACTGATTTACTTGAAAAATGATCAATAGAGATGTTAATAATATAATATCACATCATTAAACACTGCCAAAATCTTAGGCAAAGTTGCACGTTTGTGCTTGTGGTGCACCTTCTAGCAAACAAGGGTACTGCATTACTTTGAGATTAGCAAGAGAGAGCGGAGTTATTGTTTTGTTTTTATTAAAACGCTTTTAGCCCTAAGTTACTCAAATAAATCAGACATAACCTGATTACCTAGAGCCATATGATATTTATGTTTAAGTCAATTTAGTGACCCCTGCTGGTCAATCATGATTTTGTGGCCTTGGAACAGAAGGAGTTAAATTGCACACCTTGCGTTTGGAAAGTTTTAAACTTGATGTTGGAAATGAATGGACGCCACAGGCATATATGGTTTTCAATTTATTTACTTGTAGGTTAATGACATTTTATCTTACTGGAATAAAACAAAAAATCTATTGCAAATCCAGAGGCATCTAAAGTGACTTACTTGAAGGCAATACATTTGTAAATATTTGAATGCTACAATAATATTAGCATGTCACATTTCATTTAAATTTTTAAGAGAAAAACGTTAATACTGTGTTTAGCAACCAAACTTTAACCAACTAAACAATGAACTTCATTTCATGCTTGCTTTTATTCCAGCAAGCATGTGTAAAGAAAAAACAGATAAGTAACAGAGTTTTTACATGCTTATTCACTCTGATTGGAGTTTATAAACTTATTTAAGTTGCAGCACATCACACACACTATGGTCATCAGCAAAAAAACGGCAGTTGTAACAGCAACTATCTGCATCATGGTCCAGGTTTCTGTAATACATAAAGATAAAGTTTAGTCTCAATCTATTGTAACATTAATGATACTTTTATAAGAGTAATTAAATAAAGATTTACTTCAAAAGGTTATTTTGCTGCATTTTTTAAGATATTGAAGAAAACTGCAGTGTGATAACAGCTAAATAATGCGATATACAACATACAAAAAAGTAGAAAATAATGTCATTTTTACATCATAATGACTATTAAAGAATAAGAGATTATTAAACATTATTATTATAGTTGTATACCTGGACACAGCTGACAGATGTTGATATTGAGATGTTGAGTTTGGTTTGTGATGTTATTGTTCACCACACATCTGTATGTGTTTGTATCCTGATATTCAACCTCCAGAGGTAGAGAGAGTCTGATGTTGAGATCAGACACACTGATCCTGGACAATAAACTGTTTCCTTTGTACCAGGACAGACTCACATCTCTCACATTCATCACTGAACACAATAAGGAACAGTTTGAGCTTGATGATGATGAAGGACACTGTGAAGATTCATAGGTGATGACAGGAACAGGTAAAGGAGCTGGACAACCAAAGAGAAACGTTTTAGATTTAGATGCATGAAAGTGAAGGACTAACAACTACTGCTATATATTTTATTCACCATTTACATTAAGTCAACACTAAACATGTAAGTAAAAAAATAAGATGTATTGAGCAAACTCACCATAAACAAAAACATAGTATTTCCTGGATGAATTTCTTCTTCTACTGTTTGTGATAGTTAGTTTATAAAGACCAGAGTGTGTAATACTGATGTTTGTTATGGTGAGAGATCCAGTTTTATTGTTTAGTTGTAGTTTGCCTTTGAATGTTCCATTATCATCATTAAGAACATTTCCCTCTTTATTTATTTCAGCGATACGTGTTTCTTGATGTGCCAACATCCACAATATCTGATCACGTCTCTGTATTTGAGTAACATTAGTGTGTAGAGTAACAGAATCTCCCTCCATCACTGACACTGACTTCACTTCATCACCATCAACACCAAACACACCTGAAGAACAAAATAAAAAATTGTTAACTAGAGTAAACAGACTTAAAACATGAAGATCAGTGGATAGAGTTTCATTGATGGTAGGCTGTGACATATTTTTATGGCGCTGAGGTTATCAAGTTAGAGATTTTATTCATCCAAGTGGGAAATTAGAGTAGTGTTTCTCAACTGCAGTCCTCAAGACGGCTTCACAAAAAAAAAAAATCGCTGGCATCTATTGCAGACTCCCCTGAACCATGCCATCCTTACCACACCCTGATGTTTTGTCAAACAGATGAAAATGTTTATATGTACTCTTTTACTACAAATACAAGGTTTAGTTCACTTCTTAAAGAAATTCAGGTTAAATAATTTTCGATACATCATAATAATATAATAGACTGCGTTGCTTTCATAATACATTACTGTAATAAGTTCGCTAAATATCATTTTATGTATTGTTTTCTCATTTTTTTTTAATTTTTTTTTCTTTATCGCTTGTGGTTGGGGTTAGAATGACTTTTTGTTACATTTCAGACATCTTTAACCTCAACCCCAAGCAAAAATAGTTTTAAAATCAGAAGAAAAACATGTAGAAACCAATACATAAGAGTACATCCTAACTAGCCTGGCTCCGCCCTCCTACGTGCTTCTGCTTAATTTTCATTTCGCTTCAGCAGTACGTCTGGGACTGCTGTGTAGAGTTTCGTTTTCTCCTGCAAAAATCTGCAGGACCAATCAGCGAACAGATGGGGGTGGCTAAGAACGATGACGTTGAGGTTGTGCGTCAGTTTGAGTAGTAGTTCAGTAATGGCAGCGGAGAAAGACGTGAGAAAAGCTATTCAGTCTGTTGTTGCAAAACTGCGAATATACAGAAGTTAAAGCCGGAGCAAGAACCAGGTTTGCTAAGTTTTGTTTGTCTGATTATTCTGACTTGTTGTTTCCGGACGGTTTCGGTGCATGGTATACGTCACGACCACACGTTAGCGATTGGCTTTGGCAGATCCTGAGTGACTCTGCGCAGATCCAATAGTTTTAAACTTCAACAAAGGACCCTCCTTAACGGAAGTAACGCTTTGCAATGGAGCGTGGCCAGACTCTCTGTACAAATGAAATGAATGTACGAGAGTCTGGTTGGACTACATCCTAACCCAAACCCCATCTAAAGACGTGCTCAATGGCACGAAATAAAGCGGAAAATCGTGTCCATGAACGCGAAGATTGTGTTGGCATTTGGCACATTTTTTGACGGATTCATTAAGTAATACACTTATGAGCATTTGACATTCATACTCACAGTTTTTTAAAGACAAAGTTTGGATATTTTTACGATCAGAAAAATAGGGCTACTGTCGCTTTAATACATTCTAAAATAAGAGATCTTATATTTTTCGTCATTTTGATAAAAAATAAATGTCTATAGTGAGAACAAATTTTCTTTCCTTTCCTGTCAACCCTAAATGTAAAGAGGTTCATTTTAAAATTATGAATCACATTTACCCTGCAAAAGAATTTTTGAGAGTAAGATTTAATGTTGGAGACTCAAATATATGCCAAATATGCAATGTGGAGATAGAAACGGTTGAACATCTGTTTTCTTCAGTGTAATTTAGTACAAGCTTTATGGAATGATGCCTTCTGTTGGATTAACCAAAGATTACCTGTGAGTCTAACTTTATCTTGGGAAGTTATAAAGTTTGGCGTGTTAATTGAGAATAGAAAGATATCATATGTTGTAAATAATTTGTTGTTGTTGATTAAATTTTACATTCACAAATGTAAATTTTGTAAAACTCCTCCACGTTTTGTAGTGTTTAAAGAGGAATTTGCAATATATTTGAAGACATTAAAAAGTATGAATAGCAAGATATTTATGTACTTTAATACAGGATTTTGATTAAGGAATGTGAAATCCCTCTACTACGCTGTTTATTTTCGATGTATTTTTTCTTTTCTTTTTATTTATGTATTTTTTTTTACTTGTTATGTACTGAAGATGAATGTTAATTTAGTCTTTGTGTGTAAATCTCAGTCTTGTTTTGTAATTATCATAGTTATAAATGCCTTTCTTTTCAAAGCTTTGAATAAAGGAAAAAAATACACTCTAAAATGGCTGGGTTATTTTGACACATGTTAGATAAATACTGGATAAAACACATGCTGTGTCAATTTTAACCCAGCGGTGTGTTCGGTCCAATAATTACACAACATGGGTCAAAAATAACCCAGACATTTTTAGAGTGTAGCAAGTTCTGCACGGAGCCACAGCCTGATTTATTTATCAACAGATTATGTTCACTTCAATACATAAATATTTTTTACAAGAATACATGCATAGTTTCACTTTCACTTTTCACTTTTAGATTGTTGTGTTTATATGTCTGCAGGGGCGTAATTTCCACCAGGGACGGAAATTATTTTTAATGCTAATAATGCTTATAATAATGCTAATGCTAATAATAATAATAATAATAATAATAATGCAAGCGATAGAAGCTTTGGACACCAATTTCTTGACCCAGTCTTTATTTAAGGCAGAAGGTAAATTTCTAGAAAACATGTTTTGTGTAATATGTAATACTAGTTTTGCATATTTAGTTCACTCCAAAAAAGGGACAGTATATTTCTCTGCATAATTATGAAATTAATATTATTAATTAACATTTAGAAATTAGAATACCCCATGCCATCTAATCAAGAATTAGGTATACTCTGTATGTTATACCTTACACTACACTGCTGCTGCTGCTCCCGGTAAAGTTCGATCGAACGCGAATTAAAAGTGAAAGTAAAAAAAGTTGAAATTTGTCATAGTCTACATTGTACGTTCGCCGGTTCTCATAAACAGAAATGCCAACGGTTTGCATTTACGTTTGAATGTTACAATTTTAACACCCACAAGTAAGAAAACGCAATAGCTAATACAATTTACTATTCCTTTTTAATATTGTCAGCAGAACAATTTCATAAAGTTATATTAGCCTACGTATACTTGAAATATACTTTAACACTTTAATATAACTTATATTACTTAAATTCACTTACCTTTCATCACGACTAATGAGAAGACATAAAATAACGTTGTTTTGTAAAGAGTCATATTCCTCCACATTCGACCAAAAGAATAATTAAACTTCAAACGATGCTACGTCTGAGAGAGCTGCGGCTACAAACACACAAGTTATTAAAAAACTGCATTTTTACTACAATAAAACTATTGACGTTGATCCGAAAACAGCAGACAATGTTAACAGTTTAATAAAAATATTTGATCTGTTCAGAGAAGACTGACGCTAACTACTTTCACTTCAGAAGTGCGCAGTTGATTTTGCAGATGCTGAAGCGTTTATATAGTGGCCGTTCTCCAGACTGCATCCTTCGGAGGTCACATTTACCGGCTGCATGCTGTCTTATTTCAGAATATGAAATATACGTTTAATATTACATTCGACTTAGTTAATCGTAAATTGTTGTAGTGTGCTTATATGACTTGCGAATGTAATGCTCAGTTAACTGAAACAAACCAGGCTTGATAACGTATGCACCCTGCATATATGCGACCTTCAGAGGATGCAGCCCTCAGTTTGAGAAACGATAGTGAGATCACATGCTCAGATATGCAGAATTGTCACGCGTCAGTGTCGAGCCTTAGTTCAGTAAACTTTTTTTTTCTGTTTTGCTTATAGTCCAAAGTCCACAAAGGGTGTGCTTTATTCAAATAAAATACAGCTTTTGATTCACCAGAGGTTTGGTGAGGTCAGCAAATGGATGTTTAACTCCACTAAGATTCTAGAAAACAACATTTATAATGAGTATTTTTAAAGCCAGCTAGCCACATTTGATCTAAAATCTATATTTGGCTGCGGTTGTTGCTAAATTATGTGTGTTTACACTTTAAAGGTATTACACAGACAATAGATTTCCAGAAGACTACTGGATTGGATTTTGTTGTGGAAAGAATTCTGAATGACAACATTTTGGTAAATTAATATTTTATTTAATGGTCAAGACGATAAAGGTTGACAATTTTAAAAGAGCTTGAGAACAATGAACACAGTGAATTTTTGTCACCAAGCTTTTGTTTGTCTCAGTATTTATATTTAGGATCAACTCTCTGTGCAAAGCATTTCAGACTTCCTCATTTGTAAATCCACATACCTGTTATTTCGTAAACCCATTTATAAGTTAATCACTGACATTTTAATGCTCTCTTGCACTTCTGCTGACCTGGGTATGCACTGTCTGTCCACTTGCTATTTTACAGAGACACAGGATATTTACTAAACTATCTCTGTTCTAGAGATGCTATAGCATAGCTAGTTAAGGTTCCACATAGCACCAGTGTATGGGGTCCTGCAAAAAAAGTAAAAAAGTCAAATCTTCACATTAAATAGATAATATCATTCAGCTTATTTTACAATACAATACATTCAAATATTATATAACTTTAATACAATCACTTCAGATGGTATTTCCAAATTAATTTATGAAAAATAAAGTTAATTAATTATACAGTATGGGGTGTTCAATCAGACAGGACGGACTGACTGTAAAGCTACAGGACAGAGAAACGATATTGAGAATACGTGACAACACAATACAATCTCCTAAAGCATTTAGTCGGCACATAATAAAAAAATCGGGTCACTAGAGATAAATTTAAAGTAATAAAAAATTATTAAGAAAACATTTTGTTTTATAAATTTACGATTATAAGATGGTAAAAATTCATGTTGTAATATTATGTTGCATCACTTTCAAAGTGTTCCCTACAGTGTTCATAAAGCTTGGTAGTGCATTGTGTTAACGTCACAAAGTTCATTGGTTTGATCCCCAGAGGACACATACTGATACAATGAATGATGGATTAAAGTGTCTGCCAAATATTTCAATGAAAACTTGTTTTGTTCATTGTCACATTTATTTCCACATTAACATTCATTTTGGCAGAGATCTTGATAGGAGACATTGCGTAAAGACATTTTCAAAACATCCCAAACAGTATTAGGAAGGTTAAGGTCAGGAGTTATGCTCCCTGATTCACCTTTGACCCCAATGAATCTGTTGCTGATATCATCCGTAAATATTCCTGTTCCATCAAGAAAGAAGATTCATACACTGGATACACTTTTCGAGATTTAAAAATAAACATATTAAAGAGATAGTTTCGACCAAAAATGATATTTTGAGCTCATGATTTTCTCACCTTCGAGCCATCTGAGTTACATATGTCCATTAAAATTAATACCTATTCATATTATTTTTGGGTGAACCCTCCCCCCCCAAAAAAAAAACGCAAAATGAAAGTAACATTTCTTAATTCTAATAAAGTCCAAAACAATTATTTTACAGTTTTTTCTTTAGAAGTTCTGCAGCCAAAGACTTGCTTATTAATTGCTTGCAAATTATTTTACAGATATTTCCCAGATTATTATAATCAAACCCCATTAATAAAGTGACAGATGAAAGAAAAAGTGAAAGAGACATGATTGCATTTTACCCATCCACTGCAAGTCATGAACACACACAAACACACAGATAGACTGGGCAACGATCACTGCAACACCAAAACACTTCAGCCACTTCCTGCCAGCTGTGGGAATTGACTCAACAACCTCTGGGTTACAAACAAGTCTGACTCTCTAACCATTAGGCCACGATGCCTGGACAACACTTTTACCTCCAGTCTGTGTGAACTTATAGGCCTCTTGATGCCATGTCTTTTAACATTTTATGGGGTGGTTTCCCGGACAGGGATTAGACTAGTCCTAGACTAAAATAAAACAACTTGCACTGACATATCTTAAAATACATCAGTGCCCTTTGTTTTGCCTCAAAATCCACACAAAAATGTTTTAGTAAGGTATTGTTGTTAAAACTAATTATGTTTCCTAATTAAACTAACCAAAAGGTGGCATCAGTTCACCAATCAGGTTTAATAACAGTAGACCTATTGCTTAGGTAGACCTATTGCTTATAGACAAAATTATGTAAACAACAGATTGCACGGTGTCAAAAACAACAGGAAGAAAAGTCACCTGTACAACTACAAAGAATCCTTATTACAAAGTGAGCATACTACAATTGGTGCATCCTTCATGGTGTGCATACTACAAAGACCAAATCACATGGACAAATACAAATTAACCACCCTACAAAAACAGAATTTATCCCAAGTTTATACTTATTCTCCAAAGGTTACTTGTTTTTGTAGTGTGAATACAAAGGGTGCATACTACAAAGGGTGCATACTACAACGAGGGCAACTTAAAGAACACTAAAAAACTATGTTTGGAAGAAAAGATAAAACAACGTTGTGTGCATACTACAAAGGGTGCAACTTAAAGAACACTTAAAAACTTTGTGTGGAATAAAAACAAAAACATCGTAGTGTGCAGACTACAAAGTGTCCTTCATAGTGTGCATACTACAAAGTGTGCATACTACAACGAGGGCGCATACTACAACGAGGGCGCATACTACAACGAGGGCGCATACTACAACGAGGGCGCATACTACAACGAGGGCGCATACTACAACGAGGGCGCATACTACAACGAGGGCGCATACTACAACGAGGGCGCATACTACAACGAGGGCGCATACTACAACGAGGGCGCATACTACAACGAGGGCGCATACTACAACGAGGGCGCATACTACAACAAGGGCAACTTAAAGAACACTAAAAAAACTATGTTTGGAAGAAAAGATAAAACAACATTGTGTGCACACTACAAAGTGTGCATCCTTCATAGTGTGCATACTACAAAGTGGGCATCCTTCGTAGTGTGCATACTACAAAGTGTGCATCCTTCGTAGTGTGCATACTACAAAGTGTGCATCCTTCGTAGTGTGCATACTACAAAGTGTGCATCCTTCGTAGTGTGTATACTACAAAGGCGCATACTACAAAGTGTGCATCCTCCATAGTGTGCAAACTAAAAAGGTGCATCCTTCTTAGTGTGCATCCTTCATAGTGTGCATACTACAAAGGGTGCATCCTTAGTGTGCATTCTACAAATGGTGCATACTACAACGATGGCAACTTAAAGAACACTAAAAAAACTATGTTTGGAAGAAAAGATAAAACAACGTTGTGTGCATACTACAAAGGGTGCAACTTAAAGAACACTTAAAAACAAAAACATCGTAGTGTGCACACTACAAAGTGTGCATACTACAACGAGGTCAACTTAAAGAACACTAAAAAACTATGTTTGGAAGAAAAGATAAAACAACGTTGTGTGCACACTACAAAGTGTGCATCCTTCAGTGTGTGCATACTACAAAGGGTGCATCCTTCATAGTGTGCATACTACAAAGGGTGCATCCTTCTTAGTGTGCATACTACAAAGTGTGAATCCTTCTTAGTGTGCATACTATGAAGTGTGCATTCTTCGTAGTGTAAGTACAAATACCAATTCACATAGACTGAAAAGGAGGTTTAAGAGGAATGGGTAGGTGGCTGGCTTGAGACCAGTAGAGGTGTCGGTAAGAACAATCCAGTCCAGTCACTTTAATTACACAGTGTTCTATTTATTAGGCAAGTATTTGTATGTGTGTGTGGTTTCTAGGAGACAAAGGATATATATATATATATATATATGATACAATTACATAAGGCCACAATACATTAAAATGAAATCAAACATTTGTACCAAGAACTTAGAATTTAGAAATTAGCTACAAACAAAGTCAATACATAAATATTGTCTGCCCCATAATTAAACTATAATACCTATAAATATTCAAATTCATAACCTTACAATTACAACAGAAAATCACATGAATAAACCAAATTAAACTGTTAAATCTAACAATACACTTAAACAGACAAACTGAAAGGAATGAAAGATTCATGCTCACTTTTTCATAATTAACTTAACATAGGAGACTTACATAGTTCAATAACGCACACAAGGCAGGAGACATAACATCTTTCAGCAGAACCACACAAGAATCCTCTATGTAGCATGAACAAAGGGCAGGGGCTGTGCACAGGTGCTGTCTAATAAAGCCTGTGCCTGATTGAGGCTAATTAATTACAGGTGTGGTGAGCTGCATGGGGAACTGAAAGGCAAAGTGGGCGTGGCAACAGCAGGACAGAGGGGAAACTTCTATACATAGACAAATACAAATCAACCACCCTACAAAAGGGAATTTAAACAAAGTTTATCCTTATTTTTAAAAGGTTGCATCCAAAGGGTACACAATTTGTAGGATACTGTAGAAAGGGTGCATACTACAAAGCAAAATACCTTCAAACTCTGTGATATATAATTTGTATATGGATACTAGGTGGCAATACTTGTCCAATGATTGCTGTTTCATAACAGTTGGTGTGTTTTTGTATGTAAAACAAAGTTGCATGTGATAATTGCGTGATGACCCATCTCGTGTTTACTGGGTTTTGCACCTTCTGTGATGATTAAGTTTAGTTAGGTTAGGTGATGGTAAATATCATTAACCTTGAAAATATCTTAAATGAATGACCAATCATTATTACATTTTCATCTTAAGTGATCCTATACACTTTTTACAATAAATTGATTAGAATTATTTTACATTTTTGTGTTTTTTTCATGTTAAATTGTTAGTATGGTCATGTACTTTTAATATAACGAACTACACATTTTAATTTTATATGAATTTGTAATTAGTTGTTAATTGACATATAATGTTTGTAGTTTTAATTATAATTTTAAATAATGGTAGTATGTAAAACCACTGTAAAAATTTTGAGTAATTGTTCGTAAAAATACAATCTTTTCGCAGCGTATTTTAAATTTCTTCTTGAATTTGTTGCTTCGACCTCCACCATCTCAAATCTGCAGCCAAAAGCACAACACTGATAGTAAAAGAAACACAGTGTTTAATGACCAGCTATGATCTGAAACAAACAAACAAACAAACAAACAAACAAAAAAAACTGTTACAGACTCCTGAAAATATATTTTAACCAAAGTTAAATCAGAGAGTAAATGTATATCAGCTTGACTGAGAATTATTAGAGAAACACAATTAAGGTTAAAGGGATAGTCACCCAAAAAGGAAAATCCTGTCATAATTTACTCACCCTAAAGTGTTTCCTATCCTGTCTAAATGTCTTTGTTGTGTTAAATGCAAAGGAAGATATTTTGAGTAATGTTTGTAACCAAATCATTTTTGAGCACCATTGACTCTAATAGTAATATTTACCTACTAAGTCAATGGTACTTCTGATTCCTGCTTAATTATAAATATTTTCCTTTGTGTGATCCTCTGATCACCACTAGAGGGAGCCATCTCCCGAGTATTAGTACCATTCGGACTGCATTTCCCATAATCCCACATACTGGGACTGATTTGCCACTGCTGTCAGTCTGAGAGTAATTCTGTCTGTGATTACTCTGTTTGTTCCTTTTGATTTGTTTTTCTGATATTACGATTGAGATGTTTCATTGTTTAACAGCTGCATTATTATGACGTTGTCATGCATACTAAATAGAATTTAATACTCTAATTAAAAGTACATCTTAAAATTACTACAGTAAACTTTAAAGTATGCTGCAGTATTTACTACAGTTAATCCATTTAGTTCCTACAGTATACTATACCAGTGTTATATACTTTTATATAAATTACTACAGTATATGACAGTACACTACAATTTATTACAGTTTACTATAATAAATACTAAACAGTATATTTACATATGGAATTAACATCAGACTTACCGTTAGATATCAACATATACAGCAAAAGATAAACGATGTTTGCAAGCATTGTCCCTTAAAGTTGTATGGGAACGTCATACTCCATATTGCTGTGAAAAGAAACGCTGGATAGGCTTGTTCAAAGGTTTTGGAATAGGCATTGTCAGTCCGGGGAGGATACAAAAATGGTTGTAGTTTCCTTTCAAAGACTTTATTATCCACTGGAAAATCCTTCTTAAATCGCCCCTATTGTTTTCCCTTCAGTGTGCCATTCATAGACATTGGAGCACACTCACCATCTCACAATGCCTTTGTCTTGTCTTGTCATGTTAAACTTTGACATCAGAGACTTAAGATACAATTTAAAACAGCAAAACAATGATATAAGACCTAAACCATACAACTTATGGTTGTTACAAATACGGTACCGGTGTCTTCACAACTTGGACTGAAACCGTGTATATTTTATTATATTTCACAATCCCAAAATAATTTCTTTATTCCTGTCTAAATGGTTCTTTAAAGCACCATTAACATTTAAAGAACCTTTATGATTCCCAAAAGGTCCTTTAAGGTGACAAAAGTTGAAAGGTGAAAAAGGTTCTTCAAAATGTTTTTAATATATGCTTCTTGGAGTTATTTATAGTAAATAACATCCTCTTTTTAGCTTAATAATGGCATTGTTTTTATTTATTTCAAATTTGTTTATAAAACAATTTTTACAATGTTGCATCCTTGCAAACAAACACTTTGAATAAAATAAAACACACACACACACAATAAGTTTTTCTGGTAAATCTTTTTATTGCATTTAAAAGTTGCTAATTGAATGACTTCCAAAAGATGATATAGGGAAAAAATAAAAGTTTTATAGTGATTACTGGGTGACAATCAAAATCAATGTTATAATCATTATAATGTAATAATATAAGGCTCTAATGTAGTAAAAGAAATAAAAGTACAATAATAAAAACAAGTGAATTAAATAACAAAAATATATTTAAAAAGATTCAAATATAAAAACACATGTCAATAAAATGAATAACTAAACTAGAGAGACCAATAATACTTTATATATTGGGACAGAGACATTTAACCAGATCAGATCATAAAGGGAAATATAGCAGCAGATTGGACAACCTGAGAGAAAATATTAAAAAATAACAAGTAAAATCTACATAACAAATAGATCATATTATTTCAGCTTATTTTAAAATACGTTCAAATGAAAACTTAATATTTTCAACTTAAATTAAAGGGGACATATCATGAAAATCTGTTTTTTTATGTTTAAGTGCTATAATTAAGTCCCCAGTGTTTCTTTTAACATAGAAAATGTGTAAAAGAACAACCAAGTAACTTAGTTTTGGTAAACCATTCTTTGCAAGCATGTGAAAAATTAGGTCATTGAAATCTGGCTCCCCTTGTGATGTCAGAAGAGGATAATACCGCCCCTTAATCTGCACTATTCAACCACATCACTGCCATTTAGTGCAGAGAGATAGAGAGAAAAAAATAATTGATAGCAGAATTGAGTTTCAATTTTAACAAACTACCATCAATGGAGATCAGTGTTTGCATTTCATCAGCTCATTTGCATTTTAAAGGACACACCCAAAACTTCACATTTTTGCACACACCTACAAAGTGGCAATTTCAACATGTTATAAAAAATTTTCTTTATGGCATTTTGTGCCTAAAACTTCACATATGTACTCTGGGGACACCAAATATTTATTTAACATCTTAAAAAAGTCTTGTGACATAAAAAAGCAGATTAAACTGAAAGGAAATTATAGTAGTGCATCTTCTTTCAGACAGGACAGACTGACTGCAATAAAGATAAACTGAGACATGAGCCCATATGTGTCATATGAGAGAACAAGAGAATACAATACAAATTCTGTAATACAAAACAATATAAAACACTGTAGTCGGCACATTATGAAAAATGATATGATTATAAGTTTAAAAGAAGACGCACACTAAGCACTTTAACATTACAGCTACTGTACAGGTCTTCAGTGTTCCCGTTGCTCAGTTGGTAGAGAATTTTGTTAGCACCACAAAGGTCATGGATTTGATCCCCATAGGATACATACTGAAAAAAACGCACAGAATGAATTTTGGTTTAAGTCATTTTGGTTTAAACTGTCTGCTGAAAACTTGCATTGCCACAGCAATTATTTCCATATTTACATTCAATTTTGTATTAGACCTTACAATGTACCCAGCAGTTGTACTGCTATGTTTATAGCCCTCATGTTCCCAGTCTTTTGACTAGCTTTAAAGGGACAGCAAGTAGGATTTACCCCCATCTAGTGGTGAAATTGTATTTTGCATTGAAACGAATAGTGCTCTTTAGCGCCTCGCTTTTCCAATTGCTGTTGCAACTACGGTAGCCGTTACGTAATCACTGATCTCCTTGTCCGTTGCAGGTTCACGTGTTCTGATTGAAAACGCGTTGTGGAAACACGTTGTTCGGCTAGTGCTTTTTGTCCCTCTCTGCTATTATAGTTTATCAATACGGCGGAACGACATAGAAGCCTCCTTGGACTTACTCGTTCAATGTAAGTAAAGAGAAGAAAATCTAAGCTTACAAAGAAAAGTCAGATCACTGGCAGTGGTCATTTGACACCAATGAGGACATATTTATGAATAAAGACATTGATTTTGATTAATAAAACACTTAAAACCCTACTTACTGTCCCTTTAATAATGTGTAGGATTTGCTGTTGGTGAGTCTTTCATTGTTTATGTTATGCTAGTTTATAGATATGTTTGGATTAATAAACTGCACATGGGTTCAGTCGACTTGTCTTCAGTAAATACGATTACAATGAGATGGTGTTAAAAAAATCATATTAATGACTGTACTTTTGTACTTTTTTTGGTTGTGTAGTATAAAAGCATAAAATGTTGTGATGAACATATAGACGGATGATCATTTAAACGTGATTCTTCATGTTGGTTAAGGTCCCATAGCTGCCACCTTTTTTCAATTGTTAATAAATACAGCATCATCGCCATTTGTCTCCTCAGCAGCAGCTTGACATCTATGGCATCTGTTGAAGACAAATACAAAGATGTCATCATAATGACCATTGAGATCTTCCATTGTCAGAACTTCATTTAGCATCAGTTATTATGATGTTTCTAAAGCCATTGGTTTAAATTAACCCAGAAAATGTTAATATTTGACCCAACAATGGGTTAAAACAAACAACTAAGCATTTTGGGTTGAAAACTCATGTTAAATTACGTAATTAATTATATTACACTTATTTAATGGTTTACACAGAGAATGTACGTTGTGAAAATATAGAGCCTTAATCTTCCTGTTTCGTTTATTGCTGCATGTATATTTATATACATATAACTTTATAACATTTTAAATATATTAAACACAGGCAAAGTAAATGTTGTTCATCAGAAGTGCAAACAAAATATGTTTAAGACATATTCTTCACATTATATGATGTTTCCTCTTAAATTGGTTACCTCGACCACCCACATATCACACCCCCAACCAAGAGCGCAGCAGCCAAGACCACAGCAGAAATAGAAGCAGCAACTATAAGACAAGTCTTTAATGGCTGGCTGTCTGTAATAAACAAACAAACAAACAAACAAACTGTTATAAGTATAACAGACTCCTGAAAACAGATTTTATAATTTGTGTACATTTTATATATGTACACAAATTATATGCAGTGTTCATTTTGACAGCAGATTTTAAATTAGATTTAGTCATAGTCTTTTGACTAAAATACAATTTAGATTTAGTTGAAATCTAGATTTAGTTGACTAAAATTAAACAGGTTTAAATGTAATTTAATTAAAGTGTTAATTCATACATATTTTACGAGGTGGCTAATTCGTATTTATTTGTACGACCACATTCATACATTTTTTAACGATTTGCCTTGACCCCTGTGACATTGGGGTGGGGGTTAGGGGCAGGGTTTTGTTATTGTTTTTTAATGATAATTGTTTTGCACAATTAATTTCCTAATTCATACGCATAAGCCAACTCGTAAAACATGTAAGAACTTTCATGAGATCAGGCTGGTTTGTTAAGTACATTCAACCAATCAAGGTTTGCACTTAAATGTTATCGGTTCATGCATTAGGCTCGTGGCCAATGAGGGAGAGACTTCAGTGAAAGAGAAATATAAGGTAATGCATATTAAAAACGTGAAGTTATTCACTTGAAAGATTTATTCAAACATGTAGTACGCAACACCACTATCTCACATTACGTGCACTACATTTCTTCAGTTGTCATCCCTATTTTTGGTACATAGCATACTTGATTCAATGCGAGGACAGTAAAATTGTACACTTATTATCTTTATGTCAATCAATCTTATATTGTACCATCTTACTCAGGCAATTAGTACAGGATTTCATATGACCACACTGCAAAGCGCTGCATGCAATCCCTTACACTAAAAAAATAAATGAATTCTTGTTTTAAACCAATTGTTTGTAAAAAAATAACACAAAAAAGTGAGTCATTCTAAATGAACACATTATTAAGTAAATTCAACTAAATTGTTTCATGTAAGGAAACTAAATTAATCACTTTTTGTTGAAACTACTTCAATTATTTTAGTTAATCTAACTAACTAGGCAGTGACTAAAAATAATAGGCTGTTTTTACTTAAAAATATAGTGCATCATTTTTGCATCCATTTTTCCTTAAATCGCTCAAAATTCCATGTAAAACTTTATTAAAAAGGTGGATGCACAATTTTTTTTTAAACGTATAATTTTTTTCACTGTATGTGTGTGCGTTTAACCTCCTAAACCACACCGAGATTCTTTCCCTCGCTCACTGACTCTCATTTTTCTTTGTTGTCGTCGTCATGGACAGTGGCGGTTCTACACGGAGGCCAAGGGTGGCCCGTGCCTCTGTAGACATGTCCCTGGCCACCCCTGTGGCCACCCCGTGCTGACCAAATAAAAAAGTATAAATTTATTTTGATTTTACACGCGAGCGCCAAAAGCGGAACTAATGCGACGCAACGTTCTACACGGGCAAATTAGAGTGGCGCACCCGACCACTAGCCGCCTGTGGGTGCTGCTCGGCGAGTGTCTCAATCCGTTCCCAACCTCCCGATGTTGAGAATGTGTATGCAGGTTTGGGCACTGGTAAGGACTCTTGCTCACTTCACATTGGGACACCGTTCACTTGTTCTCCTGTGACGTGGCTGCGTGTTTTGTGATCATTTACAGCTGTTACTCATCAACAACCGGCAAAACCAACATCTCGCTAACTTTTTAAAGTTTACACATTGTAAAAAGCGCTGTAATTATGCTCTTACATATACGTGCATAAAATTGGAGCAATATAATTAAATTTTACATATAAAAATGTTTACAATTTAAAAATAAATATTATTTTAAATGTTGATTAGATTGTGGTCCCTAACTGTCTAGCAATGTGTATTTATATGTAAACTAAAACAAACGTTTGTCTTTATAAAAGTTTGCATTTCATAAAGTTTATTGAGTAGGCTTGCATGCTTTTCGGTTGGGGGGCTTTAGAAAAGAGCCCAGCTCCCCTTTTGCACCTGCACTCACTCTTGTATTAAATAAAAAAGTATATGATTGTAAAGTAAAATAAAGTTTACGGGGTAGTTTCCCAGAAAGGGACTAGTCCTAGACTAAAATAAATGTAAGAGCTGTCCAAACTGAAAACAACTTGCAATGCCATATCTTAAAATACAGCTTTGTTTTGCTTCAAAATGCACACAAGTAATGTATACTGTATGTTAAAACTAGTTATATTTCCTAATTAAACTAAGGCCTAGTCCTATCTTAAACCAATTCCTGTAACCACCCCTATAATCTTTAAATATAATTTCTTGCCATTTTTTTTATGTGCCCCTCTGGTAAAATACTGGTCCCTCCTTGGCCCCCCTAGTGAAATTTGTCTAGAACCGCCACTGGTCATGGATTAGTTAGTTATCATCTTGTTTTTGTCAGTGAAAACATGTTATTAACGAAAACTATGATGAAAATTATTTGCCAACGAAATTAACACTAAAAGTGAGGAATTCAGTCAGAAAGGTTATTTATGTGTGTTGGAGCAGATAGTGGAGGAAAAACATGCAACAAGAAGTGAGGCATCACAAGGGGCCTTTAAAAATCTTTGGTGGAAAGGAAATACCAAGTGAAACCCTACGACTGGGAAGTGACTCACCTTTGATAGTAACATTGAATGTCTTGTTTAAAGATGCTGTTGAATTTTTGCTGTTGATCTCTACTTTATAAACTCCAGAGTGATTGCTCCTAGGGTTTTTGATGGTGAGAGATCCAGTCTGACAGTCCAGATGTAGGTAATTTCTGAATATCTCATCAGTATCATATATCCAGCACTTTTTTTCAACGATTTCAGCTATATTAAGAGTTTCTGATTTATTTTGAGATACAAACCTCCACATTATCTGATCATATATCTGTATGTCACTAATTTTAGGGTGCAGAGTAACAGACATTCCCTCCATCACTGACACTGACATCACTTCATACCCATCAACACCAAACACACCTGAAACAAAAAGATATTTGAAATCTCAAATGATAATTAATTATTATCTATCATACAATTAAGCTACTTGTGCTATAATGTGTAAAACAGAGGTCCCCAACCACCGGGTCGCGACCCAGTACTGGGTCGTGGACAAGTTGCCACCGGGTCGCAAGAACGTCCCGAAAAAATGTGTATAATAGCCACTTAATAGCTTAATCGGGTACTTTGTACTGTAAGAGCCGACTTCAAATAATATCAATCATTTCCACTTTTGAACAGAGCCGCGCTCTCTCTCTTTTTCTCCGCCTCGCTCTCTCTACCAGCGCATCAGCGATCACATTGCTGCACTGTAAAAAAATTCCGTAGAAATTGCAGCTGGGTTGCCGGTAATTTACCGTAGATTTACATTTATGTTATTTACTGGCAAGAGTTTGTTCAAAGTTAAATGAACATTAAACATTTACAAGTCTTTGTCTTTACAGAGTAAAACTAAAAAGACAGCATCAAGCAAAACATTCTGGGAAACAAAATCTGAAGCAAAAACAGAAAAAGGTTGATGATGATTTCTGGTTCCCAGAATGCTTTGAATGAGGCTGTTATTGTATAGTTTTATTCTGTAAAGATAAAGACTTGTTAATATTTACAATTTATTTAACTTTGAACAAACTCTTGCCAGTAAATAACATAAATGTAAATCTACGGTAAATTACCGGTAACCCAGCTGCATTGACATTGTAATTTCTACGAAATTTTTTTACAGTGTGTCATTAGAGTTTGAGCATACAGTACTTCTAAAACACAATCGATCAAAGAATTGCGGAGGTATGACTTTATGAATCATTTGCAAATGTACGTCGCAATGATGTACATATGTGGAGACGTTCAAATGTGTGACAGCGCAAATGACTGAAAAGTAATTATTTTATTCTTCTTTAAAACAACTTCAGAATTATCCATCCATCGTAGCACCATGATCAAAATAAACTATTAGGCTAATAATATTTTAACGGCTACACTTTTAACGTAGGTTTGAAAGGAACCTAAACTTGTCAATCATCATTAATCATGGTAAACGTGAGTCTCCGTGCCTCTGCGCCCAGCTGCAATTCTTCTGGCATCTCTCCTCCTTCACTGCATTTTTCTTCTCTTCTGTTACTTGGAATTGGGGCTCGAGCCCGACCAAGATTCGAGCTGCCTTCGAGAACAGCAAGCCAAGTTCGTTTAGGTTCCATTAAATATTAAGACTAAATGGGCAGGCAAACTAGTAAAAACAATGAAAGTAAAAAACAATCCGCCAAAATATGGTTTTACACGTCTATAGAAAATATACTATAGCCTAAATAAAGCAATTATTAATTTTCCTAATGCATGGTTTACTTTACTTCCGTTTAAAACGTTAATTTCGAAAAGGAGGATTTTCAGCACGTTTGAACAGCAACTCAACGACCCCAAGCCCCCCCCCCCCACAATCTCCCAATCTCACCCCCCAGTCCGCGAATTTTTTTTAAAGCTGAAACCGGTCCGTGGTGAAAAAAAGGTTGGGGACCCCTGGTGTAAAATATTCCAAAAACACTTGAAATTTTTCGCAACATAACAATGGGCGTAAAAAAATTATGACGTTGCCATTCCCACTTACTAGACCGTCTCAATAGCGTTTAATCCTCTAATCTAGAGTCCTCCTCAAGTATTACACAGTTATTAATTCATTCAAGAATGCCAAAGCAGGATAATACAACTGGAATTTGGGATACGGAGTCTGGCATGGGTGTAAGGTCATGCATGGGACGCCTGGAGTCTGAATGAACCCTTTTCACAGATTATCATAAATAGTCTCCACAGTTATTTTTAATACAATGAATGTATTTGAATGCTAAACTGCATGGCTTTAAATAATGGCACATTTATTTCCTCTGTCCATTTCTCTTCTCTTTTGGAAAGTCGTAGAAACGACTTCAATTGCTTTGGTTTACATTTGCCCAAATTATACAAATACTATATAATATTTATCTATAAATATTTCTTAATAGAAATAAAACATTTAAGGGTATTTACTACTAGTTAATACTACAGTATATTAGATAACAATATTATTCACTTTTATATATAATACAACATTAGGCCCATATGACAGTACACTACAATTTTTTAAAGTGTACTGTGGTAAATAATTAAATATACTATAGTATATTTTCATGTGGAATAACCTGTAAGATACTCAGACTTACCGTTAGAGATTGAAATACACAGCCAAAGATAAACAGTGTTTGTAAGCATTGTCCTCAAAAGTTGTATGGGAACGTCAAACTCCATATCGCTGTGAAAAGAGACGCTGGATGGGCTTGTTCAAAGTCTTTAACATTTTGGAAGAGGCGTTTGTCAGTCCGGGGAGAATGCAAAAATGACGACATCTTTTCCCTTCAAAGCCTTTATTATCCACAGTTAAAAAAATCTGTCAACCGGAAAACCAGTCTTAAATCGCAGCTATTGTTTTCCTTTCAGTGTGCCATTCATAGACATTGAAGCACACTTACCATCTCACAATGCCTTTGTCTTGTCTTGTCAAACTTTGACATCTCAAGGTCAAATTTAAAAACACCAAAAGCACTATAAATAACAATATATAATATTGGCCAATATATTTCATATGTTTATTTCTGGAAGCATTAATTTATAGACAAGAATTCTAAATGCAGATGTAGAGTAACGCTTGCACCCAAATTATTATGTATAATATGTGGAGCTATTATATATACCACATAAATACCACAAAGTCAAATACATTATTGCCACTGTATATACAGTACTGTATCTTTCACGATCTTGTGCTTTAGATGTCTTGATGTCTTTCTCAAGCAGTCCATTCCTGAATCCACTTCATGTTTTAATTTTTGGTTCATTTATTTTCTTAACTCACATGCATGGTACACAGTAAAACTCCCAGTGTTAAATTAACACTGCTGGGAGCATATATGGTCCCACTCTACAGAGTGTTAAATTTACACTGAATCAGTGTTAAAATTAATGAGATAATGAAGTGATGATTAAGACATTAATGGTGAACACCTGCTGGTCATTCTGTGTCAAATTAACTTCATTTTAGAATTGTTCATGTCTCTAAGTTTTTATTTTATTTTTCTGGAGAAAGTAATACTAAAATAATGAAAAAGGTCAAAATATTAAATGCAATAGATATATAAAAACTGCAGTGTGTATATATGAGTCTATCTTACAGAGTTTTAAAAAGTTACACTGAAGCAGAGTAAAAAGCTGCAATCTTTAACTTTTGCCTCTCTATCATCATCTCTGTTTGAAACCCAAACTTACAACTTTGTTGTAGAGCTATTTTGTAGACGATGATAAGTTTAACTTCTAAACAACTGTTGTCAGAAAAAATAAAAGTGCTAAACTATTCCAGCATCCACACATGTGATTTAGTAGACAAATCTTCTTTCTGATACGATGTTATCACAAGTCAAATGGATATTTATCACAAAAATTATCACAATAAATCTCCAGTTTGTGTTTTAGATTCATTTGAAGTCACCATTATTGTGATTAGTGTTTCCTTTAGTTAGGTGTTTGTCCCTTGACCTTCACTAAACTAACTCTCCAATATTAGCAATTGCAACAGTGCTTCAATAAAAGCACTTGTTTGTTGCTTGATGTAGAAAAAATCTTATCAACCCACCTAAAATTGCTTGTTTTAAAAATATTAATATATGATATGATATGAAAAAGGTAAAGAAAAAAAGCATAAAAAATGTTTCTCTATGCAAAGACACAGTTTTGGATAAGGGTGCTTTGATTCTATAGTTTTTTTTTTTTTTTTTTTTTTTTTAGAGACTTCATAACCAACAGTGAACAAAACAAGGCACGCTCACGCTCGGAAAATGGAGACAGGACTGCATGTTAAAATGTCCATCTTTAGAGCAGAAAAAAAATGTTTACAGCCTGATGCAAAAATTGTTTTTGGTCTGTACAGCTAATTTTTCCCTTTATGACAACTGTGAAGGGGGTGATAGTTTTATTCTTTAAAGATAAAGACTTGTTAATGTTTAATGTTAATTTAACTTTGAAGAAACGGTTGCCATTAATACTGTAATTTCTACAGTAAAATTTAACAGTGTATGTGCTTGAAATTTGTTTATCGTACTATAAAATTGCTCCATAAAATTGATGTGTGTCCAGAAAAGACAGTGACAACACATCAGACAAATGTTTATATGCCATTCAAACTTTGAATTTGACTTTGCTGAATTGTATATTGCGGAGGATTGTGGGTATTGTCAAGGTCCTCTCAGCCCTATATAACATTTTAGAAATTAAATTATAAGACAGTATGATGAGTAATAAAAAATATTAGCAATTATTTTCACAATCTTGAATTTCATTGTCCATTCAAGAAAGAATCTCCATGCACTTCTGAAATACTGATATTATAAACATTTATTTATTTGTCAGTTTACCCATGTGTTTTTTCACTGAACTGCATCATCAAAGAGAATCAATCACATTTCATTTGAACAAGACAAAACAATAACATCATAATTAAAAGTATCATATCAGTCAAACCAAGCATGTAAACACAAATATGTGCAATTCATTATAAATGCAAACATGAAATATAGCAGCAAGGGTTAAACATAAGGGTTCAAATGCACCAGTATAAAAATAATAAAATAATTTACATCACAATTGTTAATAACTTATATAAAAAACCTACTGTAACGATTGCACCTTCAGTACAATATAGGAAGGCATCCCATCACCTTTTTTCTTTATACTAAATATGACAGAAACGTCCGCCCGATAGTGTATAAATGTTCATTTGTACAGTTTAATAAACAACAGTTTCCTGGATCAATCCTCGCAGTGTTACTAAAGTCTGATTCCCAGATCGAATTTTCAAGTATTCTGGCTTCACCTTGCAATTACTTAGCAAGACAAATGTGGGAAATGACAGATGAATCATGAGTTTTTCACATTATTTCAATGGTAACTTCTGTATATGTACTGTTGTTAACCTCTGTAGATGTACTGTTGTTTCCTGTAAGTTTAAAATTCACAATAATTAACTGTGTTGAAAAACAATATTTGAATATTTTATTTAAGCATATAAATACTTGCTTTCTTTTTTGTTGTAGTGAATCACACCTATGGCTACAGCCAAGATTGTCGACAGCCACACAATAGCAATAATAACACCAAAAACAATAGCCTTCCACAGTCTGTGTTCTGTAATGCATGTAGACAAAACAGACTTTAGTTTAATTATAACCTAAAACAGTTTTACCAAAAACATTTGTAATAATAATAACACTTAAAAGTTACATTATTTGCACATTACAAGTTACATTTTTTCAAAAATATTTCAGAATGGTTAACTTTATGTAAACTAGATGTAAGATTCATTACTTTAAATAAAAATTAAAGATTTTTATGTCAAAGAAAAAGAATGTTTACTTGAAATATAATTATCTCCAAAAGCTTTGTCACTTTTAAAGAATATACTAGCATAGTGATGACTTCAAATTGACTAGACGTGAACTGAACGCTACAAATTAAATAAGTGTCTTCTTACAGCTCATATACTGTATGGAAGGTTTCAACAGCAACAACATAAACAAACAATTTTTGTAGACCAAACTAAAATTCTATAGACTTCAGCATAGAATCAATAACAACATTTGAGCTAAAATTCCAAAATTTCTGCATGGCTGCCAAATCTGCATATACATGCTCACTCTCTTCCCTCACCTTTTGGAAACCAAAACAGTTTAATTTCATTTGTTCCATGGTTTATAAATATGGGCCCGATGTTATAATTGCTGACATACCTGAACACGTCTGACAGACTTCGTTGATGTTGAGATGTTGAGTTTGGTTTGTGATGGGATTGTTGAGTACACAGCTGTATGTGTTTGTATCCTGATATTTCACCTCCAGAGGTAGAGAGAGTCTGATGTTGAGATCAGACACACTGATGCTGGACAATAAACTGTTTCCTTTGTACCAGGACAGACTCACATCCCTCACATTCAACACTGAACACAACAACACACATTTTGAGCTTGATGACAATAAAAAACATTGTGATGAGTCTATAATGATGTCAGGAACGGTCAGAGGAGCTGGAAAACCAAAGGGAAACAAAATTGTAAAAAAAAGCTCAAGAGGAAATTTCTCACATTCAGGTCAACATTGTCTAACATTTTTCAATCTAGATCTAAAACCAGGGGAAAGGATGATGTTTATCATTACACTAATAAGTTACTTAGCAAACTTACCATAGACCGTAACATTGAATCTCTCGTATGAAGTTTCTCTGCTGGTGTTGATCTTTAGTTCATAAAGACCAGAGTCTGCAATGCTGATGTTTGTGATGGTGAGAGATCCAGTCTGATTGTTTAGTTTTAATTTGCCTTTGAATCTCCCTTCACCTTCAACATCATATATAAAGCTCAGATTGGCCCATTTCATGATTTCACCTGTATGAGTGCCATGAGATTCAAACAGCAACTGTATCTGATCATCTGTCTGTATTTGAGTAACATTAGTGTGTAGAGTAACAGAATCTCCCTCCATCACTGAAATGGACTTCACTTCATCTCCATCAACACTAAACACAACTAAAACACAAAGAGATTTTATACAACTCATAGTCACTGCTGAAGACAAATTTAGGATTAATTTTATTAAAATAATTGTTCTTCAAAAATGTGCTTCACTTGTTATTTTTTCCTACTATGAAAGTGAATGGTGCTCACGAAATAAGAGTCTCAATTTGCTATTGTTATTTATTATTTCTATTGCAATAATTAATTGAATTAAAATTTTTGTTCTATTTTTTGAGTTGAAATGTTTGTTCATATAAGTATCACTTTAATGTTTATCTGAATTCTATAAAATAAAGTTTGACATGAAACATGTATTCTTTGTTTTAAGTATTTGTTACCTAGATACTGATGATAAACATGAAGTAAGTTATATCTTAGTCAAATGGAAAACACAATGATGTTGCATCAACAACAGATATAAAAATATTTTAGTATTTTCAGATATTGTTTTGAAATATTATACATATAAATCCGATTGAAATTGATTTAAAAATAAGAACGCTACAAAAACCATATATAGTTCGAAATCACTTCCGGCCTGGGATGGTTGGCCTGGATTGTGTGGCGCTGCGGGGCTATTACCGCGGAGATCGTAATGCATTTCTCTCTCTATTTTTTACAAGATATCACCACAATAGCCTACTGTATTTTCGTAAATGGGACTGCAAAATATCCCACATTCCTCAAAACCGGAAGTGTACTTATGTGTTACGTTTTATTTTTTTAGTTTTATTTATATGATTGTCACCCAACGATGTACTGTTTAATAATAATAATAATAAACTACCGAAATTAATTTAAGTCGTTAAGCAGCTCATATTCATAAACCACAATATCAAATAAGCTAATCAGACTTACCATTAACGATCGTGATACACAAGCAAAAGAAAGCAAGCATTTTAGATGTCTTTAAACTTTATCTTTTAAGTTTGAAAAGTAAAATGAAATAAAAAGCTATATGACATTAACCTATTCCAGAAATGATACGTTTTGCAAATTGTATTATTACAAAGTCTGTTTGGACAACAAAAACCAAAACCAAACTTGAAATGAAGTAGAAAATGAAAGTAAGAAAAGTTGTTTTCGTCGTCAAGCTGCTCTGCAGTCCTACATGCATATAAAGGCATATGACAGAACCTACCGCGAGGGGGCTTTAAAAGCACACATTTTGCTCCAGCGGTGCTTTGATGTCATACTATTTGTAAATTCATTGGTGTTTCAGATCTGTTAGTGTTGCACTTGTCATCCCAAAAAAGCACACATATAATAAAATGTGTAGTCTGTAAATTTAAAAAATGTCCTCGCTGCTGATATCAACAAAGATCAGTCCAAACCTTTACTGTATGCCATAAACCAATTGCAAATGTTATAATGAAATATAAATGTCCAAATCATGTAATACTATTAAAAATAAAATGTCTGTATAATATGCATTGTTTTCATTATTTTATGTTTTTTATGTCTTGGCTAATTAGTCCATGTAAACTGATTAATTTTGTGTAAACGTGTCATCTGTTAAAGCGAATAGGCAGTATTACCAGTAAAAGCATTATTTTAGAGTGGTGACTACTATTATATAGTTATTAATTTAGTTTTATTTTCACATCCACATATGATGCTTTATATCATTATAAAAATATAAATAGTATAGGCTGTAACTTAGTGATAAGGATAAACCGAAAGTTTTTTAAAAGAATTATGACCCATGTTATGCGTCGTAGCCTATCTGATGTCAAATTAACACTTTTGGTCACTTTGACGCATAACCTTCCTTTTCATTTCTTTTCTTTTCAACATTATTTTACATTGTTTTGTACATAGCACCGCGTTCTTGTAGGAAAAATTTTCTCCAAAATATTTTCTCTTGATATAGGTATATGATATATGATATAGGACCAATATGACGACACCGCTGCCATGCTAGCTTCTCCGTCTTTCACTTTCGCTTCTTCAGAATTCTGCTATTGGTTTAGAAAGCCCGTCAATCATCATTGACCCTCTGGCGCGTCCCCACATGGGCGGGGATTCGGCGCAAGATGGCATCTTCAAGCAGGCGCTGACCAGGGATCCGTACAAACACTATTAAGTCTGTCTAGTTGTATCGACCAATATTATAAAGCTGACCCAAAGTTGCTAAAGTGTCGCCAAGGTTTCAAAGCTACACGTGTTCCGGAAATGTCCACATTTTTGTTGTCTGTTTGTTGCCGGTGTTGTGTCGAAGTCTGTTCCCCCTATGTTCCCCCTATTTTTCCCTTCAGTTTAGTGTTTTTTATAGCGTTTTTATCACGTTATAGGTTTTATTATTTATATATTTAAAGTTTTAATGGCTACTGAGATGTATATGTGTGCATTTCTGTAAATTTATCTGTATTGTTCTTAATGGTAAGTCAATTATTTTTAAAGTATGAATTATGTGTATAATATATATTTATTATGTATGCAAACATTACATTTTTAAAACAACCAGTAAAGAAAAAAAAAGAAAAAGACAGGCTATTTTAAAAGAAATACCCTAATAGAAAACTGTCAAATGTATGAAATATTTAATAAATTGTATTATAGAATACATGATATTATTGCCTTTTAGTATAACCAATTCAAATCTTTAATCTTTCTAAATGTAACGTGATGAAAACGCTATAAAACCACTACACTAAAGGGAAACATAGGGGAACTGAGTTCGACACAACACCTGTTTGTTGTCTGTTTGTTGTCTCAAAGAAAATATCGTAAAACGCTTTATGCTGAGATGGAATATCGTCATGGGGATAAGAAGTTTTGTGACAACGTTAAAGAAAATGTTTGAAGAATTTCGCTTTGTCGTGTTTATGATCATCGCTAAGTTAACGGTAAGTTAGCTACATATTAAAGATGCTGGTTTAACGCGATAGCTGTGCTTAGTTGTGTTTTTCATAGGGCGTTACCTTCTGGGACTATTTAAACGGCACAAAAAGCACTAATGTTGGGTAAACTAGTAAAAGTTCTAAACCATGTTTCACATTTTTGTATTGCTGAGGTTTGGCATGGCAATCTTTTTAAAGAGCTGTGGGCAATCATACCAAATATACATTTATGCCATTGTGTATTGTGTATATGACTTTATTAAAGATCATCAGGAGATGAATACACAGTTAGCCAAAGTTCATCTAAAGATTATTTATCTGTATGTGCACTTGTGATGAAATTACTTTGTGTTTCAGGTGTGTTTGGTGTTGATGGAGATGAAGTAAAGTCAGTGATGGAGGGAGATTCTGTTACACTAAACGCTGATATTACTCAAATACAGAGAGATCAGCAGATAGTGTGGATATTTGAATCTCAGACTCTTATAGCTGAAATCGAATATGGCTCTATATATGATGATTATGATGAGAGATTCAGAGACAGACTGAAGCTGGACAGTCAGACTGGATCTCTCACCATCACAAACATCAGAATCACAGACTCTGGACATTATCAACTAAAGATCATCAACAGCAGAGGAACTTCATACAAGAGATTCAGTGTTACTGTAAATCGTGAGTTTGCTCATTACAACCTACTAAGGAAACGCATAAAACTTATTAACTAATTTTAGTTCTTATTTAAAACGAAAAGTAATGTAATTGGCTAGTGTTTCTTATTCATGTATTTTAGGCATCTAAACCTAATAGAGTGCCGCAGGGATGTTGAATTTTGTAGACTAACCCGGAAGTTAACGGGACACTGGTTATCTCACAAAAGCCTATTCATTTTTCCCATTGGCTTGGATTATCGCAAAAAAAGTTCTGTTTACACAAAACGTTTAATGACACTTGCACGTTTTGTCCAACAAGTTAGTTTTCACAGATGAACACAACATTTATGTATTTTAAAGTAAAAAAAATTCTTTTTATATTTCTAGTAAAAGCATTTACACTTCATACAATTTATAAAATCTGTTTTCATCTGTGAAGATTAGCTTTTTTAAATGGAACCAGTTTACCACTAACTTCCTGCGAACTTACTTTTTCTTATCTTGAGATCACCAGAAAATTAAGTGATTATCACAAGAAAACAACCTCTTGTTATGTTGCAATCATGAGAAATTAAGTCATGATCATGAGAGAATCAAGCAAAAAATAGTAGTATGCGGCCTCTCTCGGTTTCTATAATAAACTGATTCGCTGATTCAGGTTTACAAGCCATAATAAAAGGACCTGGGTTGAAAGAGAATCACGAGATGCTTTATTGCATTACACAGTTAACCAAAATTCATCTTAGGTCTAATTGTCACTATATACATTTGTGATTTTTATCTCTTTGTGTTTCAGGTGTGTTTGGTAATGAAGTGACGTCATTGTCAGTGATGGAGGGAGATTCTGTTACTCTACACACTGATATTACTCAAATACACAGATATGATCAGATAGCGTGGATGTTTGTATCTCAAGATACAGCTGAAACTCTTCTTTTAGTTGAAATGATTGAAAAGAGGAGCTTCATATATGATGATGATGAGAGATTCAGAAATAACCTACAGCTGGACAGTCAGACTGGATCTCTCACCATCAAAAAACTTAGCAGAAAACACTCTGGAGTTTATAAAGTACAGATCAACCGCATGACTTCAACAGCATCTTCAAACAAGACATTTAATGTTACTGTCTATGGTGAGTTTACTCATTACACCCATCTAAAGAAACAAATATAACTTTCTTATTTCAGTTCTTAGGCTGAAAATGTTGTTTATACATTATAGAACCCCACTTGCATTACCTGACGATAGTTGGTTCTGTGGTACTGCTGGTGACTGTAGTTATTATAGTTGGGGTCTGCTGCTTCTGCTGCAAAAAGAAATGCATCTGGGCAAGAGAGGCAAGTACAGTGTTTACTTGCAAAAATGTAAAAAAATATATTATTTTTAATTCCTAATTAAGATTCATATATCTCTACTCTGTTAGACCGTGTGAGAAAACTCATCTTTGTATTCTGTCTTTCAATTGTTTTTTTATTCAGGCTCAAGTCCCTTCATTACAAAACTCGGTTGTCGTTGATTCCAGATGTTGATGCAAGCAGAAGACAGATTAGAGAAGAAAATGATGCATTCCATACACTAGAGGATTTAATTGCAGAAGACGTACTGTATGCTGAGTATTTAGGAGGGCAAGCAATGAAGCTTTGTATGCAGCAGTAGTTTTCATCAGTGTTATTATTCTTGTTAAACCTTACTGGGAGTTTGTCAAAAACATAGATTGCTTAGTAGGAAGGTTATAGGAAGGGTTTTTTTTTTCAGGAAAAACTGGCTAAAATATAGGCTATAGTGTTTTTTTAAGTATTGCAAGTATTTTGATGACATTCTGTTGTTTTCATTTTTTAAAGTTATAATTTTACATTTTATTGTTGAAGTTATTATTATTATTATGCATTTAGGGCTTTTTAGATATTGCAGTGAGGATTAGGCAGAAGCACGGCTCAAGTAAAACCCCCAAGCAGAGATCCGTCCAGAGCAGTACTGCTACTGATATCAATAAACACTATGATTGTAAAGGCGTATTGTTAATTTGCAACATCATGATATAATACATTTTCTATAGTTGCTAAGAATTATTTTATTTATTTTTCATGTTATCATTTAATATTGTCTATAGATTCCTTCCCAGATAGCAATAGACACCAGAGCTTCAAAGACGGCAGCCCCAGAGTATATTGCTAATCTGGGCCGAAGGCGTTAATACATATATATTTTTTTCTATTTCACAAATCAATTATATTTACATTTAGGCATTTAGCAAGTGTTTTTATCCAAAGCAACTTAAAAGGATTAGGAAACAAAGTGATCTGTCATAGGGAGGCAATAATCTTTTTCTTGTGTGTCTGCAGTCAGTATCAATTTGTCAAGTATTTTTGGAAAAGATGAGTTTTTAGTTGTAGTTTTTTTTCAATCTTGCAAAAGATGTGGCTGACTCTTATTAGGTAGATAGCAAATAAGCAACTTATGTTACTACAGCACAGTTTGCACCTTAATAAATGGATAAACAAAATAGGATATTATAACATGTCTTAAAGGTATAGCGGAGAATTTTCTTCTCCACTTTTTAAAAAATGCAATTGCGCAACACTCCTGATTGACAACTATGAGGACCAATAGTCTTGATGATCCACCGGGAAAAGAAAATCCTCCACAATACCTTTAAAGCAGATTGCTGACATTTAGTTAAAAATATTTATTTATAATTGTGTGTAATGAATATGATAGTAAGTTTATTACACAAAAATTAAGTTATATTCTATATTTTATGTTAAAAACTTGCAGTTTTAAGGATCACCACTTTAGATATAATCTGAAGTTTGCGTTGTCAAAAGTTAAGATCTGTTGTATTCTTATGTTTTTTAAAACTGTGAACTGTTTATCATCTCCGTAATGTCTAGAAACATTTCATTTAATGACACTGGTTGTGTATTTACTTGATATTATGATGTATTTTGCACATGAATCTGTATATTCAAACTGAAACACTTTTTTATTTGTTTCTACTAAAATGTTTGGTGTTTATAAAGATTTATTCAGGAGCAGAAAATCTTGTTTTGACTCCTAAACAGTTCTAATCCCCCCCCCCCCCCCTATTTTAACACATCATGAAACAAACGGTTGTTGCACTTATTTTTTATTGCATGAAAAACTTGTTTATATATGGAAATGTGCTAGTGTAGACAACATGGATTTATGAATGAAATAAATATATTTTTCAGAAAAAGTTTTTAATTGAGATTAATTTACTGATTTATTTAAAGCATACTCCCGGACAGAGTAAGCCAGTACTAGGCCTTAGTTTAATTAGGAAATATAACTAGTTTTGACAAACACGTCTTACTAAAAACGTTACTTGTTTGCATTGTGAGGCAAAACAAAGGACTGATGTATTTTAGGATATTTCAGTGCAAGTTTTTTTATAGTTTGGACAGCTCTTACATTTATTTTAGTCTAGGACTAGTCTAATCCCTGTCCGGGAAACCACTCCTAAAATTAGTTTAGAAAACATTTCATGAAAACAGTTGAATAAAAGGGCTTGAGCTGTTTGTGTTACACAATTTTGAGCAGCAGATGTCGCCACGCGAGCGCGAGTTGATCCCACTGCTCGTTCTTTGACAAATGCAGAACTTATAAAAATGCTTGCTTTCCAATTATTTTATATATATTAACTGTTTATAATAAACTGTATGTTTAAATTATGTTTTTAAAACAAATGTTTTGAAGACTTTAAAATTCATGAAACTTTAAATCCTGTGGTCAGCCTTAAAATGTGGGTTAACACATTTAAAGTCATGTAATAATCACAGTAAACATTGAGAACTAAAAAAAATAAATATTTGCTAAAAAATGGCATTTAAATAATCGTGTAGGTAGTAAAATATTACAAATGCAAACATAGCAGAAAATATGCTGTTTGTAATAATATTCATAAAGCCCTATTTGAAGTGAATCAAAAATGTTAATCGAAGTTGTCCTAAGACAATAACGGTTAAGAAAACTTTGAGTAAAAGTTTTGATTCACTTCAAATGTTGACTAGTGTATTTCTTTATGCAATAATAAATGAACTGCAACAAAAAAAATCATGATTTGTGTTAAGGTAAGGGGAAATATTGAAAACATAAATAAACCTGCATAAGGAGTCAAAACAAGACGAGATAGGACTTGGCAATCAGCTCATGAATACATCTTCATAAACACTAAACACAAAACATTTTACTTTAAACAAATGAAATACTCTTTCAGATTGAAAATACAGATTCATTTTTAATAAACCCATGATTAATGCTAAAAATACATCATTATAAAAAATACCTACACAATCAGTGTCAAGAAAGAAATGTTTTCAGACAATCCTGGAGATGATAAACAATTCACCGTTTTAAAAATGCGTAAAAATACAACGGGTTATAACTTTTGATTCGGGTTTAATGAACTCATAATTAATGCTAAACAAATCATTCTAAAAAGTAAGTACACAACCAGTGTCATGAAAGAAACGTGTTGGAGATGATAAACAGTTCACCATTAAAAAAAAAAAAAAAACATAAAAATACAACAGATCATACATTTTGACCAATGCAAACTTCAGATTATATCTACATTTGTGGTTCTTAAACTACTTTGTTTTCTGTGGTTCTTTCTGTGGCTAATAATAAAAAATATAACTTAAAAATGTACATATAAAATGATGACTTAAAAAATGAAAACAGAATGTCATCAACAAAGTATTTGCAAATACTTACTAAAAACAAGTGCATATTTTAGCCATTTTTTCTTAAAACGCCCCTAGTTGGAAACATTAGAAGAAACAAGAGAAACTCTTGCTATGGTTGTTAACAGTCTCATCAATCAGCAGGCCAAACTGAACAACCTTACTACAAAGCATTCAATGCGTTTTGATAGACTCCCAGTAAGACTTAACTCAGCATGTCTTCTTCATTGGTGTATAGCATCCATCCTTGTCTTCTCTAATCTGGCTCATGTTTCCATCAACATCTGGAATCAAAGGACACCAAGTCTCTAGAGGGGCTTGAGCCTGAATAAAAAATTGGGAGACAGATGAGTGAAAGAATGCTTAAACAGAGTAGAGATAAATGAAAGTCTCTGTATGTGTACTTTAATTTAAAAATATCTGAATCTTAATTAGGAAATAAAAAATATATTTAGGTTTTAATCTTTGCATGTAAATACTGAACTTGCCTCCTTTTTCTTTTTGATTTTCTTTTTGTAGCGACTGCAAATCACACCTATTACAACTGTAGCCACCAGCTGAGCCACCATAGCACTAACAACTATTAACAGTATAAGCCACTGGAGTTCTGTAATAAATAAAGTTTCTGTTTTTAAAAGCCGTTTAAAGTTTATAATGCTTTTTTAAAGGTGAGTAAAAATTTATTTTTGCTGAAAGAGAAATCTACCAAAATAATATTTTGTCACACATCTTTAAGGATTGATATTCAAATGTTGGCTTGATTGAAGGACTTCTACACAATAAGATCACTAATAAATAATCATTATTATTATTTTGTCATACCTGGACATTGCTGACAGAGGTCATTGATGTTGAGATGTTGAGTTTGGTTTGTGATGGTATTGTTGAGTACACATCTGTATGTGTTGTTGTCCTGATATTCAACCTCCAGAGGTAGAGAGAGTCTGATGTTGAGATCAGACACACTGATGCTGGACAATAAACTGTTTCCTTTGTACCAGGACAGACTCACATCTCTCACATCTGTCACATTAATCACTGAACACAACAACACACATTTTGAGCTTGATGATCTTTCTGAAGATGAAGAACACTGTGAAGAGTTACTGCTAATGACAGGAACCGGCAGAGGAGCTGGAAAATCAGAGAATAACTGTAAATAAATCCAGTGCAGGAAGTGTCTCTCGTCAAATTAGCTTTGTCTAATACTTCAAAACATTCACACTTTCACCTCAGGGCCTTTATTGTTAAACCTGAATCAGCTATTAGTTTATAAGAAATGGCATCAATTAAATGTCACATATTCTGGTCTCTTAACTATCCCTAGAATATCAAAAGTGTCTGAATTTGGTAGATCCTTTTCCTACTTAGCCCCTAAGCTCTGGAATGATTTGCCAACAGATTTCTGAGGATCAGACACAGTCGGTCACTTTAAATCTAAACTTAAAACGTTTTTCTTTAACAAAGCATTCACATAATTTGTCTAGTAAATGTACTTATCTCGCAATAGTTAGCCTGTACGGAATAAAGCACTCACATAACTCGTCTAGGTAATATACTAACGCCGCAATAGCTAGCCTGTCTGGAACCGAGCATATATTAAAACACAACACTGTGTGACACTTACATTACATACAAACGGCCCCTATCTGTCCCTGTCTCATCCTCGAACCTGAGGACATTGAGACAAACAGACCCAGTTCCGGCTGCCGTGGAGGTCAACACACTCACTGATCTACTGGTCATCCTTCAACGTGATGCCCAGCCGATGCCTAACCAATGACCACCAACGAAACCCATTAAATCTCCTTATCTGTGTACATACCGTTTACATCCCATATATATATATGGTTTACATATGGTTCTTTCCCTCCTATGACTTTTTGTTCCTCCCAGGCTAAAATAAAGTCAGGAGGTTTTTCTCCTAGGGGGTATTTCAACCCTAGGGAATCAGCCAACATTGGCTTAACCTACCATCCTCTTGTATACGATACATTACTAATACGCTCGCTTGTAAAGTTTATTCATATTTGCTGTATTTTATATTGTCTATCGATTTTTCTGTGTTTTCCCCTGCTTCTAATAATAATAATTCCTTACATTTATATAGCGCTTTTCTCAGTACTCAAAGCGCTTTACATATGAACGGGGGAATCTCCTCAACCACCACCAATGTGCAGCATCCACCTGGATGATGCGACGGCAGCCATATTGCGCCAGAATGCCCACCACACACCAGCTTATTATTGCTCTATTAATGTAAAGCTGCTTTGAAACAATTACCAATTGTGAAAAGTGCTATATAAATAAAATTGAATAAACTGATTTGAATTTAACTTTGAAATGTTTAGAACAGATGGCTAAAGTCAAACTAATTGTTTTGGAATTTCTGAATAAATAAACATTAGCCTGTTCTCATATATAAATGTTTTAATTGTGTAATAATTTCGTTTCCTTACATCCATTAATTAAACAAATTTTTTTCACATGGTGCGATATTTCTTGGGGAATTGTTTGGCAATCAAGGGGTGGGGCGATAGATGGTGGACAGTGCTCGAGGTCGAGACTGAAGGTGGCGACTGTGTTTTTCTGATATCACGATTTTACAGGAGTATAAACTAACCGTTTCAGATCACAGCTACTTTAAGCAGTCTGTTTCTTTGCATTTGACTCTTAAATGACTGTTTTGAAACATATATGGTACTTACATAGCCCCTAGACTTCAGCTGTCATGAACAAGCCTTGAAATTTCAGATTTGACAATATGTGACCTTCAAATAAACTGGGTGTATTAGGTTTAGTATTTTAGTAATAAAATAGATGAATTAGTTACACTGGTCAATTATACTTGAAATTAGTCAATAAGTTATACTTGTTTCCTTAGTAGGCTGTTATGTTGAAACTCACCATAAACAGTAACACGGAATCTCTTTTCTAAAGTACTTCTGCTTTTGAAGATCTGTAGTTTATAAAGTCCGATGTGTGTGATTGTGATGTTTGTGATGGTGAGAGATCCAGTCTGATTGTCCAGCTCAAGTCTGTCTCTGAATATCTCATTACTGTCATCCGTATTCACTGTATACTTGTGCATTACAGCTAAAGTTCCTTGAGATTCTAACAACCACACTATGTGATCATCTATCTGTATTTCAGTAATATCAGTGTGTAGAATAACAGAATCTCCCTCCATCACTGACACTGACTTCACTTCATCTCCATCAACACCAAACACACCTGAAACACAAAAAAATCATTACAGTTAAAGACAAATGGACTTAAGATGAATTGGCCAACCATGCAAAGCATTTCCTGGCTGGTGTCTTTAAGGAAGTCATGAGAACACATTACTTAGCTTTCTATTGTTGAAAGCAGAGTTGCATAAATTTCATTTGCTATGATCGCCTACAAAAATGTGAAAGGTGCTTTACATCTTTTATTAGTTTATCCAACTCAAGTGGTTTTGTACTGTTTAAATAATAACCGTAGCATGTACTCACCGCTAGCGATGATCATAAACAAAAGCAAAAACATTCTTCAAAATTGTCTTCAGAGTTGTTAAAAAACGCAAAACTTAATATCGACAAGACGATATTGCATAAAAACTCAGCATAAAGAGTTTTAGAAGCTTTTCTTTAAGACAACAAAGAAGACGAAGATTTAAGCAGGACGCAACACAGACACGAAGAGAACCGATGATGGGAGTCTGAAAGAAGTGAAAGTAAAAGACAAGCGACAGAAAGCAAGCAAGGGAAATCACATTTGTAACAATTTGGCCTATATCATAGTTGATATATGAATATTGTTCCTGTTCATGTTAGTACTATTTATAGTACTATTTAGTACTATAAATTTAGTAGGGCTGGGAAAAGATTAATCGCGATTAATCGCATACAAAATAAAAGTGATTTTTGGCATAATATATGAGTGTGTGCTCTGTGTAATTATTATGTTCATATAAATACACACACATTCATGTATGTATTTAAGTAACATTTACATGTTTATATATTTTTATTTATATTTTTATATATTCTATACTATATATAAATAAATAAAAATTGATATATATAAAAAACTCTGACATGAAGTATATGTATGTGTGTGTGGTAAATATACACAATAATTACACACAGTACACACACATGTATTATGCAAAAAATACTTTTATTTTGTATGCGATTAATCGCGATTAATCTTTTCCCAGCCCTAATATTTAGGTGTTTTTGTGGACTTGTGCATACTACAAGAACACAATGCAGTAAAGTACTAAACAATGTAAAATAATGTTAAAAAAATTAAGGTGGTGTTAGAGTTACCAAAAGTGTTTATTTGACAGATACGTAGACATTCATAAACATGGGGTCAAAGTTCTTAAAAAAAACATTTTCGGTTTATCCTTATCACGAAGTATCCTCATCACAGTATTTTTTACAGTCTATAGTTATACAGGGCTATACAGGTGTAAAATTCTTATGATGATGTAAAATGTAACCCAGAGTGCCAGTGCCTAAGGGTTATACATGAAGAAATTGAACAATGCATATATTTATATAAATGCTTTTTAGTTAAAATTATAATGAAAATAAGTTAAAACTAGTAATATGTATATTTGTGACAAAAAAAATCATTTTCACAGTTCTTCTATAATGAAAAGTATTTAATTGCACCTTCTTTGTCACCTTGTCACGATACGTAATACAGAACCCAAGTGCAAGACACAGATGTACAAAAAATGGGAATTTATTTGTGACACAAAAACGAAATCAACAACTCACGAGGGGGCAAAACCACATAACCAGGAATAAAAAAAAAATAATAATAATTCCTTACATTTATATAGCGCTTTTCTCAGTACTCAAAGTGCTTTACATATGAACGGGGGAATCTCCTCAACCACCACCAATGCGACGGCAGCCATATTGCGCCAGAACGCTCACCACACACCAGCTTATTAGTGGAGAGGAGACAGAGTGATATAGCCAATTAGTATGAGGGATGATTAGTAGGACAATGGGCAAGTTTGGCCAGGATGCCGGGGCACACCCCTACTCTTTTTCGAAGGACATCCTGGGATTTTTAATGACCACAGAGAGTCAGGACCTCGGTTTAACGTCTCATCCGAAGGACGGTGCGTTTTTGACAGTATAGTGTCCCCGTCACTATACTGGGGTGTTAGGACCCACACAGACCACAGGGTGAGCACCCCCTGCTGGTCTCACTAACACCACTACCAGCAGCAACCTGGTTTTTCCCAAGTGGTCTCCCATCCAAGTACTGACCAGGCTCAGCCCTGCTTAGCTTCAGTGGGCAAGCTGTCTTGGGCTACAATGTGATATGGCTGCTGGAATACAGAATATGTAGGACTACACTAAACTGGGTAACACTAAATAATAAACTGACAGAACACAATGCACGGGATTAACCTAGACTAGACTGACAAAGTACTCACACAGTTGTAACGAAGCATAGCACGACACATGGTACAACAATGAACAGGCACAGAGCAACAAACACAAGGACCTTAAATAGGGAGAACTAATGAAGACAACAAGTGACAAAAATTAAACAATGAGGGTGACAAGGGAGCGAGGTAAAAGAGACAAGACACCGGGGACACATGGTCTAGTAAAACCAATACTAAGACCATGTGATCCCACACAAAACATGGGCCCGTCATGATCCTGCCACAAGACTAGATAAACAAAGGATGAGATGGCAGAATCATGACACATCTCTCTTACTAGGGCCCTTCTCCCCGAACTGCTATTGGAAGTATTGTGGTTGTGCTAAACTTCTTCAATTTGAGAATTATGGAGACCACTTTGCTTTTGGAAATGTCTTTGCAGCAGATAATTGTTTGCAGCTTTGATTGTGTTTTTCCAGCAGTCTCATTAATTTACTTAGCATGGGCAATATCGTATATACAACCCCAAAACAGAAAAAGTTGGGACACAGTAGAAATTGTGAGTAAAAAAGGAATGGAATAATTTACAAATCTCATAAACTTATATTTTATTCACAGTAGAATATAGATAACATATCAAATGTTGAAAGTAAGATATTTTGAAATGTCATGCCAAATATTGGCTCATTTTGGATTTCATGAGAGCTACACATTCCAAAAAAAGTTGGGACAGGTAGCAATAAGAGGCCAGAAAAGTTAAATGTGCATATAAAGGAACAGCTGGAGGAGGACCAATGTTTAGGAATGGGAATGTTGTCCTATTCTTGTCTAATACAGACTTCTAGTTGCTCAACTGTCTTAGGTCTTCTTTGTCGCATCTTTCGCTTTATGATGCACCAAATCTTTTCTTTGGGTGAAAGATCTGGACTGCAGGCTGGCCATTTCAGTACTCAGATCCTTCTTCTATGCAGTCTTGATGTTGTAATTGATGCACTATGTGGTCTGGCATTGTCATGTTGGAAAATGCAAGGTCTTCCCTGAAAGAGACGACGTCTGAATGGGATCATATGTATCTAGAACTTGGATAAACCTTTCAGCATTGATGGTGCCTTTCCAGATGTGTAAGCTGCCCATGCCACACGTACTCATGCACCCCAAACTATCAGAGATGCAGGTTTCTGAAATGAGCGCTAATAACAACTTGGGTTGTCATTGTCCTCTTTAGTCCGGATGAAATGGCATCCCAGTTTTTCAAAAAGAACTTCAAATTTTGATTCGTTGGACCACAGAACAGTTTTCCAATTTGCCAAAGTCCATTTTAAATGAGCCTCGCCCAGGGAAAACGCCTGCGCTTCTGGATCATGTTTAGATATGGCTTCTTTTTTGACCTACAGAGTTTTAGCTGGCAACAGCGAATGACACTGTGGATTGTGTTCACTGACAATGTGTTCTGGAAGTATTCCAGAGCCCATGTTGTGATTTCCATTACAGTAGCATTCCTGTATGTGATGCAGTGCCGTCTAAGAGCCCGAAGATCACGGGCATCCAGTATGGTTTTCCGGTCTTGACCCTTACGCACAGAGATTGTTCCAGATTCTCTGAATCTTTGGATGATATTATGCACTGTAGATGATGATAACTTCAATCTCATTGCAATTTTTCTCTGAGAAACTCAGAAAACTATTTGGGGCATCTGCAGCATTTGGGGAATTGGTGATTCTCTGCCCATCTTGACCACTGAGAGACACTGCCACTCTGAGAGGCTCTTTTTATACCCAATCATGTTGCCAATTGACCTAATAAGTTGCAAATTGGTCTTTCAACTGTTCCTTATATGTACATTTAAATTTTCTGGCCTCTTATTGCTACCTGTCCCAACTTTTTTTGGAATGTGTAGCTCTCATGAAATCCAAACAAAAAATTAATTGCACGTAAAGCATCAGAAATACATGAATAAACAAATTAAATAATCAAATAAAAGAATCTAATTATAAATACAAACATCAAATATAGCAGCAAGTGTTGATCATCAGGGTTCAAGTAACACACTGTAAAAAAATTGTTGATTCAAATTAAAAAAGTAAGTTACCTGGTTGACTTATTATTTTGAGTAAATTAAACGTAAAAAATTTGTTAACTAAAAAAAGTTGTGTAAAAAATGTGGTCAACTCTTTTTAAGTTGAATTACATTTTAAGGCAACCAGGTAACTTACTTTTTTTAAGTCAACCAACCTTTTTTGTAACAATGAAAAAACTAATTATTTTGGAAATCCCTGATAATGATAACTAAGAAAATTAAGTAAAAACCATTAGTAAAAGAATATACATCACAATTGTAAACTTATGACCAAAAAAGCCAAGATATTGTGCTACTTTAACTATTGCACATTTAGAACAATTTAAAAAGGAAACCATCACCTTTTTTGCTTGGACTAAATAAGAAAAGTCTGCCTGATAGTGTATGACAGTTAATTTGGCTACAATTTATGATTCCTATCAGCATTCTACTTCTAGTCCATTCACTTAGCAAGACAAATGTGGGGAAGGATGAGTTTTTTCACATTATTTTTAGTAGATTGTAGACAGTTGTTCACTTGATAACCTCTGTATATGCACTGGTGTTTCCTGTGAGTTCAAGATTCACTATAATTAAATATGTAAAAAAATACAAAAATTAAATACTGGTTGAAAACAATATTTGAATATTTTCTTTTCACATACAAATACTTGCCTTCTTTGATTATTTCACTTATTTGTTGTAGTTGTGGCAGAACACAACTATGGCTAAACCCAAGAAGATTGACAGCCACAGAATAGCAGCACAAGCACCAAAAACAATAGCTTTCCGCAATATTGAATGCTGGAGTTCTAAAATGCATGTAGAGAAAGCAGCTATTAGTTTAAATAAATCCTATTAGTAAAAATAAATCTTTAAATCTAGAAACATTAAACTGCACATTAGGTCTGAGTTTCGAAGGGACCTTTTATAAAGATGTGATTTTATAGGAACCATTTTTTTTATACTTTGCTTTGCTATATGGATATTAAATGACAAAAATAATTTAACAATGGTTTTTATTGAAGCTGCTGCGATCATAGTGTTACAGTCCCAGTCTGTCTGTCTGCCTGTTCTACATGTTTTCCCAGTTCATCATGTGATTTGCCTTGAGATTTGTAAGTTACATTGATTATTTTGGACTTAAGTTATTAAGTTACAAGTTACATTTATAAGTTACAAAAATATTAGAGAATTGTTACGAATTATGTAAACTAAATTACTTAAATGTTGTTTTAGAAAAAGTTTCATACTAGCATATATTCATAGTGATAAGTCAACTGGACATGGGCCGAATGCTACAAACTCCAAAATTATAACTGTATTTTTAAAGCAACTGAACAGTTAATTAAGTCATATCCTGTATAAAGTTGTTCTGATTGCTGTACTACCTGAACACGTCTGACAGACATCAGTGATGTTGAGATGTTGAGTTTGGTTTGTGATGGTATTGTTGAGTACACAGCTGTATGTGTTTGTATTCTGATATTCAACCTCCAGAGGTAGAGAGAGTCTGATGTTGAGATCAGACACACTGATGCTGGACAATAAACTTTTTCCTTTGTACCAGGACAGACTCACATCTCTCACATTCAACACTGAACACAACAACACACATTTTGAGCTTGGTGATGATAATGAAGAACATCGTGCTGAGTCTATGATGATGACAGGAACAGGCAGATGAGCTGGAAAACCAGAAGAGAAACAAAACTGTAAATAAAAGCTCAAGAGGAAGTTTCTCATTTTCAGGTCAATTTCCTATTTCATATCAAGAACCAAAACCAGTGAATATATGATTTATGTCATTAATATGTTATTGAGCAAACTCACCATAGACAGTAACATTAAATCTCTTGTATGAAGTTCCTCTGCTGCTGCTGATCTTTAGTTTGTAAAGTCCAGAGTCTGTGATTACGATATTTGTGATGCTGAGGGATCCAGTCTGACTGTTTAGTTGTAGTTTGTCTTTGAATCTCCCTCCACCATAATCATCATATATAAAACTCAGATTGGCCCATTTAATGATTTCTGCTATACGAGTGCCTTGAGATTCAAACAGCCACTGTATGTGATAGTCTGCCAATATTTCAGTAATATGAGTGTGTAGAGTAACAGAATCTCCCTCCATCACTGACAATGACTTCACTTCATCACCATCAACACCAAACACACCTGAAACACAAAGAGATTTTATACAACTCACTGCTGTTGAACAGACTTAGGATGAATTTTATTCAAATAATAAGGTTTGATTTGTTTCTCAAAACATGGGCCTAACCCTTTCATATACAATTAACCTACTGTACATGTTATGCAATAAGGCAGCGGACTCCAACCTTTTTGTGAGCAAGAGCTACTACAATTAATACTTGTTGATATGTCTTATCGTTGTTTAAAATGTTAACATACATTAAAGAAGCCAAGCTAACATAAACATTTTTATAAAGAAATAAAATTAAAGCTATTAATAGAATGTGCTTTGGCAAGCAACTGAACTCACAGACTCCGTGCGGGCAAAGAACACTGCGATAATAAGGTGTAAAAAAACTAATTTTTAACACATGCACGCACACACATTCATCAACAGAATCAGAGTTTGTATGGGATTTTGAGGTGTCTGAGCTTAAAATAAATCTTTGGAGAAACATATTAAACTACACGTTAGGTCTGAGTTTCAAGGACCTTTTATAAAGATGTGATTTTATATGAGCCATTTTTCATTATACTTTGCTTTATTATGTGGATATAAAATGACAAAAATACATTTAAGACTCAGAATGTAGTGTTACCGTTGCAGTCCCAGTCTGTCTGCCTGCCTATTTCTATATGTTTTCCTTGTTCATCATTTGGACTTCATTTCCCATAATCCTCCACCCCTCACCTGTTCATTGTCTTCAATCATCCTCACCTTCAATCACCCTCATAATCTTCAACCTATTTAAGCAGTATGGTGGTTTGTCATTAAACTTCACTCGTTCGTCGGCTCCTACACGCACCCTAAGTAATGATCTTTGTTTTTTTTACTGACGTCATGAAAACACAATATTATATTTGTCGTTGTTCGAAATGCGATTGCAAAATAGGCTATCCCAGACCTCAAATCCGGAAGTGTAATTAATAACAAACAATAATAAACCACATCATGTAAATTAAGTTGTAAAGCTGCTCAAATTCATAAAATGTGAAATAATCAGACTTACCTTTAGCGATCAAGATACACAAGCAAAAGAAAACAAGCATTTCAAACTCTTTCTAGAAGTTTGAAAAGTAAAATTCCTTAAATCGCCATGACATCAAACAATATTCCATAAATAAGCATATAAGAAGTATAGAGTTTTGTTCGTTACAAGGTCGGTTTGGACAACAAAACTAATCACCTCATCTTGAAATGATGGGCGTTATTTCCTTATTTTGTTTACATTCAGGGGGCGGGACTTGTACTTAACACAAAACCCTCTTAAAATTCTCCGCGAAAATTTGCGACCTTAAATTAGTTTCACAATGTGGGTTGATAAAACTTAAATAATTTTAAACTACTTGTACTATTCAATGCGTTCACCAATGCTTCGTCTCGTGAATCTCCGCAAACACGGTGACGTAATCTTGTTGACGGATTGGACCCAATAGCAGGAGTCTGAAGTAACTGAAAGTAAAACTATTAAAAAGAGAAAGAACACGCACAAAAAAATTACATTAAAGAAAGTAAGGTCGTTAAGATGTTTTGGCGAATAGTTGTAATGTAGATTGATGTGCATATGCAAAAGAATGTTAATGAAAAGGTTTAGTTAGCAACGTTTATCTGACATCTACATGATAACATATAGGCTACATGCGTATTTTGCTTTATTCTTATTTCAAAGTTGTCATTCATTTTCATAAACAGGCCTAAACAATTTAAACATTTGTAAAATTCCTATGACGTTCTAAATCATATGAGCATATGAAAATGAAACTAAATTAATTCACGTTTATCCTGAAAAACGAGGCACCACTTCTTTGACTGGTAACATACCGGTACATACAACAACTGCCTCAATTATGTACTCAGATGTTTATGAATTTATGCCTGTATCTTACTTGGGGGTTAAAGAACTCTGAAACACAATTAAGTTGAAGTTATTTGTATTTATATTTTGATAAAAGATACGTGCCTCTTCAATATGAGATGTGGTTATGGGAGTTGGGAAATATAATAACATGAAAAAGTAAAATGAAAAGTATTTTTAATACAAATTATTTAGTTTAAAATAAAAAGTAATTTGTAGCATTATAAATGCCTTTAAAATAATTTTATGCAACCTTGGTGAGTAAAATCATATCTGAGATACATTTCTCTGTGACTGCAAATATTTAAATAACTAATGATGTATATATTTCAGCAATGTATATCAGCAGTTTATTCAAGGGCATGTTTTCATACCAAGAACGAGTCACATGTGTCACAGACACTTCACAACACATTTTTATTCATTTGATGCTAAATAACATTAAGTCATACAAATATAAATAAAGCAGTGCAAATTTCAAAGAAGATGTACCAGCACAGACTCTCAGTAGGAAAACACACTAAAACACTGAGTACCTACACAGCTTCTATGCTCGCCCCATTTAATAGTCAACACAATTCTACAGCAAATGAAACTGCTGGTGTACAGCATGTCGCAAATTGTCCAAAACTCAACACCAGATTGCATTAAGATAAGCTTGTCTTCTGGTTATTTTCTGAAATAAAACCCCAGCGTGATTGTAAGTGAGCGATCTGAGCCTGAGAGAAGAACAGGGAGTGAAAGACACAGAAGATAAGTGTGATGAGAAGTGAGTTTATTATTCTACAAACAGATGTTCACCTGATAACTTCTGTATGTTCACTAAGGTTTTACATTAGTTATATGCATTGAAGTATTAAATAGGGGGTAAAAATAATATTTTGCTTGTAAATACTTTTTTATGATGGTGAATCACAGCTGCAACAAGCCCCAACATCAATACAGTAATAACAACAACAGGTATCCAGGGTTTGAATGCTGTAGTTCACAAAAAAATTAATCTAATTCAATTTATTTACATAATATCCTTCCTAATACATTCTGTTTTAAAGGCAGGGTATCTGATTTAATTTAGAAACATTTTTAGTTATGCTTGTTAAGTCTCCTCACATTCTAATAGCAATCACTATGTTGAGTTGTTTAAATGTATTTGTAGAAATTTATGTCATCTGTGAAAGGCGTAGGACCAAAAAAATATTCAATGAATCATAGATCTCGGTCCGAACAGACGTTGCCTTTTTTGTCCCTCATCCGTAAGCATAATTTGTTTGCCACAGCGCAGCTTGTCCACGCAGACACCATACGTCATCGGCATGCGCACTCACCTCCCGTCTGTAAACAGAGGGAGAATGGCAAACTTTTCTGTTGAATTGACAACCTGCACAGGAGCCACAAAACGAAAGACATCTTTTAAAACAACAACAGCAAAACTGCCTGGATCAGCAAATAGCAAAAACCCAAATTAACATCTGTAACTTTACTGCTTTATCAGGAGATGCGAACAGCTGCAGGAGGCAAAGGGTCTGAAAGGGTCGTTGCACTGTTTATTTTGGTAAGGTAGGTATGCGATATGTTTGTATTGAGATGATATTCTACTTTGATGAAACATTGTGTTGGTTATGAAATTTGAGTTTGTTTACAGATTAGCATAACAATATAGTTACTTTGTCTACACAACCGAAACTTTAACTAATTCTGATGTAAATCAGTTGTTTATGTTGGTTATTTTGGTAATGTTATTCACTTTGTACAGTTTTCTCACTTTTGAATGAGACGACCGTCTGATCTGTGCGTGTTCATGTGTTTTGAAAGAGAGGCGTGACTTTGGATGGCAATTTGAATGGAGGGTAGGATCGTGTATTTAATGCTAGTCGGCTACTGTTAGCATTTTTCAAAACTTACCATAGACAGTAACATTGAATCTCTTGTTTGAAAGTGTCCTGTTTATCAGTAGTTTATAAAGCCCAGAGTATGTGTTGTTGATCAGTCTGTTTCTGAATCTCTTTTGTAAAATGAAATGAAATGAAAATCATGTACGTAATGAAAAACACAAAAATGTGATTAAAATAGTTTTAAGGTTCATTTCATTTGTAGATTACTACATGTACATTGAAATTCTTGTGCATAAACAAAAACATTTACATAAAATATGATCATATACATCATAGAAATGTGTTCAGACCTTAAGGCTTGCCATTCACCTTTGACTCAAGCATAAACAAATAGCCACCAACTAACACAATGGAACAAAAGGCACCAGGGGCCGGATAATAGCCTTCCCTATCTTTCATCTGTGAGACAGGAACTTGCAGGAATCCACTTACATTATTAATTAGTTGGCAATGTTGCTTGGTTTAGCTCTCAATAATGATAAACTTATACAATAAGAAACAGACCATGACTCATTAGGCATAGGCCGGTTTCAAGGTATACAGAGGTTTTAAACAGGCAAGGTTTTATAACCACTAAAATGTTCTGTGATACCGTCTCCAAGGTATGAGCTGTGTTTATACAAAATTCATTAAATCTAGGGATGCACCGATACCGATACTGGTATCGGGTATCTGCCTCGATACCACATTTTCTAAAGTACTCGTACTCATTTAAAGACCTCCGTTACCGGGGATCGATACCACGGTCTGAGAAATGTCTATGTTTGAGCGGCGTGTAAGGGGTTAATGCCTCTTGTGTTGTCCAAAGAGGTGGAGTTTAAAACAAACTGGAAAACTAGTCCCTTGTTTTTTTGTTAAATGATATGACTAAAGCTGTTACCTGTAAATTTAACCTGTTAATTTTTTTATTAAGTACTCGGTATCGTTATCGGCAAGTACTGAAATGCAAGTACTCGTACTCGTATTCCAAAAAAGTGGTATCGGTGCATCCCTAATTAAATCATTAAGTCATGTGATTGATTATACACAAATAACACATTTTAGTGTTGCAATGGCAATACCGCAACATGTGAAACCGTGGAATTTTTTTGCTAATACCGGCCCATGTCTACTTAGAATTATTTGTCCACACAATACAATATATCCATTCTCTAGCAATGCTCTCTGACAAATTGTGTCCGAAACACGGGAACGATTGCAGTTTTGTTTTTCTTCTGAAACCTAAACCTTTTCAGATTATTAAGCATAATCGCCTAAGACTCATTTGCAGCAAGGTTAATTTGAGGACATGGATTCCTGTGATGAATTGCAAAACAGATGTCTCTCTTCATCAGGTCTGTTGTTTGAGGTGTCCTCTGCAGGTGCCCCTGTACATAAACACACTTTTTTTTAAATGTTCAGTCATTATACAATTTTACAATGTATGCAATGGTTTACACTGTAGACGTGGGTTGTGAAGATATAAAGCAATAGCTACCGTTTGCTTGTGCAGTGGTATAGGTGACCATGGGTTGACTTTTATCTGTTAAACACAAATTCAGTCTCATTATAATGACCATGAGATCATAAACTGTCTGACAGATAGAGCTACATTTACCTAATCAGTTTAGCATGGGCTAGTATATCTTTGGTATGTATTTTTGGCACTTTACTTTAAAAACAATTTCTTTTACAACAAAAATATACAGATATACATATAGTGCATATGCTGTCCATGCTGTATGATGTTACTTGCCTTTTTGACATGGGAACTTTTTACAGCGAAAAGCAATAACAACAACAGCAAACAAAGGGACAACAACAGCAATAAAACCTAAATATTGCAGCCTGTTATCTGTAATAAACAAACAGAAAAACAGATATTAGTATAACTTACTCATGACAAACTGATTTCAACCAAAGTTCAGTCAGAGAGTAAACAGCACCAAAATTAGTTGTAGGATAAGCAGGAGTCATATGCTTTAAATGTCACGTTTTTCCTGATCCCATTATTCAAACCCTAGTTAGTGTGTAATGTTGCTATATTAGCATAAATAATATCTGCAAAATGATAAAGAGCAAAGTTTACTGCCAGGTGATACATTTTCTTTAGCAGAATTCCCCTTTTAAAGCCTATAGCCAACGGCGGGTTTGGACTACATTTACTTTCTGATTAAATGACGTCAAAGCAAGAGTGTTTGACTAAACTCCGGCCACACAAATACGTCAGTCGCCAGCTAAGACAACGGCATGGCTTGCTAAGCTAAAACACTTTATTTCAATAGTCCACTTTAGTCATTTTACTAATTATAAGTAACTTTGCAACTATCAACTACCAATCTTAAGAGAATTAGTAGACTGTCTGTTTAATATCTACTAACACTTTATTGTGATGGTTCCCCAACAGATATTTTATTAACTATAAGTATCTTTGCATGTGCATGTCAACTTATTCCACTAACCCTAACCTCTTCCCTAACCTTATTACACGGCTCTCTGGAATGCTTGATTCTGATTGGTCAGTTGAGACATTTGCAGGTTCGTTCTTTTCAAATAATATCCGCTCCAAAGTAATAACGCATAGCCGGTACTACTTGTACGATTAAAATCGCTCCGCGCCAATAAAGATTACTAGCTGTTTGGCGCCATCTTGTGACAAACACTGGACAACCACAATTTTAACATGTACGGAAAAAACAAAACATTTAAACAGTGGATAGAAGAACGAACAACGACAAGACACAGAGAGCTTACTGAGACTGAACTTGACAAAATAGAGCATGACAGCTAAGCCAACACACAGCAAATACAGAATGGGCATTAAAACTTCTCAAAGACTGGCTAAAAGAGAAACAAATGGAGACAGACAAGTATGAAGCAGAGGATCTTAATAAGGGATTATGATCATTTTTATGTATCTGTGCAAAGTTTCGGATAAAAGTTGGATAAAAGAAGGATAGACTGATATGCTCACACAAAAATCGCTGCAAAAGATGCTTTCCAACAGGTGTTTTAGCATTCGTTGTAAACTTGTGGACCTATTTTTCCAAACGCCTCACACCTGTACATTCTTCCACTGAGAGCTTAAATAATAGACACTCCAGCCCAGTTGGTGGCGATAATCCACCTTTGCCAATTGCAAGAATAGAAACAAAGTTCCTGGCGTGGAGTAATACCGTACCTCACAGCACATCTAATACAAGTCAATGGAGTTAGCAAAAACTACAATAAAACCTATTGGAAAGCATCTTTTGCAGCGATTTTTGTGTGGCATATCAGTGAGCACCCCTGACCACTCGGTGAGTTTCACAACTTTGTAAACGAAAGTTTAATGCATTTTAGGAAGTATTGTTCCAGTGCACCTATACACCCATTATAGAGGTGGGAGGTGATACAACAAACACCTGAAAATTCTCGGGCCAGCATTATATGTCGAAATTTCAGTCAAAACCGTTCTATTTCATCATAAACGATTTGAAAACAGGGCTTTAACCCAACTTGTCCTTTAAGTGGTGCGACTTCCGTAAAGAGACTTTGGTTGGAGTATTTTATGATGCTGATAAAATCTGATGAGGTGCAATTTCATAATGCATCCCATGAAAATTTAAGTCTGTACATTTCAGGTTTCTAGTGTCAATACCCAATTTCTATTCTTTTATAAAAAAAATTATCAGGTTGTGTTAAATTCGAACTTGTACTTTTTAAATAATCCAGAAAGTTTAGAAAATAAAACTACATTTGTCCAAAAAGAAATAATCTTAAATAAACATTAATATCAATTGCTATACCTATATTACATAATTCTTTGATGTTAAGTTGTGTAGTTTTGTTTGTGATGGGATTGTTCACCACACAGCTGTATGTGTTGTTATCCTGATATTCAACCTCCAGAGGTAGAGAGAGTCTGATGTTGAGATCAGACACACTGATGCTGGACAATAAACTGTTTCCTTTGTACCAGGAGAGAGTCACATCTGTCACATTTAACACTGAACATAGGAAGGAGCAGTTTGATATACTATCTAATGATGAAGAACGTTGTGGAGAATCATTTGTGATGATAGGAGAGGGCAGAGAATCTGGAGAAAATCAGAGAATGAATGTGAATAATCAATCAACCAACTAGATTCAATACATTAATTGATGTTAAAACCTACAGCTACAATAACAAACCGACCTGTAATATTGGACATACTTATGATCAACATTTTATAAAACCAATACGGCATGAGTCATGCCTGTGTTACAGTGATTTTACAACAGGTAAGGGAGTTTTAACTCACCATAGACAGTTACATGATATCTCTGACATACTTTATGTGGTCCTTCAGGGATCTGTAGTTTATAGGGCCCTGAGTGGATTTTCCTGATGTTTTTAATGGTGAGAGATCCAGTCTTATTGTTCAGCTCCAGACTTTGACTGAACCTACTATCATTACAGTCATGGTATATGGGCTTGTCTATACAGAGTTCAGCAATGAGTTTGTTTTCTTCATATAACCACTGTATGTAATCCTGGTTTTGTTCTGTAAGATTAGTGGGTAAAGTGGCAGACTCTCCCACATTCCAAGATATATTTCTTATTCCTGCATCTGTTTAAGAATACATCCAAAGATCATTTAAAACACTTTGAAAAATAAAGAGTGAATTAAAAGGGTCAGTTAGAGGCCTTAGTTACATTAGGACATTTAAGTAGTTTTTACAAACATACCCTATGAAAAACAATACTGGTGTGCATCTTGAGACAAAACAATGGCACTGATATATGTTAAGATATGTCAGTGCAAGATGCTTTAAATTAAGGCAGCTCAAACATGCACTTTAGTCTGGGACTATCATAAGCCCTGTCCAGGAAACCACCACAAAGAGTGACAGCCTAAGCCCAGTGTGATTACTTGAATTAAATAGACATCATTTTTAGGTAAGGGATTATTGACTGCAGGCAATTAAATGTTTAAAAATAATTCACACTCAAGGAGGTAATGTGGTGGCCACTATGCTGTTAGTATAACAACATAATACAGCGTTCAGGTGTTTTATTTTAAGACACTTGACAGGTTTTTGTCCTTAAAAATGCTTGAGTTATTTTGAGCCTCTGTTGCCAAAACATCATTTTACAGAGAAAGAGAGAGAGAGAGAGAGAGAGAGAGACAGAGACAGAGAGAGAGAGAGAGAGAGAGAGTGAGAGAGAACATGCACTTGTTTATCACAAATATATACATGATTTAGTTAAACTTGGCGTAATAATATGGACCTGTTATGTGGTCAACAGACCTGGAACTACGTCATAGGTGTGTGTTTACCGAAAAATAATGCACACCCTTGGAACGTTGGTCAACTAATCAGAATGAAGCATTTTGCAGCCCTGTGGTATAACCCTGATCTACTTTAAAAAATATTTCAATTGGTTCAATTAAGTTTTATCTACTTAAATAATCTCATTTAAGTGAAATTTTAGGGTGAAAAACCTAAAAGCATTATTTCAATTAACACCTAAAATTTTCTCATTTTAAGTGACATTTTAAGGTGGAAAAACCCAGTAAAAAATAACTTAAATTGGAAATATTATAAAATTAAGTTTTATCAACTTAAATTGTTTTAATTTTAAGTAAAACGTTTAAGGTAAAAAAAAACCCATAAAACATAATTTCAATTGATAACACCTAAATTTAAGTTTAATCAACTTAAATGATCTTATTTAAGTGAAAATTTAAGGTGAAAAACCTACAAACATTATTTCAATTTGTAAATAACCATTCAGTATATTTTGTAGGAAATGTGTTTGTCTCTTATTTTGAAATTCTAAAGTGCAATGTTTTAACTTCCGGTGTTAAGCTTCGCGCTTTGTGTTTGGGTTTGAGTGGAGCGCGCGCTCGGGTTAGTGCAGTTTTAGTGTAACGATAGCGTTCATCGACACTGGATGATAAAATATACATGTATTATGCTTGCAGCCCCTCAGAAGAGGCAAAAGCTCTTACGTTGGTGATGTGATGAACGGAAAAGGTTTAACAAAGGATTAAAGCATCATAAAAACCATCAGTAAAGGTTTCTTCTCTGTCTCGGGGGGCATGCTACAGTAAGAGCTTCACCTCAGCGTGCTACATCGAGCAGCTCGTAAACTCTTAAGGACAACGGCAACAGCACGGAAAATGGACGATATCGAAGAGCAAATACGTAAGCTACAAATCGAAATCCATGAAACGAGAGCCTTATTACATCAAGGAGATACAGAAAGCATGTCAAGACAGGAGTTAAAGGACGCTATTGAGCGCAAAGAAAAACAATTAGCCGAACTGCAAAAAATTGAGGATGCGACCGAGTTGTCGTTACCCAGACGTTCAGAGCGCCCTAGTGTGTTAACGGAAAAAATGCTAGCCTATCAAAAAGACGAACTGATTAAAAAGAACAAAAAACTTATCAGTCTCTATGAACAATGGAAACAGCTAATCAGAAAGTCCAGAGAAAGCCTAAAGACTGACTTATCAGAACACAAGTTGTGTGAAATGGCAAACGAAATTGAAAATGGTCTGAACAACATGATGAAGGTGTACACTGAAATAAGAGAGCGTACTATGCCATCCCCTGACACAAGACGCAAAATGGACTCCTGTGAAGCAGTATCTAAGGACATTATGAAAATACTTAGTGAACGTATAACGGGAATAGATGGTGATTTCGATGCAGATAGAGAAAGGCAGCGTCTTCATCAGCTACCATCACAACAGTACGCCCGCTCCATCTACGGTACTGCCTCTCAGTCTAGTTTCGGTAAGCAGTCTGATACTTCAAGCATCGCAGCCAAAAGGATCGAAGCGGCTGCGGAGTTGGCTGTAAAGGAAGCAGAATATAAAATTGTGCAAGAGGAAATTAAACAAAAGGAAAAAATGAAAGATATACAATCAGAACTTGAGCGTTTAAAGGCAGAAAAGGAAATACAAGCTGCTCGTGCAAAACTTGAGATTTACGACAGGGAGATTAACATGGATATGGAATATCAGCAAATACAACCAAACAGTATACCTTTCTCTGTTGGTCACCAATCAGTTAATGAAGCATCAGCTCCCTCTAGTAACTTAACTTCAATAATGCCACAAAACAATGTGTCCATCCATATGCCAAATCAAATGATGAACAGTCCAAACCCTCAAATTGTCACGCAAACACCTCTCACTGACATTTCTCAGCTGGCCCAAGCTATTCAAAATAGTATAGCTATAAACAGAATTCCAGTGCCAATGCCCACAGTTTTCAGTGGAGATCCAATAAACTACATTGAATGGAAGGCTTCATTCTCTTCACTTGTGGACTGCAAAAGCATCTCACCTGCTGATAAACTTCATCTACTAAAAAGGTATGTCGCAGGCCCAGCTCAAAATTGTCTTGAGGGCACATTTTTTCGCAGTGACGAAGAGGCATACAGGGATGCATGGCAAAGGCTTGACCAACGTTACGGCCCACCCTTTGTTGTCCAAAAGGCTTTCAGAGACAAACTGTTAAAATGGCCTAAAATAAACTCAAAGGACGAAGAAGGATTAAGGGCATTCTCTGACTTTCTAAATGCATGTCTCCAAGCCACACCACACGTGAAAGGCCTAGAGATACTTAGTGACTGCGAGGAAAATCAAAAATTGCTGCAGAAAGTTCCTGACTGGCTGGCAGCCCGTTGGAATCGACAGGTAACAGTTACACTTATGGAAGGAAAGGATTTTCCCTCTTTCAAGGACTTTGCACATTTTGTGACAGTCGAAGCGGAGATTGCATGCAACCCGGTCACTTCTTCTCATGCGCTTCACTCATGCAGCTCATCCTATGAGAAAAGGAACACAAAGGACTTTAAACCACACAGATCCACACAAGTCTTCACAACACAAGCCACGGTACAAAACAACAAAGCAAGGACTAGCAACACAAAATTAAAGGTGCAGTGCATGTTTTGCAAAGATGAAAATCACCAGTTATCAAAGTGCCCTAACTTCTCAGAACGGCCATTAGAAGAGAAGCGCACATATGTTAAGGACAATAAACTGTGCTATGGATGCTTAAAGGTCGGCCATAATGCCAAAGATTGTTGCCATCGCCACATTTGTGACATTTGCAAAGGAAGGCATCCCACTTGTCTCCACAATGACAATCACAAGCCATATGTAAGGTCTCAAAGCTCTGAAAACACAGCTCCAAATACTCCAAATGAAACCGCGACAGCTCTAAATGTTACTAAGGTGGGTCAATCTAGTAGCACTTCCATGATTGTTCCTGTATGGGTATCTATGGTGCAGAGCCCGTTTGAAGAGCTATTAGTTTACGCACTATTAGACACACAGAGTGACAGCACATTTGTCTGTGAAGAATTAAGCAAACAGCTACGAGCGGAAACTCACCCTGTAAAGCTAAAGCTAACTACCATGCTAGGTGTTCATTCTACTGTTATGAGTCACAGAGTCTCTGGAATGTGTGTGAGAGGTTATGATTCAGACATTCGCATTGACCTACCCCCCTCATATACCAAAGACTTTATTCCAGTTAACTATGACAACATACCCACTAGTGACACGGCAAAACAATGGCCCCATCTGACAGAAATTGCAGATAAGATACCACCTTTGTTAAGTTGTGATGTTGGACTCCTTATCGGATTTAACTGTCCCAGAACTTTAGCTCCAAGACAAGTTCTCGTAGGAGCAGGAGAGGAGCCATATGCAATCCGCACGGACCTTGGGTGGAGTATCGTTGGAGGCTCCACACCAGCGCTCACTGAAACTCAGTCAAGTTTGTGTCATAGGATAACAATAAAGGAATTACCCCCTGTTACACCCATGGACGTGATTCGTGTGCTAGAGTCGGATTTTAAGGACACAGAGGCAAGTGAAAAAACGGTTTCACAAGAGGATCTCATCTTTTTGGACAAGCTTAAGGAGGGAATAAGGAAAAATGAACAAGGACACTGTGAGATGCCTCTACCATTCAGACAAAGACCCCATTTACCTGACAACAGAAGGCTTGCTGAAATCAGACTCGAACACTTAAAGCGAAAGTTCAACAAAGATGAAAAGTACAAAAGAGACTATATAATGTACATGAACGACATTATTGAAAGAGGTGATGTTGAAGAGGTACACAATGACGGAAAACGAGGCGAACGATGGTACATTCCCCATCACGGGATATACCACCCCAAAAAACCCACGAAACTACGTGTTGTGTTCGATTGTTCGGCCAAACACAAAGGTACAAGTCTAAACGATCATCTTCTCCAAGGGCCAGATCTGATTAACAATCTCACAGGCATCCTCCTTCGGTTCAGACAACGTCCTATCGCCCTAATGTGCGATATAGAAAAGATGTTCCACCAGTTTCACGTTCAGCCCTGCGACAGAGATTACCTGAGTTTTCTGTGGTGGAAAAACGGCAACACAGAGACACAGCCACTTGTGTACAGAATGAAGGTACATCTTTTCGGTGCGACATCATCCCCAGGGTGTGCAAATTATGGACTAAGGTATTTAGCTAAAGAACACTGTCACACTCACCCTGCAGGATCTGAGTTCATGGAAAAGGACTTTTATGTGGACGACGGAGTCACAAGCACAGACACTGTTGAAAAGGCAATACAGCTCGCACAAGAGGCAACAGAGATATGCAAGCAAGGAGGTCTCCGTCTACATAAATTTATCTCAAGTAGCCCTGCTGTGCTACAAAGCATCCCTCCATCTGAACGTGCTGTAGAAACAAAAACGAAGGACTTAACACTCAAAGACATGCCACAAGAACGGGCCTTAGGCATCCAATGGAACATTGAGAGGGACTGTTTCAGATTTGACAACACCTTAAAGGATCAACCAGCAACCCGTAGAGGCATCTTATCTACTGTCGCATCCATCTATGACCCCCTTGGCTTCCTGGCGCCATATGTACTTCACGGAAAAAGAATCCTGCAGGAAATGTGTCACCAAGGAATCAACTGGGATGAACCCCTGCCAGAATCACTGAGGCCAAGGTGGGAGAGCTGGCAACGTGACTTTGCAAACTTAAACAAGGTAAACATAACTCGCTGCTACTTTCCTGCTAGTTTTGGAGAGATTAAAGAAATAGAGTTGCACCACTTTTCGGATGCGAGCACGAGTGGTTATGGACAATGCACCTATTTAAGAGCCACAAACAGTAAAGAGGAGATTCACTGTTCATTGGTAATAGCCAAAGCCCGTGTTTCTCCTACCAAGCTGACTACAATCCCTAGACTTGAGCTAACTGCAGCTGTAGTTTCAGTCTCCATTAGTAACATGTTGAGAGAAGAACTCTGCTATGCTCAAGTCAAAGAGTATTTCTGGACAGATTCTAAGGTAGTTTTGGGCTATGTAAACAATGAGGCACGTCGTTTTCATACCTTTGTAGCGAATAGGGTCCAAATGATTCGCCAAAGTACACAACCTCAGCAATGGTTTTACGTGCCATCTGAAGAGAACCCAGCCGATATGGCATCTAGGGGTAAATCTGTCACCGAGCTTCTCTCTTCTAACTGGTTCACCGGCCCCTCTTTTCTTTGGGAGAAAGACCTGCCCGCAACACAAAGTGTAGAGTTAGAACTGTCTCTTGGAGATCCTGAAGTCAAAAAAATTCAAACAATGTTAACCAAAGTTACGGAGACTTTCAGCCTTTCAGAACGTTTGTCCAAGTTTTCATCATGGTCCAAGGCAGTCAAAGCTGTAGCACGTCTCATCAGAAGGGCCAAGAAAGTCAAATCAGATGCGCCGGCTACAGTGAGTGAACAAGAAAGTGCAGTACGTGTCATCTTACAGGATGTTCAAAGACAAACCTATGAAAAGGAGATAAAACTAATAAACAAAGGCAACCAGCTCCCACATCGCAACAAACTGTTCCACTTAGACATTTTCAGGGACACAGATGGTCTCGTTAAGGTAGGAGGGAGACTTTCATCAATCAAAGACTCTTTCAAACACCCCATTGTGATTCCAAAGGAACATCATGTGACCAAACTCATAATAGCTCACTGTCACAATAAAGTAAAGCATCAAGGAAAGGGCTTCACCACAAACGAAATCAGATCCAGTGGCTACTGGATCCCAGGCATGAGCAGAACCGTTGCTTCTTTTATCCGCCAGTGTGTCATCTGCCGTAGACTCCGCAAGGCTCCGGAGGGTCAGAGAATGAGCGACCTACCTGCAGAACGCTTAGAGCCCTCACCACCATTCACATACTGCGGTATGGACTGTTTTGGCCCTTTTGCAACTACAGAAGGCCGAAAAACACACAAACGATATGGACTTTTGTTCACATGCTTTTGCTCACGAGCCATTCACATTGAGCTTTTAGAGGACCTATCCACTGACACATTTATTAATTCACTAAGGTGTTTCATTGCTATCAGAGGTGCGATTCGCCAAATCAGATGTGACCAGGGAACAAACTTTGTCGGTGCAAAGAATGAGTTTAAAGCTGCTCTTAGTGAACTGGACACTGAAAGACTGAGCACTTACCTGTCTCAAAACCAGTGTGACTTTGTGATGAATGCACCCCACTCCAGTCACGCAGGCGGAGTGTGGGAGCGCCAGATAAGGACTGTCAGAAGTGTGTTGAATACTACTCTGTCACTGGCGCATGGTAGACTAAATGATGCTTCACTAAGGACTTTATTTTATGAAGCTATGGCCATAGTTAACAGTCGCCCGCTGACTGTAGACAACCTTAACAACCCTGACAGCTTGGAACCACTTACCCCTAACCACCTGCTTCACATGAAATCCAGCACAACTCTGCCCCCACCTGGTGCCTTTCCAATGGAGGACCTCTATGGAGCAAAGAGATGGCGTCGCGTGCAGTTTTTGACTGAACAGTTTTGGTGCAGGTGGAGGCGTGAATATTTGCACAACATTATTGCTAGACAGCGCTGGCACTTACCAAAAAGGAATATAACAGAAGGTGACATTGTGCTGGACATTGATGAACTGTCACCCAGAGGTGAGTGGAAACTTGCCAGGGTCCTGGAGACTGTTAAAGGCAAGGACGGACTCGTGAGACGAGTGAAAATCTCCTTTGGAGATAAAAAACTGAATAACAAGGGTCAACGCAGTTGTAAGCTTTCTATTGTGGAGCGTCCTGTTCAAAAATTAATACTGATATTAGAATGTTCATAAACTAATTAAGAGAAATGGTTATTTGTTGAAAATTCTCCGTTGTGGTTATACTGATATAACAAAACGCATAACTTTGTGGGAGTGTAAATAACCATTCAGTATATTTTGTAGGAAATGTGTTTGTCTCTTATTTTGAAATTCTAAAGTGCAATGTTTTAACTTCCGGTGTTAAGCTTCGCGCTTTGTGTTTGGGTTTGAGTGGAGCGCGCGCTCGGGTTAGTGCAGTTTTAGTGTAACGATAGCGTTCATCGACACTGGATGATAAAATATACATGTATTATGCTTGCAGCCCCTCAGAAGAGGCAAAAGCTCTTACGTTGGTGATGTGATGAACGGAAAAGGTTTAACAAAGGATTAAAGCATCATAAAAACCATCAGTAAAGGTTTCTTCTCTGTCTCGGGGGGCATGCTACACAATTAGAAACACCTAAAAATTACGTTTTTTCAACTTAAATTTTTTATATTTTAAGTGACATTTTAAGGTTAAAACCCCAGCAAAAATAACTTAAAATGGTAATACTTAAGTTTTATCAACTTAAATTGTTTCACTTTAAGTGAAATGTTTAAGGTGAAAAAAATATAAAAACATAATTTCAATTGATAACACCCAAAATTAAGGTTAATCAACTTAAATGTTCTCATTTTAAGTAAAATTTTAAGGTGAAAAACCCCCCAGTAAAAATAACTTCAATTGGTAACATAAAAAATTAAGTTTTATCAACTTAAAATGTGCTCATCTTTTTTTTACTGAAAGCAAACTTACAAAATGTTTGACTCTGACAGTAATTGAGGTTATATAATCCCAGAAAACATTTGTGCATTTGATTTTACTACAAATAAATATATTTGAACTCACCATAGACTATAACATTATAACCATGGCATTCTTGAGCCATATTAATGATCAGCTGATAGAGTCCAGAATCTGTTTGAGTGATGTTTTTGATGGTCAGAGATCCAGTTTTACTGTCCAGCTGTACTCTGTTGCGTCTACTATCACACTGGCTGTATGTAGTTGTGTTTGCATAGAGTTTAGCAATGAAAGTGTTTCCTCCATAAATCCACTTTATGTTTTCATTCTGTCGTTCAGTAATGTTAGTGTGTACAGTAACAGAGTCTCCCTTACTTACTAACATTGTTGGTAAATCTGAAAACATTAAGAGACCGTTTTAAACACAAAGAGAGACAGCTGAGGGACATCATTAAATGCTTTATGTTTCATTCAATAGACAAATTCCATTTTGGGGCAGTCCTATCTAACTATATTAAACCAAAAATAACAAAAATAAAACTGTGCCCAACATAATGGAAACAGTGTCAACTGTTGGACAGTTTTAGTAAATGAGCTCAATAAACAGACAGTAATATCACAGCTGTCTTACCTGGACACGTCTGACAGAGCTGAGTAATGTTGAGATATGTAGTCCGATTGGTGTTTGAATTGGACACCACACAACGGTAGTCATTTTTATCCTGATTGTCCACCTCTAGATATAATCTGGTATTAAAATCAGAAATCGTGAGGTTGGAGTTTAAACTGCTCCCATTATACCACAAGAGCTGTGCCTGTAAAACACTGGGCACCGAACACTCAGCGACACATTTTGTGTTTGAACAATCTTCAAATGGATAATATCTAGTAATTGTAGCAGATAGGATCTGAAAAACATGAGAAAAAAATTAAAAAGCATTACATTGATCTTAAAAAAAAAAAACATTTTAAAAGGCAAACTAAAGCGAGATGTGATAAATTTCAGTATTACATCAGTAATATGAGTTTCATCTGCCTTCGCTCCATTAAAAGAAACATCTGGAAAACATATAGAAAAAATATTTACAGATATATAAAAAACATAGACTGTTTGCTTCTTAACAAGTTTAAAACAATCAGCAACCACACTGTAGCAACATGTATTTGTATGTTACTTTAACTTAACAAATTAAGTTTTTAACAACTTGTTTTTTTAAGTTATGTCAACTTATCACAAGTCAAAACTTAAAATATTAAGTTTCAAGTTCATGCTGCGTTTTTATTATATGCCCACATTCCCTCTAAAACCAGCAAACCACCTTGAGCTAGTCTTGTGTACGGGAAATAGACATACAATTTTTGTACAGGCCAAAATAAAAAAATATTATAATAAGTTGGTATTAAAACAAACCATTATTTTATTAAAACGAAATTCTTGACATTTATGCTTAAAAAAATCTGATTTTTACCACACAAGAGCTTTGATAGAAAGAGAAAAGTCAATGGAAAAAGAGACATGTTCTTCAGTCAAAGAAACTCTGTTTAGTCCTTATTGATCTAAAACACACAAAAAAGATGAAAGCATTGGAATCTTTGCTAAACATTCTTACAAAGCAAAAGATGAACTGAGGTATACACACAAGTCAGCACTGCAAGAAGTAGAGCAGTTGTTTTGCGCATCACAGCTTCAGTGTCAAACATAAATTACATTTTTATTAAATATGATTTATTAAAAAAACTTAAAGTTAACAGTATCCACTGCACTATAAAAATTCCTTGTTGCACTTACGTTTTTAAGTCAATTTGCAATGAAAATTGCATAAAACTTTCATGACTGATCCGTGTTGGGGAAAGTGACTTTTAAAAGTAATGCATTACAATATTAAGTAACTCCCCAAAAAAGTAACTAATTACGTAACTTAGTTACTTTTTATGGAGAGTAATACTTACCTTTCTTTTAAGTTACTTTTGCATTACTTTTTCTTTGCTTGATCTCTCTCAGGCCTTGCAGGTGTTTTTATGACTAAGAAGTTATTCAAAAATCGCATATTTCCATCATAAAAATGTCAAGGTGTTTCCTGCCATCTCAGTTTCTGATTCAAACTGCTTCCGCTAAGGCACACACGCATAAGAGTGCGTAATTCTACATGACTAGGTTCAGTTTAATTTAGTACACTATTTTTTATCAAATTAATTAAACTGAAAAGTAACTCGCATAATTTTTTTTTAAAGTAACTCAAGATTAATGTTTACATTTATAAAGTAATCCGATACTTTACTTGTTACTTCAGAAAAGTAATAATATTAACTAATGAGTGTTACTTGTAATGCATTACCCCCAACACTGCTAGTGAGGAGTTTCTATGAATTATAAAGTTGAAATCACTTCAGCTAATAACTTTATAATAGCATCTTTATAAAAAGTTGCAATTAATTATAAATGCAAGTTAATTAAACTTAATCAATTAAGTGCAACAAGAAAATTATGGCAACAAATTCCCAGCAGTATTTTTTAATAATAAAACACAATGACATTTTGAATGAAATAAGTATTATTTGGTAAAAGTGAATGATCAAAAATAGCTTAATTACGTGAAACATATCTATGAAAACATTACATAAACACCCCAATAGAAAAGAAAGGAAAATCTCCAACCAGATTGGTAAATCCAAATATTTTTAGCATTTAAAAATTTAAATATTTATGAACTAACCTTTTCAGTATGATTCACCACATTTGATTCAAAACCAACGCATTTGAAAACACAAAAGCTATATGACTATAAAGTAAATGAGTGAATTATTATCAGATACACAATAATGTGTAATTAAACATTTTATCCCACCTGACCTGTGACTGTCTATTCCTCTAAAGAGCCTGTCCAAAAGCCCAGATTATGGTGTGCTTACAGTGAAAGTGTTGATTCATAGGTGTTGATCTTAAAACGAAAGAAAAACTACAGAATAAGTCCTGTGATCGTGTTAGTACGTTTGTACTTTTTAACTTCCCTTTGTGTCTGAAAAGCTGAGCTCGTTTAGTCTTTTCAGCATTTACACTTCCCTTCTGGAAATCTATGTCATTTGTTTTACTGATAGCTCCGTCATCATCGTTTGTGTAGTTGCAAATTTCAAACTGTACTAGAAGAGGGCGATACACAGTGAGACTGAATGCAAAACCTGATTAATACGAAGTATTAAATGACAGATGTGACATTAATAATGTTTGTAATATGAGAATCGAGAGTTCTGGGAGTTAATAAATGTAACAGTCTTTACATTGAAACTAAATGGCATAAACTGGTTTCAAATGGAAAAGTTGTACTGAACAACTGTAATATCCACGATCTCTGAAAATAATAGATTAGTTAGATTTAAAACACTTTCAAATTTCAAATAAAGAGGTATGAAACAATGCACAAAGACATTGACCAATGACATATTATAATATCTTTATTATCAACTTTATTACATTTCTTCTGTAACACAATTTTTTACCATAAAAAATGTAATTACTGCTAATAATAAAAAAATCTAACAAATCAACCTTAAAAGCATCAATGTTCTCCAGGTTTCAAGTATCTAATGAAAATAATGTTTTGATAGCTATAGAATTGAGCAATTCCAGCGTCATGGACGTGACATTAGTCAAAACTTGAAATATAATTCTCAGAGAATGTATTTATCATGTTGAACCATCTGTTTATATTTACTATAATAAAGTTCAGACATCAGAAAAATATCAATCTATACTCTTAAGGGAAACATGCATGCATTATAAACGTGATAAAAGGACAGAACATTTTTGTGAGACAACATCCTTTGTAGGATTTCGATGAAATAAAAGACACAAACCAGAATCAATAATACCTGAATGAATGGAGAAGAGATTACATTTTTATATATATTTTATTTTTGTATGCACATTTATGATGTGTCATTTCTTTGTTATGGACTTCACAATTCTGACAATGCATGAGTATTCAAATCACCAAATATTCACATAAAAACTTTACTTTTCATGATAAGGTTGACATTTGCATGAAATTGTTCAAGTACTAAATATTGCTCCTCGACAAACAAAACTGATAATAACAGAAGATATTTTAGATCTTCATTTTAAAAACTATTAAAAAGTGTTATATCTGGTATACTGTGGTATGTTGCCCTCTTGATTTGCTCCCCTCCTCCTGTAGCAAAACCAGCATATGAAACCAAAAGCAACAATGAGACAAAAAACAACACCAACAGAAGCTACAGTTATAGCAGCAGTGCTAAATTCTTGGATTTCTTCTGTAATGAACAAACAGAAAACAGTAATTAGTGTAACTAACTTGTGTATCAAATAAAAAAAAACAAAATTCTATTTGATCTTTAATATAGATGCAGTATAGCTAACATGACCCAAAGAAAATATAAAAAATTGGATCTGGACAATTGAGCAGCTCAAATGCAAAAGTCGTTAAACCCCACCCCTGTTAGAAATGAGATGATGTTAATGATATTAACTGATTGCTCTCGACATGTCCATCAAATACTTTCGCTTCAAATCTGCTTAATCCCTGTCTCTGGCCATTCAAAAATACCGGTTTATTGGCAAAAACCATTAAGAGTCTGATGAAAATTTAGCAGACGAAGCTGGGCCGGATCTGGCCCAGAGTAGTCTGCTTTCGGGGAAAACGTGTCAGACGCATGGTGGGTTTTGCATCTGAGCTCTTCAATTCTTCATGAGTATATTACAAGATTGTAAGAGTCATTAAGCTGAACTAAAGTCAAAAGAACCAAAGTTAAAGAAACTTTGGATAGGAAAAAATAATACACGAGTAATAAAGATTGGCTGTGCCCATACCCCCTAAAATATATTTCTGTAAATATATGCTTAATACATTTTGTAGAAAGTAAAGCTTAAATAAATATACTTTTGAATTTGAAAATATATTTTGTTTTAACCTATATTATATATTAAACATATATTAACATTTATTTTAAAATTAATTGCAGTAGAAAAATCTCGTTTTACAACTCATATGGCAAAAAATAAATACATTTTTTGCCCAAAAGTATAAAAGTTTGTATAAAATATAAAATTATAAGCATATTTTTGCAGTTGAAAATATATTTAATTTTAACCTTTCCAAACATGTTATGTTTACAGGTTTGTAAGTTTCTCTTCCAATGCGACTCGAATATAAATGCTTTAAAATATTTTTGTAAACATCTTTCAAAATATAAAAAATTGCCAGAAATACATATTTGTGAAAAATACATTTTTGTAAAAAAAATTCAAATAATATTTCAACACATATATTTTTTTGTCCGTTTTTCATGTATATTTTAAAATAAATTTCAAATTATATTTCAGAACATATATTTTTGACAATTTTTTATGTATATTTTAAAATATATTTCAAATTATATTTCAGAACATATATTTTTGACAATTTTTTATGTATATTTTAAAATATATTTCAAATTATATTTCAGCACATATATTTTTGTCCATTTTTATGTATTTTTCTTAAATATATTTGAAATTATATTTCTGCGCATATATTTTTGTCCATTTTTATGTATATTTTAAAATATATTTCAGCACATATATTTTTGTCCATTTTTTATGTATATTTTAAAATATATTTCAAATTATATTTCAGCACATAATATATTTTTTGGCCATTTTTATGTACATTTTAAAATATATTTCAAATTATATTTCAGCACATATATTTTTGTCCATTTTTATGTATTTTTCTTAAATATATTTGAAATTATATTTCTGCGCATATATTTTTGTCCATTTTTATGTATATTTTAAAATATATTTCAGCACATATATTTTTGTCCATTTTTTATGTATATTTTAAAATATATTTCAAATTATATTTCAGCACATAATATATTTTTTGGCCATTTTTATGTACATTTTAAAATATATTTCAAATTATATTTCAGCACATATATTTTTTTTTCCATTTTTTAATGTATATTTTAAAATATATTTCAAATTATATTTCACTGAAAAAATGATTCATTGAATTTGTTTAAATGTAGCTTTAATAAATTGATTGCAACCACTTACCTTAATAAAATGATTAAATTCAATGAATAATTTTTTTCAGTTTTCAGCACATATATTTTTTGGCATTTATTATGTAGATTTTAAAATATATTTCAAATTATATTTCAGCACATATATTTTTGTCACTTTTTAATGTATATTTTAAAATATATTTCAAATTATATTTCAGCACATATATTTTTGGCCATTTTTTTGTACATATTTCAAATTATATTTGAAAATGTATTTTTTGCCATATGGGTGTAAACAAACATTAATATCATCTACTGTCTTACCTCTACACAGTGCTTTGATGTTGAGTTGTGTAGTTTTGTTGGTGAATGAATTGCTCAGCACACAGCTGTAAGTGTTTGGATCCCGAAATTCAACCTCCATACAAAGAAAGTTGCTTTTGGGATCAGACCCACTGATGTTGGACAATAAACTGCTTCCTTTGTACCAGGACAGAGTCACCTGTGTCACCTTCACTGAACACATCACAACACATTTTAATGATGGGGAACATTGTGTCGAGTCATTGGTGATGACAGGAACGGGCAGAGGATCTAAAAACATTTAAGACATGAATGATCAACGAACGTACAAACAAAACACTGGATATTGGACATAACACACCGCTGCTGGGTCATTATAATGCATATTTGAATAACACCAACCCAACATTGGGTCATTTTAACCCAGCATGTGGTTTGTCCAATATTTACCCAACATGGGTAAAATATAACCCAGCCATTTTTATGAATGAGTGAATGGATTTTAACTTACCATAGACGATAACATTATATCCCTGACATTCTTGTTGCTGGTGATTAATCAGTGATCCAGTTGGACTTTTTAGTTTATAGAGTCCAGTGTGTTTTTTACTGAGGTTAGTGATGGTGAGCGATCCAGTTTCACTGTCCAATTGAAGCATGTTACTAAATCTACCATCAATACAGTCATGATATATGGTCAAGTTTTCGTAAAATTCAGAAATAAAAGTGCTTTCATAAAACCACATGATGTCATCCCCATCATGTAGTTTAGTAAGGTTAGTGGATAAAGTGACCGACTCCCCTTCATTCACTGGTATCAGTGTTGTTGTTACAACTGTTTCAAAACACACCAAAATGAAACATATTAAACATAATATCAATGGTGAAATCTGCTTCGGTTTATGTTTGAGAGACCCTGGCTTGATTTTGTATGTTTTTAAGAATTAAAAATAAAGGATTAAAGGTTAAAGGATTAGTCAATTTTCTTAAAAAATTCCAGATAATTTACTCACCACCATGTCATCCAAAATGTTGATGTCTTTCTTTGCTCAGTCCAGAAGTAATTATGTTTTTTGAGGAAAACATTCCAGGATTTTTCTCATTTTAATGGACTTTAATGGACCCCAACACTTACATTTTTTTTTTCAACAGAGTTTCAAAGGACTCTAAACGATCTCAAACGAGGCATAAGGGTCTTATCTAGCGAAACGATTGTTGTTGAATTTTTGGCAAGAAAAATAAAAAATATGCACTTTAAACCACAACTTCTCGTCTATCTGCGGTCATGTGATGCACCAGGGTGACCTCACGTAATACATCATCACGTCAAGAGGTCACGGATGACGGATCGAAACTACGCCCCAGTGTTTACAAGTGTGGAGAAAGAGGACCGTTCCAACATTGTTGTATGTGGAATGATACTAATTAATGTCTTTGTATCAGTTTTTTGTTTAAAATTGGTCCACAAATGTGCGTTTCATATATGTAACACGTGACCTTTCCACGGCATTACGCAATTACGTGAGGTTTCGCTGGCGTGTCACAGGACCGGAGGCAGACGAGAAGCTGTGGTTTAAAAGTGCATATTTTTAATTTTTCCTGCCAAAAATGACAATCGTTTCGCTAGATATGACCTTTATGCCTCGTTTGGGATCGTTAAGAGTCCTTTGAAACTGCAATTTTAAACTGCATTAAAACTGTTAAGTGTTGGGGTCCATTAAAGTCCATTAAAATGAGAAAAATCCTGAAATGTTTTCCTCAAAAAACATAATTTCTTCTCGACTAAACAAAGAAAGACATCAACATTTTGGATGACATGGTGGTGAGTAAATCATCTGGATTTTTCTATTTCTTTAACAAACAACAAACATCACAGATCAACTTCTCACCTGAACATATCTGACAGAGATGAGTAACATTGAGATATGCTATTGAAGAGCTGCTGGTCTCTGAACTGGACACCGCACAGCTGTAGTTGTTTTTATCCTCTTTATGAACCACAAGATAAAGTTTGTTGTTAAGATTGGAAACCGTGATGCTGGAGTATGAAACACTTCCATTAAACCACGAGAGCTGAGCCTGAGAAACACTCGACACCGAACACATCACCAGACAATTTTGTTGTAGACCTTCGTTACACGGAGGATAATCTCTGATAATATTAGGAGCTGGGATCTGAAAACCACAAGAAAGTAATTAAAAACAATATTTATACAAAAAATTTACAGTAGATGTTACTTTCTAGAGTCTTTGGTATTACATCAGATGTATCAGTGTTGTTTGTCATCACTCCATCAGAAGAAACATCTGAAAAACAGACAGAAATCAAACTAAATCGTGTGATTTAATTACCTGTTTCAAAACAGACTATCATAATATGTTTTTTTTAATATTTGGGACATAGACGTACAGATTTGGACATGAAGATGGTATTTAAAGGCAGGGTGCATGATCTCTGAAAGGCAATCTTGATATTCGAAAACAAACACGCCCTTACCCCAATAGAATCTGGACCTTATTTTGATAGACCCGCCCTACACATACACAACCCAGGCAACAAAGTCGATTAGTAGACCCTTACTGCTGATTGGCTACAAGTGTGTTTTGATACTCGGCCCGACTCCCTTTTCCCAAGGGTTTCTCAAAAATCATGCACCCCGATTTTAATAAATGTAAACTTTACCACACAAGAGCTTTAGTAGATAAAGCAAACCAAACAGAGCGTGAGCCATATTCTTGATCATTTTTTTATCTAAACACAAAAAAACAGAGATTACAAATACATTAAAATACATTTTGGATGCATTGAAGTGTTTGACTGAAGTTTCAGTGTTTGTGATTGATGAATCAGATATTTTTTGCCATTGTTTTGTCTTAAGATGCACACCTGTATTATAAGATTTGTTTGTAAAAACTTCTTAAATGTCCTAATATAACCAAAGCCTAGTCTTGGATTAATCTAAATCCTGTCTGGGAAATCACCCCTAAAAGTGAACCATAAAAAATCTGCAGACTTACTACAAAAAGTATAAAAAATTAACGTTTATGAATCAAATGGAATTGTAAATTTGCTTTGATATGAATTATTACATTTTGATATTTATAATTCGGAAGAAAAAACACTCAAAATGACTATAAGGAAGATTAATAACAAAACTATAATTTTAAGCATTTGATCTCACCTTTACTCAGCAGATTCTGCGTACAGTCAGTGTGTGAGAAAACTAAGCCTAAAACCGAATGATGAAAATAAAACAAAAACTACATACAAAGTTCCTGTCTGTGGTCTTGATTCCCGTGATGTTTCTGTGGATTGGTCGATTTCAGTTTTTTTACTTTGATGTAAGTGCTTGACATGTCAGTGAGCTTTAAAATATTTATTTGATGTAGGGTTAAGATAAAAATGTACAAATTGTTTTAGCCACACTGTGCAACTGATCAGTCATCTGTGTACAAAACTTCAAAACATAGAAAAACACATAGAAATGGAAAAAGAACAAAGAAATATCACACAAACACATCTGAAAAATACATCTCTACAATCTGAAAAATAAAAATCTCAAACAGTGGGATTGAAACAATAATCAGCTTAGATAGTCAAAATAACTAGAAACGAGATAAAGTTTTCACAATGTTATTGGCAATCATATGGCTGATGTTTTTTATGGATATTTTGTATAAGTTGTGCTCGTATTCAGTGGTGCCTGAAAAATTGTTTATACTCTTTCTTTATCCCCCATTTATACCCCATGCAATCAAAAAAAAAAAAAAAATGAATTTAAACTCTAATTAAAAAAATTGTAAAATTACTATAAAATGAAAGCAATTTCAATGCAGTTTACTGACATCTGGTGGTGATAAGGGGAAACTTTTGCTTTGCAATGCAGTTTGGTTTGAGCCCCACTTTACTTTTTGTTAAGTTTGCTCTACTAAATTAAAGGAACAGTATGTAGGATTGTGGCCAAAACTGGTATTGCAATCACAAAACATGTGGCTAAAGCTGGTACTGCAATCACACAGCTGGTGGCCAATATACAAAACGACAACATAAACGACAACATTTTTTTTACTTTTTTTTTTTTTTTTTTTTTTTTTTACTTTTGTGTAAATTCTTATACTTGTTTTGTAAGCTGTTCTTTTTATTACTATGGACCAGGATTTTTGTGTCCTTAATAAAGATTTAATAATAATAATAAAAAAACATCAGTTGAGGGCTGCAACTCCACTTTTTCAATGATAATATCCTGGTTATACCACTGTTGTCAGTGATATAAGTATTTGAAATGAAAATTATTTCTTAATGTCTAGTGACATTTCAGGGCCATTTAATGATTAATTGATATAAATTTCTTACATACTGTTCCTTTAAATATACTGATATTAAAAAATAATATCCCATTTGTCTTTCGCTGCTCACACTGTCACTGAAAGACAAACATATCTATGGCTATTTGAAAAAAAAAACTGAATAAGGTTTAGAAACCAACAAAAAATCGCAAGTTTTTATTTTAATTGTTTTTATTTTTGTAAGTGCCTGTGATGTTCAAAGGTACCAACTCGATGTCACTTAATTCTTTCCCTGTCATTTACAAGTTATCTCGTCAATTTAGAGAAAACATTTGCATATAAAGGTGTCCCTGATGATTTTTTATGTTAATCTGCAATTATCCACTAGATGGCGCACTTAACCAATTTACAAAAAACTGAAGACAAAACGTAATTTACTCATTTTAAACTATGTGTATGTTTTGATAATCGTTCTGAATCTGATCTCTAACAAAATTCCTTCACAAAAATGAAGTTATTTCAGCTTTTTGCAAAAAAATTGAATTTTTAAAGAAAAAATACCCATATTTAAGAGTTTATAAACAGAGAAAAAATAGAGATAGGATGAAACGTTTTTCCTCGTTTTGTTTCTAAGCAGAAGGTCTGTTCTTTCATTTGATATATTTATATGTTTATATCATTTTAGAAGACATTATTCTGGAAGGCATTTTGTGAAACTTTTAAAAATCACAAAAAAATGCTGGTGGGTAACTTTTCAAAAACTTTTAAAATCAAGACAAGCTGATGAAAGAGAAAATATTACACCCCTACCTGTGCAAACACAACTAATCGAAACAAAATATATTTACATCACTCCAAGACTTTCAAATTGACACCAAAATGAATATGAAAACACATTTATTGTTGTTTTATAGTATTTCTACAAACATTCTAGCTGTCGTACATCTTTACTATGTGTCTTTCAATATCTGCTTCCAAGGATAACACAATGTCTGTCTGAAATCCACTTTGACCTAAATAAAAAGTCCTTGTTGTTCTGTCTCTTCAGTATGATGTGGACCTGTTACATAAACACATTTTTATATAAACAAAACAGGCAATAATTTGGTATTCAATGGTTTCACCGAAAAATGAAATAAAACCATTTACCTTCTGCAAAGGTTTTGCATGCCGTGGTTTGACCTTTATAGTTGTCTGCGAAAAACAAATTCAAGGGTGCCATCAGATTGATAGATCTTTATTTAGTTTATAAATATATTTAATATATTACATTAAATCTATATGACAGTGTTATAGGGCTCAGCTACTTGGTATGTGAGATTATGAGCCATTTTTTCGTTTTTGTGTCATATCAATCCACCTTACAGTAAAACAATCCTAAAGTCTCTTAAAGTCCAATGTGCCTAAAGATAAAACTAAAATAACAAACACACTAAATATTGCTGTTCCGTTTGTGCGAACAAAAGTTATTACAACTAAGGCAACTCATTTTTGCCCAAATCAGCTGTATGTGATAGTTACCCGTGATATCTTTGTCTTCTCCGGCACCACATCACAACCAAAACCAATAGTATAACAACTATCAATACCCCAAATATAATACCAATACTTGAACGGCTTTCACCTGTAATAACAAACAGAAGACAGTTATAAGTTCAATCAGAGAGTAAATATCAATAGGATTATTAAAGATTAAAAATGCATTTAACTCATTTGTTTACTTCATTTGACCAACAGGTGGCGTTGCTTTGCAAACCTTGTATTATTAATTGTTAAAAGCATTGCCAAGATACAGCTTCAGTTCGTATTTGACATTATTTTTTATATACAGGGTTCACAATATCAAAATCTTCAAATAATTTGTACCATAACGATACATTTGGAGAAGAGCCAATAAGAAAATGCATGACCATATAAAGAATGGTATTATTGTTCTCTGTACGAAAAAATTGAACAATCCCTTAACATTTCAGTAAATAAATCTTTTTTTTTTTTTAAATAAAATCATTTAAAGATATTTTACAATAGAAACAAGCACAAAGCTGCAAACTTATCCCAAACTATATAAAATAATTATCCTAAAAATACACGTGACTGAGAGATAAGGACATTAAAGGGACACTCCACTTTTTTTGAAAATATGCTAATTTTCCAGCTCCCCTAGAGTTAAACATTTGATATTTTTTACCTTTTTGGAATCCATTCAGCTGATCTTCGGGTCTGGCGATACCACTTTTAGCAAAGCTTAGCATAATCCATTGAATCTGATTAGATCATTAGCATTACGCTAAAAAATAACGAAAGACTCTTGACTCTTCTGTAGTTACATCGTGTACTAAGACCGACAAAAAAATAAAAGTTGTGATTTTCTAGGCAGATATGGCTATGAACTATACTCTCATTCTGGCGTAATAATCAAGGACTTTGCTGCCATAACATGGCTGCAGGAGGCGTAGTGATATTACACACTGCCCGAAAATAGTCCCCTGCTATTGAAAGATACTAAGGTGACTATTTGCAGGAGCTGCGTAATTGCAGTCATGTTACGGCAGCAAAGTCCTTGATTATTACGCCAGAATGAGAGTATAGTTCCTAACCATATCAGCCTAAAAGAAATCGCAACTTTTAATTTTCCATCGGTCTTAGTAGACGATGTAACTACAGAAGAGTCAAGTTTTAAACAGGAAAAATATCAAAACTCTTTAGTTATTTTGAGCATGATGCTAATGGTCTAATCAGATTCAATGGATTGTGCTAAGCTATGCTAAAAGTGCTAGCGCCAGACCCGGAGATCGGCTGAATGGATTCCAAAACGATAAAAATCAAATCTTTAACTCTATGGGAGCTGGAAAATTAATTTTTTTTAAAAGTGGAGTGTCTCTTTAATGTTTACTGTGGTCATACCTTTACATAGTTCAGGGATGTTGAGTGGTGTAGTCCTGGTAACTGAATTATTCACCACACAGCTGTATGCGTTTTTATCCTGATATCCCACCTCCAGACAAATAAAGTTGTGTTTGAGATCAGACACACTGATGCTGGACAATGAACTGTTTCCTTTGTACCAGGACAGACTCACATCTCTCACATTCACTGAACACTTTACACTACATTTTGATGATGAAGGACATTGTTTCGAGTCATTTGTGATGACAGGAGCGGGAAGAGGATCTGAAGAACATCACAGAATAAAGAAAATGAATGGTTACATGCCTAGCAATAGCAAACATTTTATTATAATAACTATTTAGTACATTAGTGTACTATAATGTTGCGATTGCTGCCATTTTATAGAAGCAGTAGCCGTAAGTCATTTGTTACAGGTAAGATGAACTCACCGACAGTAATATCATAACTCCGACATCCTTGATGTTGTCCATCGATGCTCAGTTTATAGAGTCCAGAGTGGATTTTACTGATGTTAGTGATGGTGAGAGATCCAGTTTTAATATCCAGCTGAAGTTTGTTAATGAATCTGCCATCCTCACAGCCATAGTATGTAGTTGCGTTTTGACTCGTGTGTTTAGAAATGAGAGTGTTTTCTTTATACATCCAATCTATGTCCACTTGTTTAGTAAGGTTTGCGTTTAAAGTGACAGAATCTCCCTCAGTAACGGATATCTTTGATCCTTTAGCTGTTTCAAAACATAAGAGACCATATCAAACATATAAAACCTGTATGTTACTGTGAAATACAAATATGTAGGGGTGAGCATGCATGAGAGGTAATGGATGAGTATGGGATCTAATTCTTTCAAGCCCAAAGAATGTGCATTAATCTTTCTCAAAATCTGAAAATATCTTAGTATGTGTTTGTTTGAAAAATGATGGACATGTGTAACTCAGATCTCTTGAGAGTGAGTAAATCATGGGATAATTTTCACTTTCGGCCAAACTATCACTTTAAGTTACAAAAATGCATGTTTCCAAGGGGACCACCCCAGTGACAGCTTTTGTACCTTTTTTCTGTGAATGTAGATATTGTCTTTGTACAAATACCACACTTGCGGTATTGGCCACTTGTGTGCACATGCACGCAACAGGAAGTAAGTGCACAAGACTCTTCTTTCATGGGTCAAGACTGTTCATTGCAATGACGTTAATTATTTTGTGTCTGTAATCTAAATAAATTTGTAGATTACTTGCATACATTCTCTTTTTTTAAGTTTTAAGTCTAACATTTTTGGTTTTATTTAATTTTGAAAGAATATTTGGGGGATAATTGCAAAAATGTCAATGTGGTGTAACCGGTCTGTGTCATTTGGTGTAACTAGTGTTTTTTTTATATAAAAATAAAAATATATTCTTAAAAATATGGAAAAAAATAGTATCATCTATAGTTTAGTGTAATATCATTTTTTTTATATACATTTTTACATCATTTGTCAAAGATTATTTAGAAAACAAAACTGTTTTCAGCATATGTCAAGACAAATATTACAAAAACACATTCAAATTTACATTTAGAAATAAATAATTAAATGATATTTTAAAATAATATTTTTTGATGATTACGCTTACATGCCATCAAGGTGGTTAAAATATTAAATATTTCTCATTCTTTGGAGTAATTGGCGGTTATACCATTTGACATTTTCAGGTCCATTCAGTCTTATCTTAAATAAAAATGGTGCAAATGTCATTTTTTTTGCATAAAATTAACATAAATACACCACAAGCATTAAAATAAATCTAATGCATGCTTTCAAAACAATTTTTTAAAAGATTTTTGAATTTCTCATCTTGCCAAACCGATCTGTGTCAATTGGTGTAACTTGTATTTTTAAAATAAAAATATATTCTTAAAAATATGGAAAAAAAATAGTATAATCTATAGTTTAGTGTAATATCATTTTTTTTATATATACATTTTTACATCATTTGTCAAAGATTATTTAGAAAACAGAGCTGTTTTCAGAATATTTCAGTACAAATATTACAAAAACGCATTAAAATTTACATTTACATAATTTTACTAATACAAATGATATATATATATAATTTGATGATTATGCTTACATGCCATCAAGGTGGATAAAATATTTAATATTTCTCGTTCTTTGGCACAATTGGCGGTTACATAATTTGACATTTTCAGGTCCATTACCTTTCATAAAAATGGTGCAAATGTAATTTTTTTATTGCATAAAATTAACATAAATACATTATGTGCATGGAAATAAACCTGATGCATGCTTATAAAACAAGGTTTTTTTTAAAGATTTTTGAATTTCTCATCTTGCCAAACCCTTTTCGTCACTGACCCAGATATGCCCTGTTATCTGCCTTCACTCACCGGCCCATGTCATCAAAATGCCAAACCCTAAACCCAAAGTATCTCTGAAACGCTATTTGAGGCTAAGCGTATCCCATCATGCATTATGTTCTGGTTCTTAACACCCACTAGGCCACATACAGGAAATATGTCAAGTGCACAAGGTATTTGGATAAAGTTTGTGGGGGACAGTATAAATTTTGACCGTTGTCAGTGATTTAGGACATATCTGTCTTTTCCCATTCGAGTAGATTGGACTTTAGTCTTGCATGGCTAAAATAGCAGCCTAGAGGCGATGCAAACATGGCCACAGAGTGCAAAAACCTTATCAAAAAAACTACGTAAGACAGGAAATGAAGAAAAGTGAGCCTGTAGAACAAACAAAATGTATGACAGACATAAAAGTGAGGCTGCATCCTTCGTAGGTCGCATTTGTAGGTTGCATACGTCATCATTTCAGAATATTAACAATTATAAAGTTGACTATTATACTTAGTTAATCATAAATTATTGTAATATGCTTATGACTTGCGAACGTAATGCTCAGTTAGCTGAAATAAACCAGGCTTGATGATGCATGGAGCCTGCATATATGCGACCTGCCGAGGATGCAGCCTTCTGTTTGAGAAACGGACATAATATCAAAGCTGTCCTACCTGAACATGGCCCACAGAGATGAGTAATGTTGAGATATGAAGTTTGATTGGTTCCAGAACTGGACAAAACACAACTAATGTTGCTTTTATCGTTTATTTCCACTTCTAGAAAAAGTTTGGTGTTGAAATTCGAAATTGTGAGGTTGGACAATGAAACGTTTTCTTTAAACCACGAGAGCTGAGCCTGTGGCACACTCGACACCGAGCACACCACGAGGCATTTAGAGCTTGAACCTCCTGCGCATGGTGGATAATCTCTTGTAATTTTAGGGGCTGGGACCTGAAAAGCAAATAAGATAGATAAAAACAAGAATTTTATATAAAAAAGTTGAAGCAGTTTGACATTGGGATAATCTCAGTATTACATCAAGAGTGTTGCCCGTCTTATTCACTCCATCACAAGAAACATCTGAAACACAGAAATTATAAACAAATAAAACTGAATCGTTTATTACCATGTTATAAGAAAATAAACATTGGTTGGCCTGACTAAAAAGCACCAGAATCATCTCCAAAACTAGCAACAAGTAAAAAATGTTATATTAATATAATTTAAAGTTAATAACATAACTTCCTTTTATGCTAACAGTGCAAAAGCTAAATAAAATAGAAAGTACAATTTTACCATTCAAGCACGATAGCAGACAGAGCAAAACAAACAGTGAGTGATTCATATTCTTCATCAGGTGAGAATAAATAAACAAAGAAAATCAAACATAACCAAAGCGTTCAAAGCTTAACGTTCAATTGAGAAGGTGCAAATGCACTGCGTGCTTCTTGTGCGTGCATCTATTTCTCTGTAATCTAACCACAAACCCCAAAAAAACTTTCTCTCACGTCACAACCTGCACAACTGATCTCTCTGTATCCTCTTTGGTGGGTTTCTGTTTTAACTGTTTGCAACATTTTAAAACAACAATGAAGTATCGCTTTGTCGGGTGATTTTCCATTCACTAATGGGGATTAAGAAAATAGTGAATAAAATGAATTTAGGGACTTTATGTGAGAAGATGAAATTACTCATCGACACAGTTGTCGGTGTTGTTGACCTAGTTGCAGTTTTCCTGAATACAAAAACCACAAGTACTATAGCATTTAAGACCTTTACTGTGGTTTCATATAATATAATGCAGCTCTCTTTGTGTAAAAGGGAACAGTATTTTGGAAACAATGTGGGTTTAGTTAGAAACATAATGAAGAAATGGAATCAAAATTAAAAATTGAGTAAAAATAGCATTTGCATAAATGTAAATGTAAGAATGAGGGGGATGCGATGCTCAACATGGCCACACTGGGTCCCGCCTTTCAATAGAAAGAACGAATCATCAATCAATAAAGACTCAGGGAGAGGGTCTCTGAAATAATTGTAAGGATTCTGTGGCAGTTTTTGCTAACTTCATCCAGACTTTAGTATTAAGTTTATGTCACTGTTTCTCGTGACTTTGATTATAATCTTTTTTTTACTTAAAATGCACAATGCTCGATGCATCCCAGCAAGCCAAAACCGAGACAGAGAAATGATGGCTAACTATATACCCAATATAGTCTGGCTATGAATAATTAACTTCTACCCTAACTAACCTTGAATTTGGTTACATGCCGTTATAACATGTAAGCAAAGTCGCCAGCAGGTGATAAAGGTGTTTGCTTTCATTTTTTTCTAAGCGTATACACATCATCTATTATTGGGGCTACATCTATAAGACTTTCACTGAAAGCCCACACTTTGCCTTGTTTTAGCCAAAATTTTATATTGTGTCATCTTCATCAAAATAAAATGGATAAAAAACGTAGACCACACAACATTGGTATTTAAATAATATATGCTTATGTTGAACTTTATTCTTGTAAAAACAGATGATGTAAGCCTCTTCAGTTCCACTCATGCTCATACACGGACATTCAAAACAGTATAATTCACTTTTAATGTAGTTTACATCTTACAAATCATGTTTAATGCGATTAAGCAAGCAAACGACACGTGATCAGCCATGCTTGACGTAAATGCCGCAAAGTACGGGAAGCACAGCGCGTCCGACTTCACGTCTCCTTTTTCAGCTCCTCCCCGCCTGCACACGGCTAATCTCGCCGATCGGTCACATCCAGCCGCAGCCGATGTTGAACACACCTCTCGTCTTGCGAGTATTTTGTGAATGTGAGCATCTTTTCTATCATTATTTTCTCCAGCAGATGTCACTATTGCCAATTGTTAAGCAGATAAAATATGCAATACCCTAATAAACATTTAAGTATTACACAACATTTATAACAAACAAAACAAAAACTTTCAAAAGGTAACAAACATATTCAGCAAGAAATAAACTTTATCTGTGCCAGCTACAGGACATATCATGAAAATAATACCGCCCCTTAATCTGCATTATCCAACCACAGCACTGCCATTTATGGCAGAGATCAGCTCATTTGCATTTTAAAAGAAAAAAACCAAAATGGCACATTTTTGAGTACACCTACAAAGCGGCAATTTCAACATGATATAATAAATGATCCGTAAGGTATTTTGAGCTAAAAATTTAATACATCCCTAATGCACAGTGAAAAGAAAGAATCATTTCTCAAACCTTTGAACAGATTATGTATTTAACTATGTCCAGCAAAGTGGATTTAAAGTCATTCACCCTGATGATGCTCAAAGTATCTGATGATTCCTAACATTAGGTCTGTTGCCTTAGGTGCCTCCTTCAGGTTCCCCCTGTTATGAAAACAGATTGTCTTTTAAATGTCCAGTCATTATTAAACATATCAACTTATAGTTTACAGTGCACAAATGAGGATATGTGAAGCATTAATTAACATGGTTTTGTGCAGGATTACCACAAAAAAATGATGGTGAGATTACCTTTATTTAGCATGTGTTTAAAATAAAACTAAAGATTCTCCAGATGGAGGATCTGTTCAAACCTCACATTTATTTTATTGGTTTATTACTACATTTATTAAAAATAACTGAGATTTTAAACCGACTGACAGAACTTTATGCGTAATACCATCAACCTACCTCCTTTCAGGTCAAAATAATGTATTATATGTTTTGCAAACAGAAGTGTTTATAACAAGAATTTTGGAACAAACTAGTTTTGCACAAAACATATGTTTATATAAAATTTAGGTGATACTTGCCGTTTTATACACAGAAAGACCGCAAGAGCAATAAGAGCAGCAACAACAAAAACAAAGGCTAGTAAAATGAAAATATGGCTTCGACCTGTAATGAACAAACAGAAAACAGTTATTAGAGTAACTGACCCCTCCAAAAAGATTTCAATAAACATATGCAATAAACAGTATGTGTGACTGAAACATGACCTTCCTGCATCATAACCAGGGTAATGTTAGTTAGTGGTGAGTTTAGGGTTAACTATTTCACCGCCAGCGTTTTTAAAAAAAGTTGCCAGCGTTTTTCATGATTTTCAAGTTTAATGTCTTCCAGAAAATGTTCTTCTTTAAATATATAAACATACAATATACCAAATGAAAGAACAGACCCTCTGTTTTCAAAAAGAAAAAAAAACGTTTCATCCTACCTTCAGTGGTTCTTTTGTAATCAGCTTTTGAATATGGGTAGGTTTCAGCAAAAACACCACATTTTGAGCAAAAAGCTGAGATAATTCAATTTTTAAGACGGACTTTTCATAGAGATCCCATTCAGAGCGATCTTTAAAACAGACACGGACATGCAGCCGCTTGCCATAGGACAATACTTCCGGGTTTAAAAAGTTGCGGAAGGACGAGATATCTCGTCAATGGCGGCGAAAGAGTTAATGCCACATCAGTCAATTATTTTCACGAGGACATTATTTTCCTGCACCACTAGAGCGAATCATCATATCATTTATGATTGTAGTACTTCTGTTCAAGAAATCAGCATTGGGTTTGCTTGTGGAGATACCCATAAAGCAAATATAAATATATATCTACAGTCTAAAAGTGCTGGGTTGTTTTACTCAACCATGAGTTGAAACAACCCAGCATTTGGGTTAAAACAAACAGTTGAGTGTATCGACTTCATATACCACATAGTTCGGTGATGAAGAGTTGTGTAGTTTTGTTGGTAAATGAATTCTTCACCACACAGCTGTATGTGTTTGTATCCTGATATTCCACCTCCAGACGAATAATGTTTTGATTGAGATCAGACACACTGATGCTGGAGTTTACTCTGCTACCATTGTACCAGGAAAGACTCACATCTGTCACACTCACTGAACACATTACAACACATTTTGATGATAAATAGTTACCAGTGATGACAGGAATGGGCAGAGGATCTGAAGGACATCAAAGAATAAAGACATTACTTATACAATCAACAAATAAAATACTTCATTAGTTTAGTATTGAAAGATAAAAAAATATTCAGTACACAAAATATGTGTTCTGCGCGTTGAGTGAACCTATGTGCATCACGTGTTTCATTATGTTTAAAAGAGATGTGAGCGTCTCTTTTATCATAAATGGTTTTGACGCGTCTGCAGCAGGCACTTATTTTGACAAAACATGTGAAGCACATGGTTTACATGAAAACAAATCAAGAAAATCTTACATGTGTAAACACATTAGCTTATATGAATTCTCAAGAAAAACAATAAGAAACAAACAAAAAAAGAAGATGAGAAATCACTCACCATTGACAGAAACATTGAATCTCTTGGATGAAGTTTTCTTGCTGTAGACCCATAGTTCATAAAGTCCAGTGTCTGTGATTGTGGTGTTTGTGATAGTTAGAGATCCAGTCTGATTGTTCACCTTCAGTCTGTCTTTAGATATCTTAGTACTATTATACACATCAATTTTTTTCTTATAGATTTGAGCTATAAGAGCCCCTTTATCTCCAAACATCCACATTATGTGATCATCTCTCTGTATTTGAGTAATATCAGTGTGTAGAGTAACAGAATTTCCCTTCTTCACTTGCACCAAATTCACTTCACCTGTATCACCAAACACAGCTGCAAAACACAGAGACAAACAGAAAATATTTAATAAACATGTTTCAGATTAAATAAGAGCAAGACACAAATTCGGAAGCCAAAAAAAATTCATAGCCTATTCTCTCACAGGTTGCATGCCTGCATTGATGACGCATAATTATGATGGCCATGTTTTTAACAATGTTTTCATCAACGACTAAACTTTAGTTATTGCATTCCAGTGTACTTTACAAACTATGTACTGTAAGCTGGTGTAATGTTATTCTGGTTATTGACAGCAGCTCATTTGTTAAATATGATTATTAGGGCCTACCACCGATCCCCACCCCATCCACCCGTACAATATCACTGGGTAATTCACACACTGAATAATAGAGACATACACTCAATGAGCATAGCAAAGTAAATGAAAATTGCACTTAATGTTATATATGTAATTAATGTATAGAAAAATATGATATTAGCTTTAAGTCAGAACCTACGCACGCAAACAATTCTTCCTTCTTTTTTTTAAAGAACATGTTACGTACCAAGTAAGTTCAGGATGAGGAATACGATGCAAGTCGACATATTGTTAAACATTTCACGGTATATCTTATACTGTATCCTTATATTTTAGCTTATAAAATCCACATGACATAGAAGCGTGTCGATGAACAGACAACGGCGGCCATTTTTTGGTGGTCACCTGACTTTTGGTTCTAACTGCGTCACAACCAGTGGCGGCTGGTGACTTCTTTTTCTGAGGGCGCACGATGCGAAGTTCGTCACAACATGTATGTAGCCCATCATGTGTGTGGTACGTAATTTCAAAATATGTGTTCTGCACTTTGAGAGATCGTATGTGCATCACGTGTCCTGCCAAAATAAGAGTCTGCTGCAGACGCGTCAAAGGGTTTATGATAAAAGAGACGCTTGCGTTTGCCAGATACTCGCATAATCTCATGCGTAATCAGAGTTTAATGTTAAGGGAGTGTCTTTTGGAACATGAGCGTCTCTTTTATCATAAACGGTTTTGATGCGTGTGCAGCAGGCACTTATTTTGACAAAACACGTGATGCACACATGATCTCTCAACACGCAGGACACATATTTTGGAAAAGGGAACCACACACATGATACTCCGAACACTTATTTTGAATTCGCGCCCCTCGGATGAGGAGTCACGAGCCGCCACTGGTCACAACATCTTAATAAATAATAAATAAAATAAAAAAAACATTGAATGAAAAATAATCAAATTATTTAATTTAAATAATTTGAATATTAAAAACCACAGATAAAATCACAACAGTTGCTTTATATATAAAAATTAGGACATGTCCTTTATATGTCAATCACTCCTCGTTCTCCAGCCCCCTCAGTATCAGTTTTAAGATGCTTTCTGTGCACGAAACAACACAAACAAAAACTGTAAACCACCAACAACTGAGCAAACCAAACTGCATAATGTAAGAAAAGTAGAGAATAACTTATATCCTTGACAGGTAAGGTATAAGGAATATTGTTAAAAACAGTTATTATAATATTAAAAAGAAACACAAAGTAAATATGTATTTCTAAAAGTCATCTACAGTAAGAAAAGATCTGTAGCAAAATGATAGAACACTGTCAGAAAAAAAGGTACAAAACTGTACCTTTTTTTTGTCGCTGGGGTGGTACCCTAAGGTACCGTTTTGTACCTTTACAGGTATATAAACATAATATAATGTTGTACCTTTTGGGGTACATTACTGTTCCTTAAGGATCTATTTTGTACCCCTAAAATTTAACTGTTACAAAATTGTTCCTTAAGGTACACAATTGGTCCTTAGAGTATAATGTTGTACCCCATAAGGTACAACATTTCAATGTATTTTATACCCATAAAGGTACCAAAAGGTACCAGGGTACCACCCAGCGACAGAAAAAGGAACAACTTTGTACCTTTTTTCTGACAGTGAAAGACAACTTAATGTCAGATTACTGTCCATTGTTAAAGACCCTTTTTTATTTTTTTTTTATAATTACTCACTGTGTCATTCATATGGCTTTATTTCTGTTCTTTGGATCAAAATCAAAAAGTTTTCAAATGTTTTATTCTGGTTGACTAAATGACAGATAAATTTGTTTTTTGTTATATAATTTCCAATTAAATCATAATTTCAAATCAAATCAGCCATTAAAAATTCAATAATAAATCAAAATCTAACAAAAAAAACAGAATACTAAAGAAAGTTTACCTATTTAAAGATTATCAAGGTTTCTCAGTAATCTAAATATGCCAACTGGAGAAGTGTGTGAAACTTTAAGGTAAATAAAACAAGCAATGAACTTAAATGAAAGGTTTACTTACTTGGTGAGGTTTGTCTCTCTGAAACTGCCTCTCCTCTCTCAAGAACTAATGCAGACTGTACTCAATTGCATTTATTTCAAGTGTTGTCAGGATGGGTCGATGATAGGCTACGTAGTCTAATGCAGTTGTTTTCAATCAGGGGCGTTGCTAGACATAAAGCTCTACTGGGACACAGGCCCCCCATTTTTTGCTGACTTTTTTTGAAAGCCTGCTGTGTGCAAGAAGGGTGCAACACTTCTATACAATGTCCTTTGCTTAACCCACTATTCTACAGTGCAACAGTTACTGCAAAAGATACATATATACAAGTGTAATCCTCATCATACCTAACATTATTAACATGTTTGGAGGCATAAATGGCATCAAATGTTTGGAAATAATGACAGCAGAGAAATATTTTCTACATTATACAATGATAGCAATGATTATTAGCTTATTGTTTATTTTTACTTATTTTTACAAGAAAATTTTTACAAGAATATTTTAAGAAACCAGTCATATAGACTGCTATACTAAATAATCTCAGTAGTTACTGCTAACTGTTATGTAAGTTAGTGTCCTTGAGTTAAATAATAGTAAATATTAATTTCATATCTGAAAATACAGAACAGTATAACACACACATCTGTGGATTTTCTCAGCAACAATGCAATTCTATAGACTTGACAAAAGGTTTTCCTGAGATTTTTCCTCTAATGTTTGAGACCTGACAGGATGAGGATGTAGTTTGTCTTAACTCCCTTAAACTCATCATCTCTCCTTTCTTCTTCCATTTCCCTGCTTTGCACAAAACATTTCTGTTGTAGATCTACAGAAGCCATAATAATTGAGTCAAAAAAGATTATCATTATTATTTAGAAACTTCCTTTAGTCTCGTCATGTTTTCATAAGCTAACTCACTCGCGTGGCGTCACCTTTTGAATGCAGTGGTGCACGGATGAACGCAAAGACGCGCGCGGACATGTATACGTGCGTGCACGCGTCAATGCCACTGCTTCGTCTCTTTTACAAGCGTAAATTGGGTAACTACATTGCATATAGATCAGTTTTTGCCGCGATTGTCTTTGTAAAGAATTGCACTAGTTAACTGCTAAAATTTAAACTTGAGATTTACACCGGGGCACAAAAGATTAACACTGGGGCATGTGCCCCAGTAAAAGGGGCCCCTGTTTTCAATCTTGTCCCAGTTAACTGCTACACCCAGTTCTGTTCATGGCTCTCATTCCCCACCAGCCATTTTTTGAAAAAATTGCCTGCCAGCATTTTTTGAGATTTTCACAAAAGTTTTACAAAATGCCTTCCAGGAAAATTTTCTTCTAAAAATATATAAACATACAAAAATATTAAATGAAAGAACAGACTCTTTACTTTCAAATAAACAATAAACAAACAAACAAAACAGGAGAAAAAAAAAGTTTCATCCTATCTATATTTTTTCTCTGCTAAACTCTTAAATATGGGTATTTTTCTTTAAAAATACATTTTAGCAAAAAGCTTAAATAATTGCATTTTTGTGAAGGAATTTTGTTAGAGATCAGATTCAGAACGATTATCAAAACATACACAGAGTTTAAAATTAGTAAATAACATTTTGGCTTCAGTTTTTTTTTCAAAAATTGGTTAAGTGCATCTAGTGGATAATCACTGTATTGCAGATTAACATAAAAATTCACCAGGAACACTTTTAAAATGCAAATATTTTCTATTAATGGACGAGATAACTCGTCAATGTCGGGGAAAGAGTTAATGAGCTGATTATCTGAATCCGGTGGGTTAGATAAGGTGACATTCAAAATGTGCAGAGGATCCCCTGGGAACAGTTTGAAAATGACTGGTCTAATGCAACTTTGTTGTGGGATGGGTTCACATCATGTGGCGTCCTGACTGACAGGCGGATGACATCAAAAAACCGTCAGAGCAATTTGTGTACAATTCGCTTTAGCGTTATTTTATTGTCGTTTTTTGAGGGTTGTGGTTAGAAGGGATACAGCCATGGCCAAAATATCATGTAATCTTGTCGGATGAGCGTTTTTCTCTTCCTAATCCTACCCCCAAACCTAAACCCCAACATTTCACAGGATTCAAGGCCGTAGCTACATTTATATCTAGATGATGTTGCCATACTTTATTAACGTTATCCCCATACAATGTTTTTTTATGATATTTTGTACAAAGCTTGATTTACCCACCCATCCTAGTACTTCATTAAATGGCTATACTGTTGTTGATCTTAATGCCACAAATAGCTGGTAATATAACTCCAAAGCACTCAGCGTTCTTTCTCTTCTATAATGCATATCTATCATCTACAAACATCATTGTGCAGCTCTCTCAAAGTTTGGTGAAGTTTATCTTCTGTAACATGTAATATAACATAAATGATTAAATGTAGCAAAAACAATTTCAAACAGCTACAAATTCTCATTTTTTGCATAATATTATTCACATAATAGAGGCTAGACTGCAGAAACAGAGTTTAGCCTAGTAATGGGAGAAATTAAGCTTTTCGAAGCTTCGAATTAATTGAACCAATTGCTTCGAAAATTGATTCAGTTTTTCGAAGCAGTTCGAAACACCACACACGCTGGCGACCCCTGCTGGTCAAAATAGTGTAAAAGCAGATATGTCCAAATATTTTACACTTTTTAAAAACAAAATAATCGCAAGATTTGTAGTCTATTATGTGTTTTTAGTTTTATTTAGGGCAAAAAAATCATTAAAACTAACTACCCTTTTAATTATGCACATTTTTGTCATTAAATCTGCCTATAAACAAAAAGTAGACAAAATGGCAGTGTTATTAGTCAGAAGGATAAATGTTTTATGAACTTTCATAATAAAACTGACCCGAGTTCACCTAAACATATTAGACGCTGGTCATGTGATCAACTCCCCCTAGTGGTGAACCATCGGATTTTCGAAACGTTTCGAGACAGTTATGACGTAATGAAGCCTCGTTTGCTAAAATCACGTGACTTGGGCCAGTTTGAAACAAGCTCCGAACCACTGATTCAAAACAAAAGATTCGTAATTGTTTCGAAGCCTCATGAAGCAGTGCTTCGAAAACGATCATAATTGTCTGCTGTCAATCTTTAAGTTAATGTAGATGTATGGTTTTGCTTTCATCTTTTCGTCTCATGGATTACTCAGCCTGGATTATGTTTGTTTGTTTACTTTGTGTTGCGTTAATTTAATAAATATAACTGCACTTGGATCCTCACTACCATGCATTGTCAAAATCTTATGTTTTTCTACATTAACTGTAACTTGTATGATCGGAAGAAGCTCTTTAAGAATTTATGAGCACTCTGATTTCTATTCTGCCAAATGGTAATGCAATTTCCATTGTCTTTCCATCTCTTTATTTTTTAATGGGAGCTCATCAACCGATCTATTTCTATCACTTCCTGGCTTTATATCAATTTTTAATTTACTATAATTTTTACATTATAATATTATAATAGTAATATTATAATTTACCAACAAATTAAAATCTTATCATTTACTCACCATCAAGTGGTTCCAAACCTGTATACAATTCTTTGTTCTGCTGGACAAAAAGGAAGATGTTTGTAACCAAACATTTTTGAGCACCATTGACTTTCATAGTATTTTATTTTGTGCTTTTGTCTCCTGCTTGAATACAAATATCTTTCTATATTTTATTCAATTTATTTATTTTGCTACCACACATTATTTTGCTTAGTATTGAGTAGAAGCACCCGTTTGAGCTAGTACAGCCATGAGTCTTCTTGAGAATGATGCAATAAGTTTTTCACAGCTGATTTGGGGATCCTCTGCTATTCTTCCTTGCAGATACTTTCCAGTTCCGTCAGGTTGGATGGTGAACGTTGGTGGACAGACATTTTCAGGTCTCTACAGAGATGCTCAGTTGGGTTTAGGTCAGGTTCATTGTCTTGTTGGAAGGTGAACCTTCGGCCCAGTCTGGGTCCAGAGCACTCTGGAAGAAGTTTTTATCCAGGATATCTCTGCAATCATCTTTCCTTCAATTGCAACCAGTCGTCCTGTCCCTGCAGCTGAAAAACACCCCCATAGCATGATGCAGCTGCCACCTGTTGGAATTGTATTGGACAGGTGATGAGCAGTGCCTGGTTTTCTCCACACATATCTTATTTCCCATAGTCTGGGAGTCCTTCATGTGTTTTTTGGCAAACTCTATGGAGGCTTTCATATGTCTTGCACTGAGGAGATGCTTCCGTCGGGCCACTCTGCCATAGAGCCCCGACTGGTGGAGGGCTGCAGTGATAGTTGACTTTCTGAAACTTTCTCCAATGTCCCTACTGCATCTCTGGGGCTCAGGCACAGTTATCTTTGGGTTCTTCTTTACTTCTCTCACCAAGGATCTTCTCCCACGATTGCTCAGTTTGGCTGGACGGACAGGTCTAGGAAGAGTTCTGGTTGTTCCAAACTTCTACCATTTAAGGATTATGGAGGCCACTGTGCTCTTATGCTGCGTTTACACCAACCGCGTTTCAGGCGTCAAAATCGCGTCTACCGCACCTAGTTTGCCGCTTGAACAGTTTGAATGCATTTGCATGCCTAGAGCGAAGTAGACCCGCGGAAAAAGCAAGCAAAATCAGTTTCTTGTGGGAGGGGCAAGTGCTATGTGGTTGTCTGTTTGCAGGATGGCTGATGTTGTGCATTTATCGAGAGAGTAAACAGTGCGGGTCGGTAAATGTCACATGACTCAAAAGTGAAATGTGTATTACAACTTACCACACTGCAAAATCCCGGGAGTTAAATTAACACTGCTCAGTGTTTATATAGGTCCACTCCCCAGAGTGTTAAAAAACTAACACCGGAGAGAGTTAAAAGCTACAATCTGTGACTTTATCCTCTCTATCACCATCTCTGTTTGAAAACTGAAATTGCATTTTAGATCTTACTTGTAGAGTTATTTTCTTATCCTAGGATTAGATGTTGGCTGTTTCATTTAAAGTCACCATTATTGTGATCAGTGGTTGTTTTAATTGGACTCTTGAGTCTTTGTCTTAACTTTTCAGCTTTTTTGGCTGTTATAATTACATGTCTTTAAAACATGTTTTTTGTGGCCAAAGAGGAGACACTAGTGCATTTCTATGATTATAATGGTTGTTAGGATATACTATCAAATAACACTGTTTAAAAATGATTTCTTCAGTGATTTCTTACTAGAAGTATTTATTTCTTTCAATAATATGATACTGTAGTTAGAGATCCAGCCATCTCATAGCAGTTTTTCATTCTGAATCATTTTTAAACACTGACACTTACAGATTAACTGCAGTCTAATGTAGACACTTAAACATCAAGAATCAGAGTATGAATCACAATGATGGTGACAATAAAATGAAAAGCTTCATGCCGCAATGCATGCTGGGTATTAACAAATTACAAATCTCATCCAGAACTCCCAGAATGCACTGCGGCATGAATAAATAATGAATTTTTTTACCATATTCTTTGTCACCATTGTTGAGATTCATACTCCGATTCTTGATGTCTTTGTATCTACATTGTTCAGTGGTTAATGTTTTTGTGCACCCTATCAAAACCCTTTAGAATGTCAAACTGCTATGAGAGTTCTAGACCTTGAACTGTTATAATTTATTATTAACAGAAAATTATGCTTCTGATGAGGAGGAAAAACTGTATTAATAAATCTGTTCATTAAATGATTATGTTCAACATTTTGTTTTAACGATCAATATTCAATAACACAATAACCTTTTCTTTGCTTTAACAATGTGTTTTAAACACATTAAGATATAGCAGTTAGAAAAAACTAACAAGTTAATAGTCAAGAGTCAAGTCCAACTAAAACAACCACTGATCACAATAATGGTGAAAATAACTCAAGTAGGATGTAAAAGTAAGATCTAAAATGCAATTTTAGTTTTCAAACAGAGATGGTGATAGAGAGGAGAAAGTCACAGATTGCTGCTTTTAACTCTCTCCGGTGTTACTTTTTAACACTCTGGAGAGTGGACCTATATAAACTCTGAGCAGTGTTAATTTAACTCCCGGGATTTTGGGTTGCCCAATGTCCTCACTGACACTCTTGCAAGCGAGGTCCTTTTTATTCCTGTTTCTATAGAAATAAGAACTTGTGTCGTATAGCTCTGGGTGACTGCTCACGGACAATATCAAGCGTTCCTTCATGTTGAATGAGTGACTCCGGGCGGGGCTGCCGCCACAGCAGCAAGCAGGCTCCTGATTGGTTAACGCGGCGTGAAAATCCGCCAAAGTTCAAATTTTTAAACTCGGGCATCAGCCGCAAATTCGCGTCAAACGCAAAATGCACAAAAATCACCATTCGCATGTACCACGGCATTCGCTCAATTCGCGCTATTCGTGCGAACTAGACGGCGAATGAGGCGGAATTGCGTCTACCGCGCCAATGACTTAACATTGAAATCACTCGCGCTTGACGCCTCTACCGCGGCTGGTGTAAACGCAGCATAAGGAACCTTGAGTGCTGCAGAAATTATTTTGTAACCTTGGCCAGATCCGTGCCTTGCCACAATTCTGTCTCTGAGCTCCTTGGGCAGTTCCTTCGACCTCATGATTCTCATTTGCTCTGACATGCATTGTGAGCTATAAGGTCTTACAGTATATAGACTGGTGTGTGCCTTTCTTAATCAAGTCCAATCAGTTTAATTAAACACTCAAATGAAGGAGTAGAACCATCTGAAGGAGGATCAGAAGAAATGGACAGCATGTGAGTTAAATATGAGTGTCACAGCAAAGGGTCTGAATACTTACCCAGCTAACAGACAAAAGTTATACGAACGTTCCCTGAAAGTTTTTAACGTTCCCAAAAACGTTCTGCCAACGTTAAAAGTGTCCAGTTTTCTTGACGTTCTAAAAACGTTTTTGTGTTGTCTCAACGTTAGAGGAATGTTACATTTTACTATTTTTAAACGTTATGACAATGTCATGTTTTAATGTTCACAGTCACACAATGTTTAAAACAACAACTGTTTATTATATTGACTTCTTTGATTGTTATGTAAATGATAGAGAAACATTGCATTTTATTATATTTATTTTTTATATTTATATTATTTTATTATATTTATTATATATTATATATTTATTATATATTATATATCTATTATATGTAAGTTTAGATGTTGATGTTTTGTTTCATTTTAAGTCACCATTATTGTGATTAGTGTTCGTTTTAGTTGGGCTCTTGAGCCTTGTCTTTTGCTTGCTAGTTTTTTCCCTGGTTGTGTTAACTTTTTGTTAATACACCACATTTGTTATAAACATGTTAAGTTAGTAGTGTAATTATGTGGTGTGGTGGTTGGTACATAATGGTAAAAAATCATTCCTAATTAATTTACTAATCAAAAGTTTATTTTCAGTCAATAATGTAAATGAGAGCCAGCACTTTCACAGCAGTTTGTCATTAAAGAGTTTTAGAAACTTTGGACAAAAAATATCTGCTATTTAATTGAGAAGCCCCTGTCTGCAGCCTGCAGATTTGGGCGGGTATGCATATGGGACGGTGCTGCACGTGCAGGCCCGCCCACACTGCTTCTCATTGGTTAGTGGCGTGAAGTCATGATGACGTCGATTATAGCAAGTTTTCATTTCCGATGTTTATCGCTGCATGGTGAGTACAAGCTCCTGTTTTTGTTCTTTTTTATTTACAATTTTTAATTTTGAAGTGGCGTTTAGTGTGATGTTAAAATAACTAGGACCGCGCGTGTGTGTGCGCGCGTGCGGTTTGGTGGGATTATGATTAAAACAAAGCAAGACTGAACCAAAAGAAGAAATATAGGATTTAAGAGTTAATAGTAACAACAACAAAGTTATATTCTAGGACTTTTTTCTATGAATACATTTTTAAATGTAAACTATTTTGATATGTTATTGATAAGTATACATTTATTTATTGATCAGGAAACCATTTCAGTATTCACTGAGCTTTCTGACAGCAGGGACCTTTGATTTGACAGAGGTTAGTGAAATAGACAATAGAAACTCCCCATATAATTAAAAGTAAACTAACTCAGTATTAATTTTTAACTTAGCCTGTCATACATCAGTGTCTGCTGCTTTTGGAGAATTCCCCCTTTGATGTTTGTTTGTTTGTTTGTTTGTTTGTTTGTTTTCTTCTTTTTTTTAATAGTTTTTTAAATCTAAATCTTTGATTTGACAGAGGTTAGTGAAATAGACAATAGAAACTCCCCATATAATTAAAAGTAAACTAACTCAGTATTAATTTTTAACTTAGCCTGTCATACATCAGTGTCTGCTGCTTTTGGAGAATTCCCCCTTTGATGTTTGTTTGTTTGTTTGTTTGTTTGTTTTCTTCTTTTTTTTAATACATACTGTTCATTGAAGCTTCAATTACCAAATGCTTAAATTTAGCATTTTGAAATAAATGTTTTTAACTATAGATAAATTCATTACATGTATCAATCTAAACAAGTGGATTTCAATTATGGTCCTAAGGGATGTCATTAAGAACAAACTGTTTTTATGAGACTTTATATTTTAAACTTTTGAAGGTCAGAGATGCTGAAAGAGCAACTCCAGTAAAAGAGGAGCGTAGAGAGCAGGTGTTGGTTCCCATTTCAAATCTTGAACCTAAATAACAGGTTTGAAAATGATGCTACTCTTGTTCTTACTCTCCAATTTAGAGGTGATGAAATCCCCCGGCCTGTGGATTATTTGACCAAGGTAAGTGCATGATAAACTTCTGTCAATTTTTCAGTTACACTTTTAATTAGTTGTATGTAAAGTTACATTTTGGACTGACTGTTTGCTACTTTAAACAGATGCCACCTGACCTTACATCCTCTGGCAGATCCTGATGGGAGTCGTTACAAAGAGGACTATATGGCTTTATGGTGACTTTCACTTACATGCAAGGTTTTCAGAGACGTTTTCAGCAAGCCCAAGTTCAGAGAAAAGGTCCCCTTTGTATGTCCAAACAGTAAGTTTTTTAAATCTAAATTGTGAGTACTTTAAAAGATACTTGAGAAAGTCTGTCTGTCTGTCTGTCTGTCTGTCCTTCTATTTCTGTTTGTTCGTTTGTACAATCTATCTATCTGTCTGTTCTTCCTATCTATCTGTCTGTCTATCTATCTCTACCTATCTGTCATGTCTATCCGTCCATCTGTCTGTTTGTCTGTGTCTGATAGACGGTATTGCCTTCAAAACTTTCAGCTTGAACTTTGCTGCAAACTGAAATTCTTCAAACTTCTATTTCAAACTTTTAGGATAGGCTTTCTCAAGTCAAATTTAAGCTTGTGTTGCTTGTGTTAACAAACTTTTTTAACTGGTTTATGTTGTTCATAAACAAAAAGTGAGTCTCTTAGGTACTTTACAGACAAAGCCAATAACACTCAAGTATATTTTGTCTAACATTTTCCTGTATTATGTGTAACATATACATAAAAAAATTCCTTGCATGACTCTTTACTATGTTTATGCCTATTTCCAATTTGCCAATTTCTTCAAAATGATTCAATATTGTTTGTTCTGTATTTTATCTAAATTAGGTGTTGCGAACTGGAGTGCATTTTCCAGACAATATGGGCAAGAGCTCCGGGTGCCTTACTCGTTGACTTTGAAATATACAAGGACTGCCCACCTGGATATGTAGGTGATGGCAGAAGGGGAGTCCTGAATGGGTTTTATTCCGACAAGGAGGTTCAGGGCTATTGCTCATTTGATTGTTTTTTCAATGATGGAGGGGAACTTCAGGCTGTGTAGATTGTGTGTGTACGGTTAATGTACGTGATTATCTGTATGTGTGTATTATGTCTTTTAAACAATTATTTTTGTTTTGAAATAAAAGTTATCACTGGTATGGGTTTGGTGTTTTTGAGTGGCATGCATACTATGGGATACAGAGATTGACAATGTACTGTATGTAGTTTAACTTCATACTACTTTATACACTGTCAGAAATAAAGGTACAAAACTGTACCTTTTCTGTCACTGGGGCTGTACCCTAAGTTTCCGTTTGATACATTTACAGGAATACAAAACAGAATGCAATTATGGGTAGATTGCCGTACCTTGAGGACCCTACATTGTTAGAAAAAAGTCAAAATATGTACCCTAACTGGGGCAGCACCCTTTAAAAAGGCAATTATATGGACCATAGGTACAGAAATGTACCGGTAAAAATTTAGTATCAATATGTACCTTTGAGATACTAATATGAATTTTTGAGGTACTAATAAGCTCTCTTTGGTCCCAGAATGTACTTCTGAGGTACTTAACCCTTGTGTGGTGTTCATATTTCTGTTACTTAGACAATGTTTGTGGGTCTAGTGGACCCAGAGCATTATTAGTATCTTAAACCAATGCAGTCATACAAATTTATGTATTACTGTTTACAGATGATTACTTTAGCCTCATTGCAAGTAATATAGACAGAATTTATGGTTAATATTTGTCATTTACCACTGATATAGGACTATTTATAGATTAAAGTGCTATTCGTTTTGTGATAATATGAAATAAGAGAAGAAAATTCTATTCTCCCCCGGATGTTTATCTAAAATAAGTATTTTCATCACTTTTTTATCTCAAATAAGTTTTTCATCACTTTGATGTTTAATCCTTTGAACTTAGTTTGAAATTGTACACATTTGTGTCCGTCTACACAGCACAAGCCTCATCTGAAAAGATCATAACACATTATCCACACTGAACACATAACCTGTTCATGCCAGCCTACACAACACATAAGAAGCAGATTTTTACTGTGTAGCTGTGTTGCATATGCATTTCTTGCATTTTATAGACGTATACTGTGTCTTCCTGTCCATCTTATGTCCACACACACTGCAGTACAATGTGTTGCTTTTGGCTACAACCTAAAATGATGAAAATGGTTGGATATGAAATTTTACTTTCCCTATTTCTCACTCTCTCTCACACACTCATACACACACAAACACACACACACACACACACCATAGGTTTTGTGGTAACTTGTGGTTTTCCAAATAGTAATCAATACACCAGTTTACCATGATTACCACACTTTTACTATAATACAACCATGGTTATTTTTTGTAAGGGATATAATGGTAAAATGTAGAATGGTTCCTGTTAGACAAAAGGTAAAGTGTTTGGGACAGTGGGGGCAGACAAGTGTTCATGCATGATATATAACATGTTGTATCCTTGCGATGTTACAGCAAGTGCCGAAGGACAAAACTCTGACATGCATCCATCACATTTGTACAAACATATTTACAAACACACTCATGCACTCACAGGAGTCACAGATAAGTGAAAAACAGAGTAAAGTTACATAGCATATTAAAATTTCACTCTCTTATTACCTCCGGGTCCAGTGGACCCGAACACCACATATGTAATATAAATGTGTAGGGGGGTGTACAGTGTACAGTCATTATAAAGTTGTTTATTTTTATGTTCTTTATAGAAAATGAGCCAAGGCCAATGAATCTGAGGTTGAAACAACAATTAATTGCATAATTTTTCTTTTAGTAAACATTAAAAACGGGTCCCACAGACCCGAACACCACACAAGGGTTAAATGAAATCCTTATGTGCAAAGCTGTACTTTTTGAAAGGGTACAGCCCCAGTGACAGAAAAGGTACAGTTTCGTACCTTTATTTCTGAGAGTGTAGGCATAAATGTTTAGTAATAGCCTATATTAAGCACAAAAATAAACAAGAACTATTAGAGGAATGATTAAAATACGAAATATATAAGGTGCCATTAATGTTTACGGTAATTTTGTAATTACACAATTAAGTGCAACATAATGTGAAAAACTTTTAAAATCTACACAGATATTACACAATACTCTGAAATTCCTTTAAAGTTCACATTAGATCAGGCATAATTGAAACTATATGCTCTACTCCATTATTACTTTATACTTTTCTTTAATAATAAATCGTTTTATTAAAGTATTATTTCATAACATCAGCGCGATGTAGCGCACATTTTAAAGATCGCACAGTTTTCAACCGCATTTCCTGTTTACCGTGGCGTCGACGTCATTACTGTGCTACTAACCAATGATACGCGTTATGGGAGGGGCTGCCTGTTCAGGTCCTCCCTAGAGTCATCCACGCCCCGATCTGCAATCTGCAGTCAGGTGTACTTGATTTAATTGGGACGTACAAACATCAAGAATCAGACTATGAATCTCAACCATGGTGACAATTAAATGAAAAACTTCATGCTGCAATGCATGCTGGGTATTAACAAATTACACATCTCATTCAGGACTCCCAGCATGCACTGCAGCATGGATAAATAAGATTTTTTTTCCAATTTTCTTTGTCACCATGGTTGAGATTCATAGTCTGATTCTTGATGTTTGTGCGTCCCAATTATACAGCAGATATTTTTTGTCCAAAGTTTCTTAAACTCCTTAATGACAAACTGCTCTGAAAGTGCTGGATCTCATTAACATCATTGACCGAAAATACACTTTTGATTAGTAAATTAATTAGGAATGATTTTTTACCATTATGTACCAACCACCACACCACAGAATTACACTACTCACTTTACATGTTTATAACAAATGTGGTGTATTAACAAAAAGTTAACACAACCAGGGAAAAACTAGCAAGCAAAAGACAAGGCTCAAGAGCCCAACTAAAACAAACACTAATCACAATAATGGTGACTTAAAATGAAACAAAACATCAACATCTAAACTTACATATAATAGATATATAATATATAATAAATATATAATATATAATAAATATAATAAAATAATATAAATATAAAAAATAAATATAATAAAATGCAATGTTTCTCTATCATTTACATAACAATCAAAGAAGTCAATATAATAAACAGTTGTTGTTTTAAACATTGTGTGACTGTGAACATTAAAACATGACATTGTCATAACGTTTAAAAATGGTAAAATGTAACATTCATCTAACGTTGAGACAACACAAAAACGTTCTTAGAACGTCAAGAAAACTGGACACTTTTAACGTTGGCAGAACGTTTTTGGGAACGTTAAAAACTTTCAGGGAACGTTCTTAGAACTTTTTTCTGTTAGCTGGGTGGCTGCACACATGCGAGACGGGAGCGAGCTGCTTGCAGCAAGAGGCAGCGTCACGAGTTCTACAACAGCGCTTAGGTGCCCGCAGATGCGCCTGCCTATTAATCGGCCTAATTTTGCAGCAAAATCGACCAAAGCGATTTTTTTAAATATGCCAAAAAACGGCCAATTAATCGGCCGGCCGATAAATCGGTCGACCTCTAGTAGCATTATACAATGTTTTCTCTGTTTATAATTCACAGCAATATATGTTACTGGAATGAATCAGACATGATGCAGAATTCATCAATATTTGCAGCGAATGTTTAGTCAGACGCCATAGATAGATAGATTATATTATAGCTCTCTTGGTTAGATATCCTTTAAGAGCAGGTAGCAATCACTTTAGTGACTCCAGATTATGAGCATGAACTACAAACAACATCATGTGTGACACATATCAGACTTTATTGACTAACTAAACACATACTACACTAAACCTACAAACACACACATATATACATACATACAGTTCAGCATTGGAAGAAAGTTAATGTTTAAGTAGAGAAAAGAGTAAAGCATGAAGTTATGGCAGTATTTGTTATTCAGCAGATCAAAGCACAAAACAAACCATCAGACAAAGACAAAGATGACTGAGAGATACTTAGAGATGACCCGACACTCCTCTCACAAACGGGTGTGTTCTTTGGCATGCATCTTTAAACTGGGAAAATGTCACACCCTAAAGTAGGAAAGTTAATTGTTTTTGTCTTCCAACATGCTGTTTTGCACTTAAAATTAGATTGGATCTTGTGATGGAAAATCTAGAGAGTTTCATAATATTAATACGAAGAAAAGTTACCAAAACATCGTAAACCACACCTTTGGTTACAATCATGGCCATACAATAAAGGTCAAATGTATCACTAGACACAACAACACACATTTTGAGCTTGATGCTGATGAAGATTGTAAAGGGTTCACAGCTGGAAAACAAAAACAGAAATTAATTTACTCATCTATATAGCAATTTTGTTATATTGTTTATTTACTTTTCTGTTCACTGTTCTTGAATGCATTCACTTTGTTATTATTATAACACGTGGTCTCTTTTTTCATACAAAGCTGGTGATGTTGAGGATCTGTACATTTTGTTGAAAAAATTACAATAATATATTGATTTACAAATCAAGAAACCTTCCCAATTTGCATGTGTAAACACATAGTAGCTGATATGAATTCTCAAGAAAAACAATTAGAAACATAAAAAGAAGATGAGAAATATGTTAAAACAGGACCTTAAATCACTCACCAGTGACAGTAACATTAAATCTCTTGGATGAAGTTTTGTTACTGTAGATCCATATTTCGTAAAGTCCAGCGTCTGTGATTGAGATGTTTGTGATGGTTAGAGATCCAGTCTGATTGTTCACCTTCAGTCTGTCTTTAGATATTTTAGTGCTGTTATACACATACATTTTTTTCTTATAGATTTGAGCTATACGAGTCCCCTGAGGTCCAAACATCCAATGTAACTCATCATCTGTCTGTATTTCAGTAATATCAGTGTGTAGAGTAACAGAATCTCCCTCCATCACTGACACTGACTTCACTTCATCTGGATCACCAAACACAGCTGCAGAACACAGAGACAGAAACTATTTACAAATAAACATGTTTCAGATTAAATAAGAGCAAGACACAAATTAGGATGTTAAACAAAATTCATATTCTCTCACAGGTTGCATGCCTGCATTGATGACCCAAAGATGTAATGGCCATGTTTTTAACAATGTTTTCATCAACGGCTAAACTTTAGTTATTGTATTGCAGTGTACTTTACAAACTATGTACTGTAAGCTGGTGTAATGTTATTCTGGTTATTGAAAGCCGCCAATTATTAGGGCCTACCATCGAACCCCACCCCATCCACCCGTACAATGTCACTGGGTAATTCACACATTTAACACTTAATACATTCAATGAGCAAAGTAGATAAAAATTGCACTTAATGATATATATGTAATTAATGTATAGAAAAATAAGATATTAGCTTTAAGTCAGAACCTGCATACGCAAACAATTCGTCTTTCTTTTCTTAAATTACATGTTACGTACCAAGTAAGTTCAGGATGAGGAATATGATGCGTATCCACATATTATTAATCATTTCACGGTATATCTAATATTGTATCCTTATATTTTATCCTTATAAAATCCACATTACATAGAAGTGTGTCGATGAAGAAACAACAGCGGCCATTTTTTGCTGGTCATCTGACTTTCGGCTCTAATTGCGTCACAACACGCGTCATCTTAAAAAATAGGTAAATTAAAAAAATATTAAATGAAGAATAATCAAATGATTTCATTTAAACAATATCAATATTAAAAACCGCAGATAAAATCACAACAGTTGCTTTATATATAAAAAATTAAGACATGTCCTTTATATATCGACCACTCCTCGTTCTCCAGCCCTCTCAGTTTCAGTTTTAAGGTGCTTTATGTGCACAAAACAACACGGATAAAAACTGCAAACCAACAACAACTGAGCAAACCAAACTGCATAATGTAAGAAAGTAGAGAATAACTTATATCCTTGACTGGTAAGGTATAAGGAATATTGTTAAAAACAGTAATAATAATTATAAAAAGAAACACAAAGTAAATATGTATTTCTAATAAAAGTCATCTACAGTAAGAGAAGATCTCTAGAAAAATGATATAAAGACAGCTTTACATCAGATCACTGCCCATCATGAAAGTGCCTTAAACATTTTTTCAATAATTACTCATTACTGTGTCATTCAAGCCCCGTATGGCTTTATTTCTGTTCTTTTGATCAAAACTGATATATAATTATATAATTTCCAATCTAATCATTAAAACATTCTGCCATTAAAACTAATAATCAATCAAGATCCAATAGAAATACAGAATACTACAGAAAGTTTACCTATTTAAAGATTATCAAGGTTTCTCAGTAATCTAAATATGTCAACTGGAGAGATGTGTGAAACTTTAAGGTAAATAAAACAAGCAATGAACTTTTAATGAAAGGTTTACTTACTTGGTGAGGTTTGTCTCTGTAAAACTATCTCTCTTGGCTATCATAAGAACTAATGCAGACTGCACTCGATTACTTTAAGTGTTATCAGGACAGGATGATGATAGGCTACATCAGTGTTTCTCAACTCCAGTCCTCAGCCCCCCGCCCCCTCCCATAATGTTTTAGATGTCTCCTTATATGATGAATATGAATTCAACTCACAGATTTAGGGCATAGCTGTGTACATGTGAATTACTTTTATATCTAGATCCTACTGTTGTTACCATACTTTATTAACTTTATCCCATACAATGTTTTTCCTGTTTTCTCAGTTCATTTTAAGACAAGTCTTATCAGACAAATGTATGTTACATGCCTGGTCCGAAGTAAACTTCTGGTCTGTGTTTGCTCTTCAATTGTTTCTAGACACATTATAAATGTTAGATTTGTATTGCTAAAACACGTTACAAATACTGTAAATTATAGAAATCAGGATTTTTTTTGGACAGGCCTGAAATCATGTCCCCAAAGGCCACACCCCTAACACAACAGAAACTATTCGCCTGCTTGATAGCCAGCATCCATTTAGGTTGCAACAACAGTATTTAAAAGGAGACAATGTTATTAGATTTTTTATTTTTGAGATATTCAGTTTCAGTTGGTGGAGCTTACAAGAGTATTCATAAACTTTCCGAGCATGCGCATTAACAAGAATGTGATTCCTTTTAGTCTTAGCACATCTAATAGATTGCCTCTTTCGTGTTAGGTTTACTATAATGGATCATATGTCAGATGGAGAATATTAACAGATTAAATTGTAAGTTACTCTACTTGGTCTTAATGCCATTAGTTCTGGCTGGGGATATAACTTCATAATACTCATTGGTCTTTCTCCTCTTTAATACATAGTTATTACCTATAAGTATAAAGTGGATCCAAGGCAAGAAACATCATTGAACAGCTCTCTCAAAGTATGGTGAAGCTTCCCTGTAACAGTACATGTAATATAACAAATGATTACATATTGCAAAAATTGCTAAAACTATTTCAAACAATTACAAATTCTCATATTTTGCACAATACAATTCACATAATAGGACTAGACTGCAGAAACAGAGTTTACACTTTTTTGAACCTTAGGTTCTGGTGTGCCACTATTTTATTTTAATAAGACCTTTCCAGCATTCTCATCACACTGAAAATATGTCATAACTTACTTACTTATATTCTTACCTTTCTATTCCAACCCAGTTTTTTTCTTCATTTTTTTTGGCAGAGTATCTTAATCTTACTAGTGTCATTCACAGGTTAATTGTGTTTGATTTATGTGACGATTTTGATGGAGCATTTGACCCGCATTGGATTCAATGCAATTCCTGAAAGGAACAGTATGTAGGATTGTGGCTAAAACTGGTACTGCAATCACACAACTGGCGGCCAATACACAAAATGACAACATAAACATCAGTTGAGGGCTGCAACTCCACTTTTTAAATGACAATATCCTGGCCAGACCACTGTTGTCAGTGATATAAGTTTTTGAAATGAAACTGATTTCTTAATGTCTAGTGACATATCAGGGCCATTTTATGATTAATTGATATACATTTCTTACATACTGTTCCTTTAAATATCACATTATGAAAAACAAGTAGGGATTAGGTATGAACAGGACCATTTTATCAGTATTTGTCACACATTACAAACACTTAATATTAAAAAGTATGATTTTTAATCCACATATTTTAACATGTTTATTTTAACAAATGTTAAAACATTTAACATTTTTAATTCAACGTGTTTTTTAACATACCTATGTTTAAAACATCCTAAATAAACTATTTAATATTGCTGTGAAATAAAATTAAGCTTTTCTTTTCCTAAACACTTTAAGCTTGTGCTTTCTGACTTCTTGCATTTTTTACACAAATGGTGCTTGTTTTGGTGTCATGTTTTGTGGGACACAACTGGCATGACCTTTAGTCACCTCTGGATTTACTGTGGGTCTGAATTAATCTGCTCTAAATAGTATTTTTTTGAAAATAGAAATAATAGTTTACTTTTACTTTTCTGTGTCTGAGAAAGTCTTTATCAGATTGACCCCCGAACATCAAAATTCGTAAAAAAAAAAATCATTATTTGTGTTTAAAAATACACTTCAAAAGACATCAGTGTATACTCACTTTGCATGCATGTTCATGGCCATGAATGAAAAAAGTGACAAAATGTCTGGAAGGAAAAAGATTACTTATGTAGTATTTCATAGACATTGTAAATAGCTCACTTTTATCATCTTTGTCTGTGAAAGTCTTTTTTAATACTGAAAAGAGTGAGGGAAAGCATTTTTACACCATTTCAGGACAGTAAAACACCAATATAGCAACAAACACTAACAACATATATTTAATTTGAGTCTGTACAGTTGCTTTGAAAAGAATAAAATTTCAGGTAAACTGTTTTTTTACAGTCAGCTTAAAAATCACAATGGGTCAAACTGACCCGGAGCATAATAAAGCGGTTAAGCAAGCTTTCTTGATGTATCAAGACATATGATTCCCTAGGACAAGCTAACTTTAACATAATGAAGTCCATCATTTTGAGTCATAGTTTTCAGCTCTGATTCATTGGCTATTTAAAAACGAAGCCTCACTTTCATTCAACAGAGCTTCTTCCAGAAGCAACTGCTATATGTTTAGTTAACCAACAGATGGCGCTGTGTTACACACGTGAAGCTTTGAATCTTAGAACATACAGTACCAAGCTTCATTTTTCCATCAATAATTAAAAATACCATCAGCAATTTCAGCTCTAGATTCAACAACTGGAACACTTACATTTCGCCATTGACACAGACTGACTGAAAATACTTAAGGAATCACCAGGAAATTAGGCAAAATGCAGAAACCAAGGACATAACATCTTAACCCTCCACGATGCCATTTTGTCTGCTATGAGTAATTAGGTTGCTGCAGTACTTGCATTAAATTTACAGGAATGTGCTGCCTTCTACTGGACAATTGAAATAACATCCAACTATATACACATTTAAATACTAAAGACATGACAGTTCACCCCAAAATTTTAATTCTGTCATCATTTTCTCATCCTCATGTTGTTTTAAACCTGTATAAATGTCTTTTTTTGTTTTTGAAGATATTTTGATAAATGATGGTAAGCACACAGTTGACGGTACCCATTCATTTCTATTGTATTTGTTTTTCTTACTATGGAAGTCAATGTTTACAATCAGCTGTGTGCTTACCATCACTTTTACAATATCTTTGTGTTCTTCAGAGAAAAGAAATTCACATTTACAACAACATGAGGATGAGAAAATGATTACAGAATTTTCATTTTTGGGAGAACTTTAATGGATACACTTACCCTACTCAAATATCTAAATAAATGAAACGCCACCCTGGGACTTTCACCCAAACTTTCACTTGTAGTTAGTTCCTTGTGATATTCTGGATACATGTAATGACACCCAGGTATGTATACCATTCAGCCAGAGACGAAGTTCAATTTAAGAAAAGACAAATAAAAACACAATTTAGATTCATGACCATACAATAAAGGTCAAATTTAACAGTAAACACAACAACACACATTTGGAGCTTGTTGATGATGAAGATTGGGACGAGTTCACAGCTGGAAAACAAACAGAAATAAATTTACTCTCTTTTTATCTCTAAATTTGTATTTACTTTTTCTGTTCACTGTTCTTGAATACATTGACTTTGTTTTTATTATGACATATGTCATAGAACAGCTGGTGATGTTCACACATGTTGAGGATCTGTACATTTTGTTGAAGAAATTACAATAATATATTAATTTACAAATCAAGAAATCCTTCCCAATTTACATGTGTAAACACACAGTAGCTGATATGAATTCTGAAGGAGATCAAAAAAAAAGAAGAAGATGGGAAACAGGACCTTTAAATCACTTACGATCGACAGTAACGTTGTATTTCTCAAATGAGTTTTTGATGCTGTAGACCCTTAGTTCGTAAAGTCCACAGTCTGTGATTCTGGTGTTTGTGATGGTGAGAGATCCAGTCTGACTGTCCAGCTTCAGTCTGTCTCCAAACAACATTTTAATGTTATACCTACGAATTTTTTTCTTATAGATTTCAGCTATAAGATCCCCTTCATCTCCAAACATCCACATTATGTGATCATCTATCTGTATGTCAGTAACATTAGTGTGAAGAGTAACATGATCTCCCTTCTTCACTGACACTGACTTCACTTCATCTGTATCACCAAACACACCTATCGAACACAGAAACAGACAGAAACTATTTAGCATAGCAAATAAACATGTTTAAGATTGAATAGGAGCAATACAGAAATTGGAATGCAAAACAAAATTAATATTTCCTCACAGGTTGCATAAATTGCAATGTTATGTAATTAACCTATAGAAAAACATTATATTAGCTTGATGAGTCAGAGCCTACAGTACATGTATATATTATGCAAACAATTACTACATACCAAATAAGCCCAGGAAGAGGAATATGAGGTGGAGAGTCATAGGGTACAAAATCCACATTACGAATGAAGAAACGACGGGGGCCACTGCCTTCAGGTTCTGACTTGCATCTTCAACAAAAAATAAATAAATAAATAAAATAAACATTAATTGAACTATAATTAAATTATTTTATTTTATTTAAATAATTTAATTATAAAAAACTGCAGATAAAATCACAACAGTTGTATATATAAAAATGTGCTTTATTTATCGATCACTTTTTCTCCATCCCTCTGTTTCAGTTTAAATGTGCTTTATATGCACAGAGGTGCCTGTTAATAAAAACAGCAAACCAACAACAACGTAAAAACATCAAAATTTAAACCAAACTACATAATGTAAGAAAGGTGAAGAATATAACCTTGACAGGTAAATAATATTTTTAAAACAGTAAAAATAATAAAAAGAAAAGAAAAAATTATTCATTAAATTTACTCAATTCATTTAAGCTAAACAAAAGTTTTTTATTTCATTTTACTTTACTAGTCTTTTTTTGTTTAAATCCAGCTTAAATAAATTTATTGCAACCACTTACCTTAAAAAAAAAATTGTAAAATGATATAAGTAATTTTTTTAGTGTATGTATTTCTAATAAAAAGTAGCCTACAGTAGAAAAGATATTTAGCAAAATGATATAAAGACAGCTTGGCGTCAGATCATTGTCCATAGTGATGTGAAAGTCACTTATTTATGAATTAGGCTACCACTGTCATTTAACGACTGACTCTTCTCAAAAAAACTAACCATGATCTCGAATTCTTTTAAGGTGCAATCTTGGTAAAACCGGCATACAAAGACATCTTGCCAAGTTCTCAGGGCAGAATTTGTAAAAAACAAAAACATATTTTACTGTCATCATTGATGTAACAGAAAAAAATTAATAAACAGGTCATATCACAAAAAATATATATGACATAAAAACTATATAGGCATACTTGCTATACTACTGACAAAAAGAAGGCTATTTTTACCAAACTACTTTAAACATGCAAGGAAAGAATGACGTAGACGGATGACGGTTTCAGTACTGAACAGCTCCTCTGATGTATCATTTTGAATAGGTAAAGTGCGGATCGGCTGCTCCGTCAAAGGATGTCAGCTATTACCAGAAGTCTGACCTCTACTGTCTTTCCTCTATCGTTATTCAATAAAAATAATTGTTTAATTTAAAAAGGCAACAGAATTAGAAAATGCCATCTACTCTAGTAAATGTTTTTAGGGGGGTGGACGAGGGGATCCACCCAAAAAATTGTTGTTGTTGTTGCTGCTTCAGACGTCCATGATCTTAATATGCCTATACTGAAAAAGTCTGTGCAACTTTAATGTAAATAGAACGAGCAATGAACTTGAAAGGTTTACTTACTTGATGATTCTCTGAAAATCTCTCTCCTCTCTCAAGGACTCAAGCAGACTTTACACTGTAAGTGTTGTCAGGACAGAAAGGGTTGATGATAGGCTACAAAGCCTAATGCAACTTTCAAGTGGGTTGGGTTAACATAATGTGCTGTCACAGAGACCAACAGGCAGATGACATCAAAATACAGCGGGAGTGATTTCTTGATTTACTTTCAAGGCAGGGGCTAACATTAACTCCTAAGGGCCACCAGAGAATATTAACCTGAGTGTGTAGGCTACTGTAATTGGTCTTAATGCCACAAGGTCTGAGTGGTAATATAATAGCAGCACTCAGTGGTCTTTCTTTTATCTAATGCATATTATTTATGAGTAAAGAGTGGAGCTAAGGCAATAAACATTATTTTATTGAGTCAGGAACAGCATTGTGCAGCTCTCTCAAAGTATGGTGAAGTGTCCTTGTAATAGTACATGTTATATAACATACACTTTAAATGTTGCAAAAACAATTTCAAACATCTACAAATTCTTATATTTGGCATAATATAATTTGAGACTAGACTGCAGTAACAGAGTTTACTCTTTTCATTAGATGTGCCATCTAATCCGGGATTTTAGTCCAGTACTAGCCTGATTTAAGTCATTGCGGTAACATGGATACATTGTAATTACTAGTCATGTCAATAACTTTCATAGCAACACAGAATAAATCTAAACATAACAATTTTAATTATATATATATATATATATATATATATATATATATATATATATATATATATATATATAGTTATATATATATATATATATATATATATATATATATAGTGAATTAAAAGTTCTACCGGGCCGCATCAAAGGCATCCTCACCAGCTGCATTACTAGGTTTGAAAAATTGCACCACCCCCCACCTCAAATCCCTGTGGCTTTACACTCCCTTCTCTTCTGGACACGTACAACAACAAATTAACCCGGAAAACACTTAACAGGCTGTTAAGGAAGCTGAACTGTCTCCTCTCTCTAGACAGAGGCACTAAACTGTGGCACTACCTTAACACACACACATCAATCACACAAACTGCACCAGACACTTTTCTACAAATGCTGCTATCCAACCTGCACACTGTTTGCAGTATGTAAATATACAGTACTTTAATGTGACATCTTCTCTTTAAATATCGTATATTATTTGCCAGACTTTGACTTAATTCATAAAAGAACTTAATTTTATATTCTAAAAATAAAAAACGAATTAAAGCAACACTATGTAGTTTCCATGTAAAAATGACTTACAGCTCCCCCATGTGGTTGAAAAGCGCAACAGTGCCTGGTATCAGACACTCTTCTGCAGGCAGGTGGAGGGGCGGGGCTGTGTGCTCTACCCTCCACCGCCACTTTCAGAGTGTGCTTGTAGCAGCTAGGAGGCTGCTCAGGTTGCAGCAACAGTAAAATTTGTCCAGTTAAAAGATGTTCTATCACTGAAATAATTTTAGAGACATTATTTAAAGGTAAAAAAAAAACTACATAGTGTTGCTTTAATAAATTTATTCCAAGAGATAAATCTTGCATCAAACTATTTATCTTATAGATCACACCAGTGAAACTCTTCCCACAAAAAATAAAGTCTGGATTTACTTAAAAATATAGTGCATCATTTTTGCATCCATTTATCGAAATATCTTCTTTCGTGTTCATCAGAAAAAAGAAATTCATACAGGTTTAGAATAACAGCAGTCGATGCAATATTCATTTTTGGGTGAACTATCTCTTAAATGGATACACTTATACATATAAGTGAAATCTAAATAAGTTTAAGTAAAGTAAGTTGTAAAAAGTTTTATTGCATATTTGAATTAGGACTGCAAAACGATTAATTGCGACTAATCGTTTGCAAAATAAAAGTTTTTGTTTATGTGCGTGTGTGTAGTGAGTATAATAATTATGTGTATATAAATATGCATGCATGTTTAATTTTAAGAAAACAAAAATCTATTTATAGATTAGTTATATATTAAGTATTTACAATTATATATAAATATAAAATATGTATATACATTTTTTATTATATATGTATATATCTCTTACATCATATTGATGTAATTTTTCCCATTATATTAAAATATGTTTTTACTTATTTAAGTTAGATTAGATGAATGATAGATAACAACAAAAAATGAACTATTGAAGTGAGGTGTGGCACAATAAAGAATTTAGGGCACCGTTCCCAGAACATTTGTTTATTTTTGAATATACTAACATAAAATTTCTGTAAAAAAAAAACTTTCCATGTGAACCAAAAACAAAGTCACAGAATTAGAAATGTGGTAAGCAGATACATTAGAGTTTTTTTAATCTAATTAATGTATTTATGAAAGCTGTTATTATTTTCAATATACTACAAAAAAAAGAAAACATAAACTTGTGTTTGTGAATGACTTTTTGTCATTTTCACAGTCTGTTGTTCTTCAGCATTGTTCTTCTGATGTGTATTTTAAATTTCCTACGTGATTGAATATCTCTACAGATATTAAAGTTTTCCTGCAGTATGTTTTTTCTGATGAAGTCTCAGGAGAACCGCTTGTGTAAATCCCATATCACACTGGGTGCACTTGTAAGGTTTTTCTCCCGTATGAATTCTCTGGTGTGTCGCCAAATTGTCCTGTCGAGTGAAACTCTTCCCACAAATATTACACGGATAAGGTTTAACTCTGAGGTGAACTTGTTTATGAGCCTTATAGCCCCGGGGATGTGCGAATCTCTTTCCACATTGAGAACACTGATGAGGTTTTTCTCCGGTGTGAACTCTCAGATGAAATTTAAATCCATCGGCTTTAGCAAAGCTCTTCCCACAGTGTTGGCAAAGGAAAGGTTTCTCTCCAGTGTGAACTCTCTCGTGTTGCGTTAAATAATATTTAGAACTAAAACGTTTACCACAGTGTGAACATGGAAAGGGTTGCTCCCCGCTGTGTGTTCTTTCGTGTGACTTTAAAGAACATGAAAGCCTAAAGGTTTTCCCACATATACTGCATTGATACGGTTTCTCCTTGGTGTGTAAACGCACATGGTATTTAACCTTAGTTGTATCGGAAAATCTCTTCTTACAGTATGGACACTTGTGTGGTTTCTCTTCATCAGAAGAGTCATTGATCTCATCTGAAAGAAACACAACAACATTAAAAATAGATTTATTTCACAAACTGCAAACAAGGTGATTTTGTATCATTTTCCACATTCATGACATTCAAAGATTGACATTTGTCGGTTCTTTAAAGTGTTTTATAAAGCTATGCTAATACAAAATTTGATTTTATACCACAGGGCTGCTGAATTCATCTTTCTGATTGGGTGTGCACGATTTCTTGGCATTTACACAATTGCCAATATAGAATAAAAAAGAGAGACGTACCTGAAGGAATACAGTCATCATCATTAGACTCATCCGAAGGAACGAAATCATCATCATCGTCATCATAACGCTTTTTCTTATCTTCTTCATCATCATCATCATCATAATCATCATCATCATCTTCATCATCAGTGTCATCTTCCACTACTATAGTTTCTATTTGTCTCTCCATCAGGTTCCTGCAATCCTTCAGTTGGACTGAAGACGTCTTCTCTGTGGTCTGCAGGATCTCCTGCTGTTCTTCAGCATTACATACGATATCATGAGACCCTTTGGTGGTTTTATCAGTAGATTCATCCTCCTGATCACTGTCTGACTCGCTGTAACAGAGTAAATTGAGATCGAGCTCTGATTCCTGTGTGGGACCGGATGTCTCTTCAGGGAGATGTTTGTCCATCAGTGGCTGATCTTGTTCAACGCTCACTGAATCCAGACTTTCTGAGGAGCTCCCATCAATCACATACACTGAAGTTTCACAACAATCCACATCCTGACAACACAACACACAGTAAGATTATAAATGATATCAACTGAATAAACACACAACTGAACAGCTTTTATTTTTCATGAAATACTTCAAATAGAAATCATACAACCAATATATAAGGTGAAAAAGAATAACACCAACTCCAAGAGTGTACCAAGTTAAATTACATCTAAATAAACCACACCAGCATGGGTTCAATTATCATTATCACTGTCTAAACTGTGCTACTGTATGATGAAACTGAAATTGATATTTCATGAGATGTATTCAAGCGCCTTTGAAAGATCATGTTTCCTTAAAGGGGACACATCATAAAAATCTGACTTTTTTATGTTTAAGTGCTTTAATTGGGTCCCCAGTGCTTCAATCAATTTAGAATATGTAAAAAAGAACAACCCAGTAACTTAGTTTTTGTAAACCATTCTTTGGAAGTATGTAAAAAAATAGGTCATTGACATTTGGCTCCCCTTGTGATGTCAGAAGGGGATAATACCGTCCCTTAATCTGCACTATCCAACCATGGCACTGCCATTTACTGCAGAGATCAACTCATTTGCATTTTAAAGGACACACCCAAAACGACACATTTTTGCTCACACCTATAGAGTAAATGTTAACATGCTATTATAAATTATCTATATGGTATTTTGAGCTAAAACTTTACATACAAAATATTTTAGTTAACTACATGAAAATAAATGTTAATAAACCAACAGAATTACGTTATGTTTTAGTATTTTCAGAAGTAGTTTTCAACTATTACACATATAAACCCCATTAAAATTGATGTAAAAATAATAAGAACGCTACAAAAACCATATATGGTTCAATATCACTTCCGGCCTGAGACGGGTGGCCTGAATTGTGAGGCGCTGCAGCTCGATAAATCTCGACTGTTTAGCCTACGACCCCTCACGTGTGGTCCATCTCCTTTGTGCACCACTCCCCAAAGAAATGCATTACAGAAAAACTTCAAACTTTAGCTAACTGGCTAGCGGCGCCAAATTACGCTTTAAAGTAAAACACACAATAATAAAATAAAACATACTTACAGGTTTTGGTCCAGTATCATCTCGTTGTCCTGATAAAGTTGGAACCGATTCATTTTTCAAGATAAGCATTTGTGCGATACCAGCATTGTACTTTTCACGATTAATGAAGCTGTCCTCCGTAAAATGCGCAGCACAGAGAAATATGTTGGGGTTGTTATGTTCAGAACTCGAGTTAAAAATAAACCTTAACCATTGCTCCCTAATGTTCTCATCTTTAGGAAGGCCATATATAGGAGATTTGCAATCGGGGTGAAAATAACACCGTCTTGACATAGTAAAAAGCACTTTTTTACAACAAATCTTCTCCAGCATGCAAACAACTACGTCGTCTTCTTTTGTTTTATGGCGGTTGTGCGATAAACCAGCTTTAGGTGCACTTGCGCCACCTGCTGGAATGGAGGTGAAGCCCATAAGAAAGAATGGGAGAGACAAATCCTAAATATTAAATCTAAATTATGTTGCGTCTAAATTAATATATATCTTTATTATAAATAATTAGAGATACAGAATTTGAATAAAATATATTTATTATGAATCCTCCTCATTATATATTAAATTATGTGTTTGTGTTTTTTTAGTTAGAGGAACGATAGATAACAACAAAACATTAACTATTTATTTACAATTAACAATAACTCAATTTACAATTGTAAAATAAAGTTAGGGACCGTTGCCAAAACATTTGTTTTTATTTCTGAATACACAGCTACTAATGCTCATGCTAATTAGCTAATGCTAATTTATGTAAAGAAATACAGAAAATACCAATATCACATTATAAATGTCACAGAACCAAAAATGTTGAAAAAAGTCTCACAGCAAATACATTTGAGTTTTACTTAGATCAAATTAAATCTGCTATTACTTTCAATACAGTACAGAAAATACAAATTCTTCTACAAATGTAAAATAGTGTTTGTAACCATTTTTTTTATTAATTTTTGTCATCTTTTCAGTCTGTTCTTTAGCATGTTTCTTCTGATGAGTCTTTAAATGTCCTACATGATTGAATATCTCTCCAGATGTTAAAGTTTTCCTGCAGTATGTTTTTTCTGATGGAGTCTCAGGAGAACCGCTTGTGTAAATCCCATATCACACTGGGTGCACTTGTAAGGTTTGTCTCCCGTATGAATTCTCTGATGTGTCGCCAAATTGTCCTGTCGAGTGAAACTCTTCCCACAAAAACTACACGGATGAGGTTTAACTCCAAGGTGAACTTGTTTATGAGTCTTATAGGTCCCGGGACGCGCGAAGCTCTTTCCACATTGAGAGCACTGATAAGGTTTTTCACCGGTGTGAACTCTCTGATGAAATGTAAGATTCTGATGTTTTGGAAAGCTCTTCCCGCAGTGTTGGCAGAGGAAAGGTTTCTCTCCAGTGTGAACTCTCTCGTGTTGCGTTAAATAATATTTATAATTAAAACGTTTATCACAGTGTGAACATTGAAAGGGTTGCTCCCCGCTGTGTGTTCTTTCGTGCGATTTTAAAGAACATGAAAGCCTAAAGGTTTTCCCACATATACTGCATTGATACGGTTTCTCCTTGGTGTGTAAACGCACATGGTATTTAACCATAGTTATTTTGGAAAATGTCTTCTTACAGTATGGACACTTGTGTGGTTTCTCTTTATCAGAAGATTCATTGATCTGATCTGAAAGAAACACAACAACATTAAAAATAGTTGTTATTTTACTTAAATTTACACAAATGCAAACACAGTAAACAGGGTGATTTTGTATCATTTACCACATTCATGACATTCAAAGATGACATTTGTCGGTTCTTTAAAGTATTTTATAAAGCTATGCTAATACAAAATTTGATTTAATACCACAGGGCTGCTGAATGCTTTATTCTGATTGGTAGAGAAACGTTTGATTTGCACGATTTCTTGGCATTTACAGCAATGCCAAGAAAGAATAAAAAAAGAAACATACCTGAAGGAATACAGTGATTATCATCATCATTAGACTCATCCGAAGGAACGAAATCATCTTCATCGTCATCGTCATCATCATCATCATCAGTGTTATGTTCCTCTTCTATAGTTTCTATTTTTATCTCCATCTGGTTCTTAAAGTCCTCCAGTATGACTGTAGATGTCTTCACTGTGGTCTGCAGGATCTGCTGCTGTTCTTCAGCGTTACAGACAACATTGTAAGTCTCTGTGGCGGTTTTATCATTAGATTCATCCTCCTGATCGCTGTCTGACTCGCTATAACAGAGTAAATTGAGACTGAGCTCTGATTCCTGTGTGGGACCGGATGTCTCTTCAGAGAGATGTTTGTCCATCAGTGGCTGATCTTGTTCGGTGCTCACTGAATCCAGACTGTCTGTGGAGCTCCCATCATTCATATTCAGTGAAGATTCATAACAATCCACATCCTGACAACACAACACACAGTAAGATTATAAATGATATCAGCTGATCAACACACAACTGAACAGCTTTTAGTTTTCACTAAATACTTCAAATAGAAATCGTACAACCAATATATACGCTGAAAAAGAATAACTCCAAGAGTGTACAAAGTTAAATTACACCTTAATAAACCACACCAGCATGGGTTCAATTATTATTATCACTGTCTGAACTGTGCTACTGTATGATCAAACTGCTTGCAAAAAGTGAAATTGATATATCATTAGATGTATTAAAGCACCCGTGAAAGATTATTTTCCGTAAAGGGGACATATGAAGAGTTTCGTTGCAAAACGAGATAACTCCGTTTTTAACATTTTTGTCAAAACATGTTTATTATTATGTTATCATGTTATTATTTTGTTTTATGGTGCTACTTAGCTGTATTTTTTTAAGTTATGAAGGTTTAAATCAAAACAAACCAACTGCAGTTGAATTGATATTAATTGGAATGCACAATCAACAGAGTTATCTCGTTTTGCAACGAAACTCTTCATATCATGAAAATGATCTGACTTTTTTCATGTTTAAGTGCTATAATTGGGTCCCCAGTGCTTCTATCAACTTAGAAAATGTGCTTAAGTTCAACCCAGTAACTTCGTTTTGGTAAACCATTCTTTGGAAGTATGTAAAAAAATAGGTCATTGACATTTGACTCCCCTTGTGATGTCAGAAGGGGATAATATCGTCACTTAATCTGCACTATCCAATCACGGCACTGCCATTTACTGGTAATTTTAACGTGTTAATAATAATAAATAATCTATATGATATTTTGAGCTAAAACGTCACATACGTACTATGGAAACACTTTAGTTAACTACATAAAAATAAATGTAAATAAATCCACAGATAAATAGTTACATTATGTTTTAGTATTTTCAGATATTGTTTTCAAATATTATCCATACAAATCCAAAAAAATATGTAAAAATAAGAACGCTACAAAAACCATATATGGTTCAACATCACTTCCGGCCTCAGACGGGTGGCCTGAATTGTGAGGCGCTGCAGCTGGATAAATCTCAACTGCTCACTTCCGGCCTCAGACGGGTGGCCTGAATTGTAAGGCGCTGCAGCTGGATAAATCTCAACTGCTCAGCCTACGACCCCTCACCTGTGGTCCATCTCCTAAAAACTTCAATCTATAGCTAACTGGCTAGCTGTGCCAAATTACGCTTGAAAGTAAAAATATATAATTACAAAATAAAACATACTTACAGATTTTGGTCCATTATCAGCAGGTTGTCCTGATAAAGTGGGAACTGATTCATTTTTCAAGATAAGCATTTGTGCGATACCAGCATTGTACTCTTCACGATTAATGAAGCTGTCCTCCGTAAAATGCGCAGCACAGAGAAATATGTTGGGGTTGTTATGTTCAGAACTCGAGTTAAAAATAAAATTTAACCATTGCTCCCTAATTTTGTCATCTTTAGGAAGACCATATATAGGAGATTTGCAGTCGGGGTGAAAATAACACCGTGTTGACATGGTAAAATGGACTTTATTACAACTCTTCTCTAGCAAGCCAACGAACTACGTCTTCTTCTTTGGTTTTATAGCGGTTGTTTGTAAACCAGCTCTGGGTGCACTTCCGCCACCTGCTGGAGTGGAGTTGAAGCCCATAAGGAAGAACGGGAGAGACAAATCCTAAATATTAAATCTAAATTATGTTGCGTCTAAATTAATATATACCTTTATTATAAATAATTAGAGATACAGAATTTGAATCAAATATATTTATTATAAATCCTCCTCATTATATATTTAATGATGTGAGATTTATTAGTTAGAGAAATGATAGATAACAACAAAACATTAACTATTTATTTACAATTTACAATGACTCAATTTACAATTGAGAATAAAGTTAGGGACCGTTGCCAAAACATTTCTTTTATGTCTTAATATACAGGAACTAATGCTCAATTTATGAAAAGAAAACTTTCTGGCTGTACCAAATAATGTATTTATAATGTATATGTATAAAATAAAATTTTTATAAACTGTAAAAAATACAGAAAATATCACATTATAAATGTCACAGAACCAGAAATGTTGAAAAAAGTCTCACAGCAAATACATCTGATTTTTAATTAAATCTGCTATTATTTTCAATACAGTACAGAAAATACAAAGCCTTCTACAAATAGTGTTTGTAACCTTTTTTATTTTTTATTAATTTTTCAGTCTGTTCTTTAGCATGTTTCTTCTGATGAGTCTTTAAATGTCCTACATGACTGAATATCTTTACAGATATTAAGGTTTTTCTCCATGGTGTTTTTTCTGATGGGCTCTCAGGAGAACCGCTTGTGTAAATCCCTTATCACATTCAGTGCACTTGTAAGGTTTTTCTCCCGTATGAATTCTCTGATGTGTCAATAAATTGTCCCGTCGAGTGAAACTCTTTCCACAAACATTACACGGATAAGGTTTAACTCCAGTGTGAACTTGCAGGTGAAGCTTATAACCCCGGGGATGCGCGAAGCTCTTTTCACATTCAGAGCACTGATAAGGTTTTTCTCCGGTGTGAACTCTTTGATGCAATTTTAAAGCACTGGTATTTGAGAAGCCGTTCCCACATTGTTTGCAGATGTACGGTTTCTCTCCAGTGTGAACTCTCTCGTGTGTAACCAAATTGTCCTGCCGATTGAAACTCTTCCCACAAAAATCACACTGGTATGGTTTAACTCCAGTGTGAACTCGTTGATGAAGCTTAAAGGCTTGGTAACGTGCGAAGCTCTTTTCACATTGGGAGCATTGATACGGTTTTTCTCCGGTGTGAACTCTCTGATGAATTTTTAAACCATTGTTATTAGAGAAGCTCTTTCCACAGTGTTGGCACAGGTACGGTTTCTCTCCGGTGTGAACTCTCTCGTGTTGTGTTAGCATATGTTTATTACTAAAACGTTTCTCACAGTGTGAACATGGAAAGGGTTTCTCCTCACTGTGTGTTAATTCGTGTTTTTTAAAAGAACGTAAAAACTTAAAAGTTTTTCCACAAACGCTGCATCGATACGGTTTCTCCTGGGTGTGTAAAAGCACATGTGACTTAACCTGACTTGCATCGGAAAATCTCTTCTTGCAGTATGGACACTTGTGTGGTTTTTCTTCATCAGAAGATTCATTGACATCTAAAGGCTCATCCGAGGGAACAAAATCATCATCATCATCATCATGATCCTCATCTTCATCATTCTCAGTGTCACATTCCTCTTTTATAGTTTCTATTTTTATCTCCATCAGGTTCCTGCAGTCCTCCAGTTGGACTGAACACGTCTTCACTGTGGTCTGCAGGATCTCCTGCTGTTCTTCAGCTTTACAGACGATATCATAAGACTCTTGTTCAGTAGATTCATCCTCCTGATCGCTGTCTGACTCGCTGTAACAGAGTAAAGTGAGATCGAGCTCTGATTCCTGTGTTGGACCGGTTGTCCCTTCAGCGAGATGTCTGTCCATCAGTAGCTGATCTTGGTTGGTGCTCACTGAATTCAGACTTTTTGAGGAGCTCCCATCAGTCAAATACACTGAAGATTCACAACAATCCACATCCTGCAACACAACACACAATAAGATTATAAATGATATCAGCTGAATCAACACATAACTGTACAGTTTTAAGTTTTTACTAAATACTTGATGTTTGTGTCTGTTATGTCAAGCTCTCAAACTTTAACACTTTGCTGTTGTTTGTATAATAGTGGCCTCTAATACAGATTGTTTAAACATCTTTCACATTTTATTTTTAAACATTAAACCTAATGTTTTTACAGTTTTATTTTTGCTAATGGTTCATTATTTTTTGCCTGGGTGTTGAAAATATGTATTTGTGTTAAAACCACATTCGTTTTAGTTTTCATATGTTTTTTAACGCATAGTTCAAACATTTATTGTTTTATGGTGTGTAAAAATAAAAATAAAAATCTAGAGCACCTAATTGTATTTACTTTGTCAAAGATAATATGCATGATATGCCTTTTTTGTATTTCATCCCTTGTACACATGCTATAATCCTTACCGTGGGTTCACACCAGCCGCGTTTAAGGCATCAAATTCGCATGTACCACGCCTAGTTTGCCGCTTGAACAGTTTGACCGTGGGTTTACACCAGACGCGAGTTCAACAATTTGCGCGAGTAGATTACATACAAAGTCAATGCAAAGACGCGATCAGACGCGTCCACGAAAACACGCGCTATTCGCCTCAAACGCGTCTTCGCCCAAGTTGAAAATATTCGCCTCAAACGCGTCTTCGCCCAAGTTGAAAATATTCAACTTGAGCGGAAAATTCGCAAGACACGAAGTTAAAGCAAACCGAAGAGGTTTTTTTACCTTAAAATAACGTTTCCAAAAAAGTTTCCGTGGTTCATCCCCTCAAAACAGGGTGAATGGCACTTTCACATTCGCTTTGCAGCCCTCTATCGGCCAAAACCGCACTAAAGAAGTTTCCAACCGTCGGGGTAGTGGTCCTGTAGTTCGAGTGAAAACTACAAAAACCTGCTTTACGGCAGACCTACAATCCAATCAGAGCCAGCTATGCTGCAGTATTTACGACAGTGGTAATGAACAATTACGCTTCTAACCTGTAGGGGGAGCAAAGAGCAATAAGTCTTAAGTGTTGCTTTAAATCCTGCGAGTAATCTAGAGCGAGTAACACGATTCCCCGGGTTTGGTGTGTACGTAGCATGATTTTACTCGCTTCATTCGCCCATGAAATTCTAGTCATTGAGACATTCACGCGGAAGATCGCGTCATGGGAGGGGCTTCTGCGACTCTGCTCGTTTCCTGTAACCACGTCACTACTAGAGCAAGGTCCTGATTGGTTAACGTGCACGTTTTTCTGCCAAAGTTCACATTTTCAACTTGTGCATTTGCTGTGACAACGCTCAATTCGCGCAAATGAGGTGGAATCGCGTGTACCGTGCCGCACTAAACGGCTCATTAGCGTTGCAAGACCTCCAGAACGTGCGTCAACGTGTCTTGACATTCACTTAACATTGAAATAACTCGCACTTGACGACTCTACCGCAGCTGGTGTGAAAGCAGCATTAGAGAAAAATAATAATGTTGTGTTAACACCAGCCACAGTAGAGGCGGCAAAAATGTGCTATTCGTGCTATAATTGGACGCTTCATTCGCACGTGAAATTCTAGTCATTCAAGAAATTTACGTGGAAATTCGTATAATGGGAGGTGCTTCTGCGACTCTGCTGAGACTCTGTCACTCCGCTTGCTTCCTGTAATCACATCACTACTACAGAAAGGTCCTAGTTGGTTAATGCGGCAAGGAAATCCACAGAAATTCAGATTATTCAAGTTGCGCGTTTCCCGCGCCATTCACACAGCGGCGCAGTAAATGCAGCATAACACCAACTTCAACAGTGTAGTACACCAAGTTAAATTACATTTTAATAAACCACACCAGCACGGTTTCAATTATCCAAGAAGGTATGGATATCTTGTATTGTGTGTGTAATATATGTATTGTGGACCAGCACTGCATTATCACTGTCTATACTGTGCTAAGATCAACCCAGTAACTTAGTTTTGGTAAACCATTCTCTGCAAGCATGTGAAAAAATAGGTAATTGAAATTTGGCTCCCCTTGAGATATCAGATGGGGATCTTATTATAATAATACCACCACTTAATCTGCATTGTCCAACCACAACACTGCCACTTAGTGCAGAGATCAAGTAATTTGCATTTAAAAGGACACACCCAAAAACGGCACATTTTTGCTCACACCTATATACAAATTGGCAATTTTAACATTTTATAATAAAGTATCTATATTATTATTGTTATTCTATATTTTGAGCTAAACATTCAAATTAATCTTTATCTCTGTATTTTGTGTAGAAAATGTTTGTTCATATGAAAATTACAAGTATAATGTATAATGTAAACAAAGTTTGACATTAAACTTTTATACCCGGTATCTTTAAGTATTTGTTACCTAATAAACATTTAGATACTGATGATGAACATGAAGTAAATATTATATCTTAATTGTCTAATGGAAAACACTATGCAATGATGTTGCATTAGTAAACTACATAAAAATAAATGTTAATACATCAACATATATAATTATATTTTAGTATTTTCAGATATTGTTTTGAAATATTATACAAATAAATCGCATTACAAAAACACTATATGGTTCAACATCACTTCCGGCCTGAGACGGGTGGCCTAGATTGTGTGGGCGCTGCGGGATTGCAGCTGGATTGCAGCTGGATATATCTCAACTGTTCAGCCTAATGAACGAGAATTATGAGTCAATAGATTGCGTGAAAGAGAACGATTCGTTCACCTAAAAGATTCGTTCAAAAGAACGATTCGCTCACGAACGTAACATCACTACAGCCTACGCCCCCTCACGTGTGCTCCATCTCCTTTGTGCCCTACTACCCAAATAAAATTCATGACATATAAACGTCAATCTTTAGTTAACTGTCTAGCAACTGAAAACATATAATTATAGAATAAAACATACTTACAGGTTTTGGTCCTTCAGGTTGTCCTGATAAAGTAGGAACTGATTCATTTTTCAAGATAAGCATTTGTGTGATACCAGCATTGTACTCTTCACGATTAATGAAGCTGTCCTCCGTAAAATGCGCAGCACAGAGAAATATGTTGGGGTTGTTATGTTCAGAACTCGAGTTAAAAATAAAATTTAACCATTGCTTCCTAATTTTCTCATCCTTGGGAAGGCCATATATAGGAGATTTGCAGTCGGGGTGAAAATAACACCGTCTTGACATGGTAAAAAGCACTTTATTACAACAATCTTCTCAAGCTGGCCAACAACTACGTCTTCTTCTTTGATTTTTATAGCGGTTGTTTGTAAACCAGCTTTAGGCGCACTTGCGCCACCTGCTGGAATGGAGGTGAAGCGCATAAGGAGGAACGGGAGAAACAAATCCTAAATATTAAATCTAAATTATGTTGCTTCTAAATTATAATACTTAAGATAATAAAAAATAATTACAGGTACAGAATTTGAATTAAATATATTTATTATGAATCCTCATCATTATATTAAATGATGTCTTTGAGTTTTTTGTTTGTTTGAGGAATATGATAACAACACCTGACACCAGATTAACTATTTACAATCAAGAATAAAGTTAGGTGACCATTCCCAGATGTATTTATAATGTATATGTATAAAATTACCAATATGTATAGAAAATACCAGTATCACATTATTAATGTCACAGAACAAGAAATGTAGATAAAACAAAAACAACAAATACATCAGAGTTTTAATTGAATCCAATTAAATCTGCTATTATTTTCAATACAGTACAGAAAATACAAAGTCTTCCATAAATGTAAAATAATGTTTGTAACCATGATTTTTTATTTGTTTTTGTCATTTTCAGTTTGTTCTTCAGCATGTTTCTTCTTTTGAGTCTTTTAAAATGTCCTACATGATTGAATATCTCTACAGTTAAGGTTTCTCTCCAGTATGTTTTTTCTGATGGAGTCTCAGGAGAACCGCTTGGGTGAATCCCTTATCACACTGAGTGCACTTGTAAGGTTTTTCTCCCGTATGAATTCTCCGGTGTGTTGCCAAATTGTCCTGTCGAGTGAAATTCTTCCCACAAAACTCACACTGATAAGGTTTTACTCCAGTGTGAACTTGCCGATGAAGCTTAAAGGTCTGGTAACGTGCGAAGCTCTTTTCACATTGAGTGCATTGATAAGGTTTTTCTCCGGTGTGAACTCTCTGATGAATTCTGAAACCATTGGTATTAGAGAAGCTCTTTCCGCAGTGTTGGCAGAGGAAAGGTTTCTCTCCGGTGTGAACTCTAATATGTTTTGTTAGACTATGTTTGTTATTGAAACCTTTATCACAGTGTGTACATGGAAAGGGTTTCTCCTCACTGTGTGTTAATTCGTGTAAGGTTAAAGAACGTAAAACCTTAAAAGTTTTTCCACATACACTGCATTGATACGGTTTCTCCTTGGTGTGTAAAACCACATGTGACTTAACCTGACTTGTACTGGAAAATCTCTTCTTACAGTATGGACACTTGTGTGGTTTTTCTTCATCAGAAGATTCATTGATCTCATCTGAAAGAAAAAGAACAGCATTGAAAATAGTTTTTATTTTTTACTTTACACTAACTGCAAACGCAAAAAACGAGAAGGTGATCATTTTCCACATTCGCAAGACATTGAAAGATGACGTTTGTCAAAGTTTTATAAAGCTATGCTAATACAAAATGTAATTCAATACCACAGGGCTGCTGAATGCTCTTTACCGAAACAGGAATTTACACCAATGCCAAGAAAGAATAAAAATGAGACATACCTGAAGGAATACAGTGATCATTATCGTCATCATAAGGCTCATCCGAAGGAACAAAATCATCATCATCATCATCACACTTATCTTCTTTATCATCATCATCATCTTGTTCATCATCATCATCGTCGGTTTCTATTTTTTTCTCCAATAGGTTTCTGCAGTCCTCCAGTTGGACTGAACACGTCTTCAGCGTGGTCTGCATTATCTGCTGCTGTTCTTCATCGTTACAGACGATAACCTGAAAGTCTCTGGTGGTTTGTTCAGAGGATTCATCCTCCTGATCACTGTCTGACTCACTGTAACAGAGTAAAGTAAGACTGAGCTCTGATTCCTGTGTGGGACCGGATGTCTCTTCAGAGAGATGTTTGTCCATCAGTGTCTGATCTTGTTCGGTGCTCACTGAATTCAGACTTTTTGAGGAGCTCCCATCAGTCACATACACTGAAGATTCACAACAATCCAGATCCTGACAACACAACACACACAATTAGATTATAAATGATATCAGCTGACAAACAACTGACCCACTAAATAACTTTTTGACATACATTTGTATTACGGTCAGTGACAAAAACTTGTTTTAAAAACATGCATCAGGTTTATTTCAAATGCACAGTGTATATATGTTAATTTTATGCAATAAAAAGACTGGATGGACCTGAAAATGTCAAATGGTGTAACCGCCAATTGCACCAAAGAGTGCGAAATATTACATATTTTAACCACCCTGATGGCATGTAAGTGTAATCTTCATCATCATAAAAAATTATAATTTTAAAATATCATTTTATTAGATATTTCTAAATATAATTTTTAATGCCTTTTTGTAATATTTGTCCTGACATATGCTGAAAACAGCTCCGTTTTTATAAATAATCGTTGACAAATTATGTAAAATCTATGAAAAAAATCATATTACACTAAACTAGATGATTATATTTTATTCCACATTTTTTATTAATATATTTATACTAGTTACACCAATTGACACAGATTGGTTACACCACACTGACATTTTTGCAATTACCGCCCAAATATTCTTTCAAAATGAAATAAAACCAGAAATTTTAGACTTGGTCCTTAAAAAAGAAAATGTATTCAAGTAATCTGCAAATATATTTGAAATTTTAACCCTTTTACATTTAATTGAACCATATGGACCCAACATAATTAACGTCACGTCATTGACCCATTAATATGAATTGTATTGAGTTTAGTTTTATTTGCAGTAGCAGTGCCGAGGAAATTATCCGAGTTATGTTTATTTGTCCAAATAGTCCAGTTTCAAAACAAACAAAGATCAAACAATACCCAAATAAATGAATAGAAATGCTGTTTTGCAGGTACACAGCTCATTCACGCGTTATTACCATAGGTAACTACAGAGAGCCGCCGCAGAGAGATGCGCGCATGCCCGGAGAAAGCAAGACCTCGCGCTCGCAGGGCAATACAGTGCAAAAAAAAACACTCGCTTTAAGGGTCTTAAAAGTTTGCTAAATCTTGTGACAAAGTCATTGCGTCCAAAACATTAAAGAACCAATCTAAATCCTCTGGAGATGTGTATTACAACCTATTGCGACTGGCCCTGTCGTGTGCAAATGGCTCTGATCTCCGTTCATATATATTTTTTTCATTATCTCGCATCACAAAATAAAGCATACTTACAGGTTTTGGTCCATTATCAGCAGGCTGTCCTGATAAAGTGGGAACAGATTCATTTTTCAGTATAAGCATTTGTGCGATACCAGCATTGTATTCTTCACGATTAATGAAGCTGTCCTCCGTAAAATGCGCAGCACAGAGAAATATGTTGGGGTTGTTATGTTCAGAACTCGAGTTAAAAATAAAATTTAACCATTGCTGCCTAATTTTGTCATCCTTGGGAAGGCCATATATAGGAGATTTGCAGTCGGGGTGAAAATAACACCGTCTTGACATGATAAAATGGACTTTATTACAACAACTCTTCTCTAACAGGCCAACAAACTACGTCTTCTTTTTTTGTTTTGTGGCGGTTGTTTGGTAAACCAGCTCGGGGTGCATTTGCGCCACCTGCTGGAATGGAGGTGAAGCTCATATTGAGGAACCGGAGGAAAAATCCTAAATATTAAATCTTAAATGGTGAAAAATTTAATTTTTTATTGCATACAATTTACATAAATACACTCTGTGCATTGAAATAATAATAGAAAATAATTACAGATACAGAATTTGAATAAAAAATGTATTATGAACCCCCCTCATTATATTAAATTATGTGTTTGAGGTTTTTTTTAGTTAGAGGAATGATAGATAACAACACAACATTAACTATTTAAATCAAGAATTAAGTTACGGACCATTCCCAGAATTTTTTTTCCATTAATATACACGTACTAACATTAAATTTGTGTAATAAAACCTTCCTGGTGAACAAAAAAAAAAACTGAAAAATGTATTTATAATGTATATGTATAAAATTAAATACACATACATGCATTAACATAAAAAAAATCACATTATAAATGTAACAGAACTAGAAATGTACAAAAATTCTTACAGCAAATACATCTGATTTTTAATTAAATCTGCTATTATTTTCAATACAGTACAGAAAATACAAAGTCTTCTACAAAATGTAAAATAGTGTTTGTAACAATCTTTTATATTAGTTATTTGTCATTTTCACAATTTGTTCTTCAGCATGATGAGTTTTTTAAAGGTCCTAAATGAATGAAAATCTCCCAAAGATGTTAAGGTTTTCCTGCAGTATGTTTTTTCTGATGGAGTCTCAGGAGAACCGCTTGTGTAAATCCCAAATCACACTGAGTGCACTTGTAAGGTTTTTCTCCCGTATGAATTCTCTGATGTGTCGATAAATTGTCCCGTCGAGTGAAACTCTTCCCACAAAAACTACACTGATAAGGTTTCACTCCAGTGTGAGCTCGCCGATGAAGCCTATAGGCCTCGGGACGTGCGAAGCTCTTTTCACATTGAGAGCACTGATAAGGTTTTTCTCCGGTGTGAACTCTCAGATGAACTCTAAAAGAATGAGATTTAGAGAAGCTCTTCCCACAGTCTTGGCACAGGTACGGTTTCTCTCCGGTGTGAACTCTCTCGTGGACCATCACACGGTTTTTATTACTAAAACGTTTATCACAGTGTGAACATGGAAAGGGTTTCTCCGCCCTGTGTGTTATTTCGTGGGCCCTCAAAGAACGTAAAAGCCTAAAGGTTTTTCCACATATGCTGCATTGATACGTTTTCTCTTCAGTGTGTAGACGCACATGTGACTTAACCTTCAATGCATCAGGAAATCTCTTCTTACAGTATGGACACTTGTGCGTTTTTGCTTCATCAGAAGATCCATTGATCTCATCTGAAAGAAACACATTAGCATTGAAAATATTTTTTTTTAATTTAAATTTACACAAACTGCAAACATAATAAACAAGAAGTAATCTACTTGTTGCTTATTTAGCTTTTTATTAGAAAATAAATACTATAAAATAACTCTGTTGGTATTTATTCAGTGCGAAAGTTTACCGGAAGTTACATTTGTTCAACAAAAGCCGTTTGTTTATGTTGTTACTGCCGAAACCATCTATAGTGCAAGCTTGAAATTCGACTCATTTTTGCTTTCCAGCATTCACGTGTGAATAAAAAGAGGTCCCATTGAAATAAATGACCTTTTTTAATACATTTTTTATGCCATGAACCAAAACAGTAATTAACACCAAAGCAAAGAAAGTATAAAAAAAAACATACCTGAAGGAATACAGTGATTGTCAAAATCATCATCTTCATCATAACGCTTATTCTTATCTTCTTCTTTATCATCGTCCTCAGTGTCACATTCCTCTTCTATAGTTTCTATTTTTATCTCCATCAGGTTCGTGCAATCCTCCAGTTGGACTGAACACGTCTTCACTGTGGTCTGCAGGATCTCCTGCTGTTCTTTAGCGTTACAGACAATATCATGAGACTCTTTGGTGCTTTTATCATTAGATTCATCCTCCTGATCGCTGTCTGACTCGCTATAACAAAGTAAAGTGAGACCGAGCTCTGATTCCTGTGTGGGACCGGATGAGAGCCGTCTGTCCATCAGTAGCTGATCTTGGTGTATGCTCACTGAATCCAGACTGTCTGTGGAGCTCCCATCAGTCACATAGACTGAAGTTTCACAACAATCCACATCCTGACAACACATAACACACACACACAGTAAGATTATAAATGTTATAAGCTGATCAACACACAACTGACCCAAACACTACGTATTTTAACATATTCACATGTGGCCTTTTCTCAGTCGGAAGGCTGCAGCCTCCGGAGGTCGCCTTTGTGGGGTGCATACGTCATCAAGGCGGTCTTATTTCACAATATTAACAATAAGAAAGTTGACTATTATTTTTAGTTAATCGTATGAATTGCGAATGTAATGCTTAGTTAACTAAAATAAACCAGGCTTGATGACGTATGCAGACTGAATATGCGACGTCCGCAGGCTGCAGCGTTAAGATTAAGATACTATTGTTGTGGTTCTCAAGGTTTTTTAAGAATACGCCCCCTCACGTTGGGTCCATCTCCTCTGTGCTTCACTCCCAAAGACAATTCATGACATAAGTTAACGCTCTCAAACTTATACATTTTATTCTTATTAAACTATCTTTAGCTAACTTTAACTGGCTAGCGGCGCCAAATTATGCATTAAACATAAAGCATACTTACAGAGTTTGGTCCATTATCATCACGTTGTCCTGATAAAGTAGGAACTGATTCCTTTTTCAGGTTAAGCATTTGTGCGATACCAGCATTGTATTCTTCACGATTAATGAAGCTGTCCTCCGTAAAATGCGCAGCACAGAGAAATATGTTGGGGTTGTTATGTTCAGAACTCGAGTTAAAAATAAAACTTAACCATTGCTCCCTAATTTTGTCATCCTTGGGAAGGCCATATATAGGAGATTTGCAGTCGGGGTGAAAATAACACCGTCTTGACATGATAAAATTGACTTTTTTTACAACAACTCTTCTCCAGTATGCAAACAACTACGTCTTCTTCTTTGGTTTTATGGCGGTTGTTTGGTAATCGAGCTTTAGGTGCACTTGCGCCACCTGTTGGAATGGAAGTAAATCCTATGAGGAGGAACGGAAGAAACAAATCTTAAAATATTAAAATCTTAATTATATTGCTTCTAAATTATTATTATTGAGGTAATTATTTTTTTTATTAAATTAAATGACGCGTTTGACATTTTTAGTAAGAGGAATTATAGATAACAACACAACATTAACTATTTACAATCGAGAATAAAGTTAGGGACGTTCCCAGAGCATTAGTTTCTTTCTGAATATACAGATAAAGTTTTGTGGTGATCCAAAAATGTATTTATAATGTATATGTATAAAAATATATACGCATACATTAATAAACATACAGAAAATACCAATATCACAACATAAATGTCACAAAAACAAAAATGTAGAAAGATCTCACAGCAAATAGTTTTATTTGAATGCAAATAAATCTGCTATTACATTCAATACAGTACAGAAAATACAATGTCTTCTTTTAATGTAAAATAGTGTTTGTAACTGTTTGTCATTTTCAGTCTGTTCTTCAGCATGATGAGTCTTTTAAATGTCCTACATGACTGAATATCTCTACAGATGTTAAGATTTCCCTCCATGATGTTTTTTCTGATGGAGTCTCAGGAGAACCGCTTGTGTAAATCCCAAATCACACTGAGTGCACTTGTAAGGTTTTTCTCCCGTATGAATTCTCTGATGTGTCGCCAAATTGTCCTGTCGAGTGAAACTCTTTCCACAAAAACTACACTGATAAGGTTTTACTCCAGTGTGAGCTCGTTGATGAAGCTTAAAGGCTTGGGGACGCGCAAAATTCTTTCCACATAGAGAGCAATGATAAGGTTTTTCTCCGGTGTGAACTCTCATATGATCTGTAAACCCCCTGGAGTTGGAGAAGCTCTTCCCGCAGTGTTGGCAGAGGTAGGGTTTCTCTCCGGTGTGAACTCTGTTATGTCGCGTTAGACTGGGTTTATTACAAAAACGTTTATCGCAGTGTGAACATTTAAAGGGTTTCTCCTCAACGTGTGTTTTTTCGTGTTGTCTCAAGTAACCTAAAAGCTTAAAGGTTTTTCCACATACGCTGCATTGAAACGGTTTCTCTTTGGTGTGTGAACGCACATGTGACTTAAGCTTCAATGCATCAGAAAATGTCTTCTTGCAGTATGGACACTTGTGCGTTTTTTCTTCATCAGAAGATTCATTGATCTCATCTGAAAGAAACACAACAGCAATAAAAATGTTAAACAAACTTCAAACAAGCGAGAAGGTAATTGTGTATCATTTTCCACATTCACAAGACAGAAAATAGTTTGTCAGTCCTTTAAAAGTGTTTTATTAAGCTTTGCTAATATGAAATGTGATTTGATACCATGGGGGTGCTGAATGCTTCATTCTGATTGGGGTGTGCATTATTTTTCAGTAAACACGCCTATTAAATATTTTCAGGTCTGTCGACTAATGTCTCTTTTCCATTGCACACTACCCCACAGGTTGGGTTAGCTTACTTTGGGGCCATTTCACTGGGTACAGTACGTAGTACCCAATACTTTTTTTAGTACCACCTCCGTTCAATTGGTCTGAGAGAATTGTGCCGGCACATCTGTGACGTTAACCTCTGCATGTATGCATGGTATTTTTCAACTTAGCAAAGTGCGTCGACTGAGTGATAAGTCCTTCATGAAAAGCGCTTGATTTTTTGTGATTGTTGATGGCAAAAACTGCGGGAACTGGCAAAAACTGCGGGAACTGGCAAAAACTACTGGGAACTGGCAAAAACTGTTTTCAGCTTTTGCAGCTTTTCAATGATGTTTACGTCACTTCATAACGTTCCCATGGCAACAGGGGACATAGCTGCCCTTGTGTGAGGTAAATGCAACATTTTTCAACTTTCTGCTAAGATATATGTGATTTTTGCTACGAAAATGCGGGGATTATGAAATCATGCAAGCCCCGCATATTTTGCAGACGAAAATCTGCTATTTATGCTGCGAAAGTGCGCCATATGTGAGAAAATATGCAGACTTTGGCTGATTATGCGTTAAATCGTGCGATCGCATAATTGCGTTTTCTTGAGAGACTGAGTGATAATCGCGACGTGCAAACATCTATTTGTGGTGGTGGTCAATTTTGATTTAGTCGTGAACTGACAAATAAATTAAAGGGATAGTTCACCCAAAAATTAAAATAGTGTCATTAATGACTCACCATCGCGTCGTTCCAAACTTGTAAGACCTTTGTTAATCTTCGGAAGACAGTTTAAGATGTTTTATATTTAGTCCGAGGGCTTGTTGACACTTCATCGAAAATCTATGTACAGTATAGTGTCCATGTAATAAAAATATCATCAAAGTAGTCCATGTGACATTAGTGGGTCAGTTAGAATGTGTTGAAGCATTGAAAATACATTTTGGTCCAAAAATAACAAAAATTACGACTTTAATCAGCATTGTCTTCTCTTGACGCGGATGACGTACGACGCGGCTGACGTGTTATCTGGTGCGCCCCAGCTGTTGGGCTTCGTTTACAGTCTGAGGAAGATGCACACTGTAAGTTAAAAAAAGTAGATTTTTATTGAAGGGTCTCGGACTAAAACTAAAACATCTTAAACTGTGTTCTGAAGATGAACGGAAGTCTTACGAGTTTGGAACGACGTGAGGGTGAGTCATTAATGACATTATTTTTATTTTTGGGTGAACTATCCCCTTAATTTAAGCTTTAATTTTCAAGCTTGAAATTCCAGTGTCAATTAACAGAGGCCCCCCCTTCCGAGGATTGAAATAATTGACAGTGCCATTTAATTCTCTTTACCAAAACAGGAATTTACACCAATGCCAAGAAAGAATAAAAAGAAACATACCTGAAGGAATACAGTGATCATCGTCGTCATCTAAAGGCTCATCGAAAGGAACAAAATCATCATCATCGTCACCATAATGCTCATCTTCTTCTTCATCATCATCTTGTTCATCATCATTAGTGTCATCTTCCTCTTCTGTGGTTTCTGTTTTCATCTCAATCAGGTTCCTGCCGTCCTCCAGTATGACTGAAGACGTCTTCACTGTAGTCTGCAGGATCTCCTGTTGTTCTTCACCGTTATAGACAATAACCTGAGACCCTGTGCCTGTTTGTTCGGAAAATTCATCCTCCTGATCAGTGTCTGACTCACTATAACAGAGTAAAGTAAGACTGAGCTCTGATTCCTGTGTGGGACCGGCTGTCTCTTCAGAGAGATGTTTGTCCATCAAGGGTTGATCTTGTTCGGTGCTCACTGAATCCAGACTTTCTGAGGAGCTCCCATCAATCACATACACTGAAGATTCACAAAACTCCACATGCTAACAACACACACAAACACAGGAAGGTTATAAATGTTATCAGCTGATCAACACACAACTGAGCCACTAAATAACTTTTACTTTCTGACCATGCATTCAGCTGGTAAACAAAACACTTCGTTTAACATATTTACATGTGGCCGTTTCTCAATCCTCAACGGACAATCCAGGTTTCTTTGTAAATGGGAATGTCTGCTATGTCTAGTCATGTGATCAATTTTGAGCTTTGGGGTTTTTGAAAAGTTGTCATTATACAATTGACACAATAGAGACAAAAAGTGCACAAAATAAAGCACTACCATCATTTATTAACAGCCTAATCTTCAGCGTTTCACCCTCCAGTAGGGCCAAGCTCAAATCACGGCAGTGGCAGCTGGTGGTGGCACTTCCGGCAGCTGTCTCATTTGTGTCAGCTAGTCGTGGCACTTCCGGTCACTGCCAGTAACTTTTTAAAGCAGCTGACACTTTTTGTGACAGCTATTCGTGGCACTTCCGGTAAGCCTCGGCTATTTTTACCAGCTGCACAAGGATGGTTAGGTACTGGCACTCGTGCGCTTGTTGTGTAGTTTGCGGTTAAATTTCGCCGTTAATAAAAGACAAAATTCAAAAACTTTGATTTTTCTTATTGTCCTCAAGTCATTTGTATAATTTATATTCATTTTTCATAATAATATTAAGCATTTTTCACGCGTGCCTAAAACTGCTGTCCACCCTGTCATTTTGGGGTAAACGCCCCCCCATAAAGAAATCAGATTATGTTGTCAGTGACATGTAACGTTACATTGCGGACTTGTGCACACAGTGTTGTACTTAATTTGAATCTCTAAACACAGTCGTCATGCAAACAAATCTGTTTCAGATTCGCACTGAGGTTGTTATTCGTGCAGACCAAGCAAAAATAATGCGCAAGGACACTTACAGCATCGGGTGATGATACAGTTTGATCTGTTTGTGATTTGAAGATCGTTGGTATCGCAGTATCTTTTAGGCGTAGTCCCGTTGAGGTATAGTCATCCTGGGTAAAATGTTCGGAGCAAACACGACAATTCTTCATAATTACTTCTGAAGTCGTCGTCGGATCCATGTTTAAAGCAGCAAGCCATGCTTTCCGCCGTTTGTGGTTATTTGGAATTCTGTGAAACATGACGGCGCTATAAACTTTCTGCTTGTTTTCACAACCCTTTACAATGCACGTAATCACCATTATTATTCACAAGCTATATTTCTACTACTACTAAGTTAGTACTACCTGACTGATATTTCGCCGAGTCTGCTCAAACCGCTACGCGTGCAGACAGAAGAGAAAAATGTGCATTGCGCCCCCTACCGGAACGGAGGTGAAACCCAACCAAAAAAACTCTATATTAAATCTTAATTCTGTTGCTTTTATATTATTATAAATAAGATGATAAAAATAAGCACAGATACAGAATTTAAATCAAATATATTTATTATGAACCCTCTTCATCATATTAAATGATGTGTTTGAGGTTTTTTTAGTTAGAGGAATGATAAACAACACAACATGAACTATTTACAACCGAGAATATAGTACTATTCCCAGAACATTTGTTTCTTTACTTTACGCTCAATTTCTGTAAAGAAAACTTTCCATGTGAACCAAAAACAAAATGTATTTATAATGTACATTGTATATTGTATAAAAATATATACACATACATGCTGAAAATAGAAAACTCACATCATAAAAGTCACAGAACCAGAAATGTAGAGTTTGTAACCAAGTCTTCTACGTTTGTAACCATTTTTGTGGCATTTTTCAGTTTTTCTTTAGCATGATGAGTCTGAAAATGTCCTACATGACTGAATATCTCTACAGATGTTAAAGTTTTCCTGCAGTATGTTTTTTCTGATGAAGTCTCAGGAGAACTGCTTGTGTAAATCCCATATCACACTGGGTGCACTTGTAAGGTTTTTCTCCCGTATGAATTCTCTGATGTGTCACCAAATTGTCCTGTCGAGTGAAACTCTTCCCACAAATATTACACGGATAAGGTTTAACTCCAAGGTGAACTTTCAGATGAATCCTATAGGTCTGGGGACGCGCAAAGCTCTGTCCACATTGAGAGCAGTGATAAGGTTTTTCTTTGGTGTGAACTCTCTGATGAAATTTAAGATTCTGTTGTTTTGCAAAGCTCTTCCCACAGTGTTGGCACAGGTACGGTTTCTCTCCAGTGTGAACTCTATTATGTAGTTTTAGACTATGTTGATTAGTAAAACTTTTATCGCAGTGTGAACATGGAAAGGGTTTCTCCTCACTGTGTATTTTTTCATGTATTATTACATAATCTAAAAGCTTAAAGGTTTTCCCACATACGCTGCATTGATACGGTTTCTTTTTGCTGTGTATACGCATATGTTTCTCAAGCGTCCATTCATTGGGATATTTCTTCTTACAATACCGACACTTGTGTGGTTTCTCTTCATCAGAAGTTTCATTGATCTCATCTGAAAGAAACACAACAGCATTGAAAATTTGTGTTTTACTTAAATTTACACAAACTGCACAGTTTTATAAATGAGACCCCTGGTCTGTCGACTAAGGTAATCTTGTTGTTTATTTTGCTTGTTATCAGAAATAAAATACGACCCATTTCTGCATTCAAGTGCAAATAAACAAACTTCCCGCTTCAGAGGCCTGCAATAAATCTGACCTTTTTAAAATTCCCGAAACAGGAATTTACACCAATGTCAAGAAAGAATAAAAAACAGACATACCTGAAGGAATACTGTGATCACCATCGTCATCATTAGACTCATCCGAAGGAAGGAAGTCATCATCGTCGTCATTATAACGCTTCTTCTTATCTTTTTCTTCATCGTCTTCATCCTCAGTGTCATCTTCCTCTTCTGTGGTTTCTGTTTTTATCTCTATCTGGTTCCTGCAGTCCTCCAGTTTGACTGAACACGTCTTCAGTGTGGTCTGCAGGATCAGCTGCTGTTCTTCCGTGTTACAGGCGATATCATGAGTCTCTGTGGCGGTTTGTTTAGAAGATTCATCATCCTGATCACTGTCTGAATCGGTGTAACAGAGTAAATTGAGGCTGAGATCTGTGTCCGGTTCAGAGAGATGTTTGTCCGGCAGTGGCTGTGGTTTGGTCTCATCTTGTTCGGTCTCATCTTGTTCAGTCTCATCTTCTTCGGTCTCATCTTGTTCAGTCTCATCTTCTTCGGTCTCATCGCCCACTGAATCCAGACTTTCTGTGGAGCTCTCATCAGTCACATACACTGTAGTTTCACAACAATCGAAACCCATATCCTAAAAACACAACACACACACGCAGTAAGATTAAAACTAATATCAGCTGAATCAACACGCAACTGACTCACTAAATAATCTATATAAGTAATTAATCGTATTGTAGTAGCTGTGCTAAAAATAAAGCTTGATTTTACACATTTACATTCAGTTGAGGATTTTTTTAGATCATAGGTCAGGAATCTTTTGTTTTTTTTTAAAGGGGAACCAAATAATAACATTCTTTTGGGATATTTTTTGCAACCATTAAATACGTTACAGGGTGGTTCTTTTTTTAATTACCTAAAATAACTTAAAATACATAAAATAGACAGAACGTTTTTTAATGTTTTTTTTTTTTTTTTAGGAAATGAAGTGAAAGCATAATCCAACCCATTATTCTTTTAGTGTGCACGTGCTCCTCTGAATGCGCTTACCCCGCCCTCTTCACGAGTATAAAGGGTATGCACATGACATCACTGTCGGCGAGAGGGACTGCGGTTACGCCCACTGAGTGGCAAAAGACAGAGCGGCAGCATTTGAGTTAGTGATGGGCATTCCGGCTCTTTTTCATGAGCTGGCTCGTTTGACTCGGCTCACTTAAAAGAGCCGGCTCTTTTGGCTCACAAACGGCTCTTTAAAAAATAATAACGTTTTGACTATGATAGGTGTGAAAACAGTTCTATTTGAATTATTAAATGAAATTATAGTCACAATGTTTTACAATTTCTTTAAACATGTATTGATTTGTTATGAAAAAAGAATACTATTAAACATTTGCATTTAAATTACAACCTTTTAATGTATAGAAACAACATTAAAATACAATCTGAATCTGAACAACATAATAGAACCCATATTAAAGAAAAATAAATAACTGAAAGGATTAAACTGGTCCCTCTTTTTCTCTCTTCTTCATTGGCATGTTATAACCAGCATGAAATTCCTCGCTAGTTATGTTTTGTATAACTAGCATGAACACACACACACACAATGCTGATCATATTTTTCTTTTATGAGATATTTGCATTCAGAAATGCAAGTTGCCTTACTTTCGAGGGGCTGATGCGGTTTCTTCTCTCAGTAATAATTTGTCCTGTTTTCGAGAAGACCCTCTCAGAGGGAACAGATGTGGCCACTATGCAGAGTCTCTCTGTCATGACTTTAGTAAGCCGTGGGTAGATAGAGGCCTTGTTCTTCCACCAGCTCAGAGGATCTTCAGATCTTTGGAGGAGGGGCTCCTCCAAATAGGATCGGACCTCCATTATGGCATCTGCTGAGGGATTCCTTCGTGCTGCATTCCCAGTTGCTCTCTCATCAAACAGCATCCAAACAGCAGACGCTTGTGGCACTACTGCTGTTGCTCCTGCTCTCTCTGCTTCCTGTTGCCCTGGTGTCTGAGCCAGCTGACTGCTGGGGCTGTCCCTCCCTGCTGCTGAGGTGATTCTTTGAAGAGCCTCGTCAATCGCTCTGGCATCACTGAAGGCTAACTTCTTAAACCTGGGGTCGAGTGCAGCGGTTTCTGATTATATTCCATTCTATGGGCTTCATCACCTTCAGAGCATCTCTTACAATCAGGTTGATTGTGTGGGCAAGACATGGATGATGGGTCCACTTTAATATTTTCACAGCTTTGGTAATGTTGGCTGCATTGTCAGTAACACAACAGACAACTTTTCCATCTATATGCCATTCTCTTGCCACTCTCAACAATTCTTCTGCCAAGTTCTCTGAGGTGTGTCTGTCACTGAACTCAAAACAATCTAGAAGACAGCTAGACATTGAAAAATCTTCAATAAAGTGACATGTAACTGACATGTAATTAGTGGTCATCTTTGACGTCCAGCAGTCAGTGGTAAGGCAAACTGCAGTAGTATTTTTGACTCTTTCCTGCAATGAAGCCCTTGTGCTCTCATACAGTTGTGGAATAAGTGAATTTGAAATTACTTTCCTGCTTGGAATTGTGTACATTGGATTTAGACTACTGCTATAATTTCTAAAACCTCTGTCTTCCACGATCGAAAATGGCTGGAAATCAGTGGCAAACATTTTAGCCAATGCAATATCAATTTGACCTTGTTTTGCTACAGACATTGACTTTTGCATAAACTGGTCCTTTATAGAAGACTGCGTTGCTGTGGGTCGCGGAGTGGATACATCACCACGTGAGGTGCTGGCTCCAGTCGTTCCACCATCACTAACGGGACCGCTAGTTTCTCGAAGCTCCGCTAGCTTCACAGTTGGGTGCACAGTTCGCATATGCCGGTGTAGGTTGTGCGTAGAACCGGTTTTATATGAGATTTTGTTTAGGCAAATTCTACACTGTGCTTTAACATTGTCTACATCATTAAAATGATTCCAAATGCTGCTGTGCTTTCGACTCATTTTCCTGCTTTTGTTTTGTTTTCAGTTGTTTTTCCTCTCCTGTCTCCTCTCCTCCGAGTTTGTGTAAGTGTGACGGCTCAGCCCCTCCCTCATGCCGTATAATTGGTTGACACCTCGTGTATGATTGACAGGAATTGAACGTGCGGCTGATCAGACCGTCGAAACGAATGTGTGCGCCTTTACACCTTATATAAATTTTTTTTTGTTCTTTGAATTAGTCAATTGTTTAAAAAAAAAATTCATTCATTATTTCATTATAACATAATGGTTTAATTTCTATAGGCTATATGAGTCGGCTCTTCAGATATGCGAGCCGGCTCCCGTCGTTCACCTACAAGAGCCGGCTCAAGCCGACTCATTCGCGAACGACCCATCACTAATTTGAGTACAGCGTTACATCGGTGAAAACACAGTGAAAACGCGTCGAAATGGGAAAAAGCTGTTGTGCGATAGACTGTACTAACAGATTAACAAGAATTCGGAGCTATCGTTTTACAGACTGCCAAAAAACACCGAAAGGAGAAGTAAATTGATCGTTCATGCCAACAGACAACAGGTGGCCCTTGTCAAAAAATCCTATTAGAATTTCATAGAATCTTGTAGGATTCTAAAGGATTCTTAAAATCCTATTGGACATTCAGATATATTTTAGTGGATTTTAACTTTGTCTTTTAGGATTCTAAAGGATTCTCAAAATCCTATTAGACATTCAGATATATTTTAGTGGATTTTAACTTTGTCTTGTAAAATTCTAAAGGATTCTCAAAATCCTATTGGACATTCAGATATATTTTAGTGGATTTTAACTTTGTCTTGTAGAATTCTAAAGGATTCTCAAAATCCTATTAGACATTCAGATATATTTTAGTGGATTTTAACTTTGTCTTGTAGGATTCTAAAGGATTCTTAAAATCCTATTGGACATTTAGATATATTTTAGTGGATTTTAACTTTGTCTTGTAGGATTCTAAAGGATTCTTAAAATCCTTTTGGGCATTCAGCTTTATTTTAATGGATTTTAATTTGTCCTGTATGATTCTAAAGGATTATACAATCCTATTGGAAATTCAGATTTATTTTAGTGGATTTTCAGTGTATCCTTTAGAATCCTGTTTGACATTGTTATACACCCTATCGAAATTTCATTTTCACCTATAGGATCATATTTGACTTATTAGATTTCTATTATATAAGAAATCACACATGTAGTTAACTGCAAAGAGCACCAGTAATAAATAATAATAATAACAACAACAGCAACAATAAATTGTGTCTTTCTCAAGTAATCATAATAAAATACAAATAAAATAATTTGTATATTTATACATAAAATGTCTACACTTCCCTATCAAACTTTGTAGTCATTAACATTGGGCATAGGCATCCTTTGTCCTGTTCAAAAACTTCAGCAGTTTGAGGGTTCTGGCTAGATGAAGTACAGCTACGACCAAATCTCGCGAGATGTTGGGTTTAGCTGAAAACAGCGCTCGTTCGGCGAGAGCTCACGAGATTTTGGACACAGCTGTAAGCCGGCTAGTATCCCTTCTAGCCACAACTCAGTTCGTCTGAATGGAAACTCTGATGAGCACAAACAACTGGTAAGTGGCTAAGTTTTACTATTTTTTCAATATTTTGCACAGTCTAGAAATGTACGTTAAGCGTGTGTAAAATATAATTTCTCATTATAAGCTACTGTTGTTGTTCCCGTTACCCAGCAACATTCTTAAAGGGGAATTCCGCCTTGAAATGATCCTAGGGTTAATAACAAACGTGTACCGAGTTCGACCGTTCACTCGAGTTTGTTTTCATGCTAGTCTAACGTGACCAGTGTTATTGCTAAATGCAAATGATTCTGGTAACCGTGGTATAAGAGGAATAATTGACTCCGGTCCTTTGAATTATTTGAAAATAATGCACACCTGCGGGTGTGCATTATTTTCTTATAATTCAATGGCCCGTCGTCAATTATTCCTTAGATATATACACACACATACATATATAGATATATATATACACACACACACACACACACACACATATAGATATACACATACACACACACACACACACACACACACACACACACACACACACACACACACACACATATATATAGATACACACACACACACACACACACACACACACATATATATATATATAGATACACACACACACACACACACACACACACACATATATATATAGATACACACACACACACACACACACATATATATATATAGATACACACACACACACACACACACACACACACACACACACACACACACACACACACACACACACACACACACACACACACACACACACACATATTATTTATGCAGAGGAAATCAACTAAATGTACAGTTTTAATGAAGGTATACATACAGCTTCACTGTAAAAAGTATCTTATACAACTACGGTGTAGTGGATCTATGACCAAACAAATTCACACATTACCTCCTTCACATGATCAGCAACAGGTCTCTCGGCTCTCGGTACAGCACTTTTCTTGAGGCGATGTCTGCTGGGAGGATTGGAGGTTCTTCTGGTTACGACGAAGTCGTCCTTTTTGAAATGGTTACTGCAGACACGGTAGTCCTTCTCTCGCAGCAGTTTTACCGGTGTTTCGACATCTATGTGTAATATGACCAGCCACTGCTTCAATGTATCGTTGTGCTGCAGTGGAAGTCTGTGAAAACTTTCCGGATTATAGTGCTTCATTTTCTTACCGCAGCCGGGAAAAGCGCAAACACGAACCATTTTCTTCTCTTCACTATGCACGGCTTCCTTCTTCTTTTGTGGGTTTACCGGCGGATTTCAAACCCACTGTAAAGATGCATACCGCCACCTGCTGTACTGGCGCACACCTTCATTTCTCTCGGCTTCTGATGCATTCACATATCACGTGCACAACGCCTGTTCAGGTGTCCTGAGCAATTTGGTCCCCACGGGCAATTCGGTCTCCCCTAGGACCCCGCGCGACTCCATTGGCTGAAAAACTCCTCATGGGTAGTTTTCTTAGCGCCTTATTACAATTCCTACAAAATCGCGTTATGATTTATGTAGTTAGAACGTTGTTCAAATTACAATTGATGTCTTTTAAATGATATGTTTCATATAGTAGTATATAAATGAGGCTATAGGTGGGAGATCTACACATTGCTTGTGTCATTTTATTATTTAGATTATTATACTGTACCATTTCCACTTTTTACTGTCTACTTATACAATTACTTACTCATTAATTACTTAAACAAAACATGATTACTACATAGTTGAATCACACATTTAAATTATAATTATAAGCCATGATTACTACACTTTTGCTATTAAAAATATATATTCCGTAAGGTATGTTAATAATTTACAAAAAATAAAAGTATTGTTTTTGTAAAGCAGATGATGACACAAAAGTAGGCTACTGACGTGTCTGCAACATGAATATTAGTTTATTATATTGTTTTTAGTTAACTTTTATTTTTTAAAAATGTAATGTTTCTATTTTGTACAACATAATTAGCTTGCTAGCCGCGTATGCAAACGAGATATTGCAATGACACATTTTTGAGCAGGCATTAGTGCTAGATACCAATCGGGGTCCTAGGGGAGACCGAATTGCTCGGGGGGACTGGATTGCTCATGACACCGGGCAACAACGTTTCACGCGAGAGTTCAGTTTTCCCAAGATGGCGCCCGCATGGATATTTGATCCAGACGTGAACGGTAAGTGTTCCTTTTTAATAAACTGCCTGTACACTTGCAAAGTTCTCAATGCTTCGGTTTACATATAGAGACCCTCATTGTGCTACAGTGTAAGTGTGATGTTATTTTGAGCATTATTAGTAGTATAGACATAGCAATTTCGATTTTAATGCACCGATGCCCCGAAGGCTACCATAACATGCTAATTTGCATTTAGCAATAACACTGGTCACGTTAGACTAGCATGAAAACAAACTCGAGTGAACGGTCGAACTCGGTACACGTTTGTTATTAACCCTAGGATCATTTCAAGGCGGAATTCCCCTTTAACCGTTATGAATGAAGCGAGAGAGTGAGTATCCGTGCAAAATACGCAAATTCATGTGATAAAACGACAAAACTGGATAGGCATTAAATGTTTGTTGTAACTAATGATAAGTTATCGACCTTTTTTGTTGATGTTAGTTCATAACAGCTTTGCTGCACGTCAAAGAGCTTGCGTCACTTTTCTTAAACTGAACTCGCCTTTTTAACCAGAATAGAGGTAACTAACGTTACAAACAAAGTTTTACAATTGTTATATTATTATTATAAGAGAGAACCATGGTAAACTATTATGGACACCGCAGTTATGTCTAATGTTACTGTCTTTTCTCCGTGCATGGGAAAGAAAAGTCATACTTTATGTGAACACATGAATGAACAAACACCAGTCAGCGCGTGGCTCAGCACGTCAGCTTGTTGTTCTCTAATGTAAATCTAGTGTATAAAGTACTAATGGTGTAAATGTGGTAACTTTAAATCTTCAGTTGATAAGAATAACAGTTAACACTTCATTTTTACAACACTGACACTTCGTGCGATCTGCTCACTACATTGTAAGAAGAGAGTTTTCTTGGTTATTTCATGCAATTCAAACAATCAGCCATTAAAGGTCTCAAATTGTGTAGAAACCAACCTACTTAAAGTATATTACTATGTATGTCCACAGATCTGTTTTTTCTAAAACAATTCTACTTTCTCAAATCTCTAAATTTAGACTATGAACAGAATTTACAACTAATGACATTATTTATTAATTTTGGTTTGTTAAAATATGTTTTCTATTTCTTTATTTTATAGGCTACCTCAAAAATGAATTCCATATGGAACTTAGTGGAAGACCATCTCCCAGAAATGTGCAGATGAATGTGAAGGGCGATTTATAGTCGTGCGTAGGTCCTACGGCGTAGGTTCCGCGTCGGTTTTCATTTATACTTGTGCGTCGCCGTCCGCGTCGACGTGCAAAGACACGCGAAACCGCTGGTTGGCAGTAATCACGCGTGTAACCACAGTAGCAGCAGAAGTCGTCACAGAAGAAGAAGCTAAGCAAGTTAACCCACAAACGAAGAAAAAATAGCAACTTGTTGTGTATAATTTGAGAAGACCAGCAATGATGTAAGTAAATAAACAGCGACTTATGTTGCAGTTTTAGTTAAATCACTCCTCAACTTGGCTCATCTTTGTTTTCACCGTCTCAAACGGAAATACCTATGACACAGTTTTTTTTACCTGACGGGAGGGGTTCTGGTGGACCAATCACAGAGCTTGCGGTCCGCGTAGGTCCGACGCGCTGTTAGGAATTTTGTGAGGTGCGCGTCAGGCTACGCAGAGCTACGCACAGGCTACGGATAGCCTACGCCGTAGCTACGGCGTAGCACCTACGCACGACTATAAATCGCCCTTAAGATGTCAAAAAGGCACCACAGTCATTGTTTGTGAAAATTACTGCTTTGCATTAAAAGATATTTCACGGTAATGTAATATAGATTTTTTTACCTTTTGAAAGTAACAAATATAATATGATTACATTATGTAATAAAATAATTACAGTTATAAGCATTTGTCACTGTGTCTGTTATGTTTTACCTGTTATCAGTGCGTAAACAAATGGTCACTAATACTCTATTCAAAAAAGGTAAGAAATAGTTTTGTTCAAACACAGCATAATTACAAAGTATGGTTTTGCTGGGTTTTAATTGTTTTCTTATTAACACAAAAAACAACATGACTACCCTTTCTGCTTCTAGAGCCTTAGAGCTGTTCATGTATAACTCCGTGGTAGAGCATTGCGTTTGCAATGCAAAAGGTCATCGTGGGTTTGAACCCAGGGAACACAAATACTGATACAAATAATAAGCAGCTTGTAATGAACTTTAAGTTGCTTTGGTTAAAAGCGTCTCCAAATGCATAAATATTATATATACACATGATGTAACCCCAGGTGGACCACCCAGGTGGAAACATGTATGCTTTAGGTGGACGGCTTTATCCAAAGCATATACTTTTTATTAGTATGTGTGCTCCTTGGTTATTTAGCCCATAACCTCTTATTTCAGCCTTGTTTGTTTAATTTTTTATGTATATACACTGTAAAACCTAACAGTGTAAGTCACTAAATGAAATGAGTTTTTTAAACTTATTATTTTTTAAAGTAAATTTCACTTAATAAAAACTGTGATATGAACTCAAAAACTGCAAATGATTAACCATAAATTAAACCAAATAAGTAAGCAACAGCCAGGACACAGATATGAAGAGCTAACAGGTAAGCACTGCAAACTTTTTCAACCTTTTTAAAGGACAAGTTCGGTATTTTAGACTTAAAGCCCTGTTTTCAGATTGTTTATGGTGAAATAAAATGGTTTTGACTGAAATTTCGACATTTGCGGCTGCCCTGAGAATTTTCGCGTGTTTGTGTTTCAGCTCAGACCTCTACAGTGGGTTTAATGGTGCACTGGAACAATCCCTTCTAAAATGCATTAAACTTTCGTTTACAAAGACGTGAAACTCACCGAGTGGTCAGGGGTGTTCACTGATATGCTCACACAAAAATCGCTGCAAAAGATGCTTTCCAACAGCTGTTTTAGCATTCGTAGTTAACTTGTGGACCTATTTTTCCAAACGCCTCACACCCGTACATTCTTCCGCTTAGAGCTTGAATAATAGACACTCCAGCCCAGGTGGTGGCGCTAATCCGCCTTTGCCAATTGCATGAATAGAAACAAAGTTCCCGGCGCGGAGTAATACGTACCTCACAGCACATCTAATACAAGTCAATGGAGTTGGCAAAAACTACGATAAAACCTGTTGGAATGCGTCTTTTGGAGCGATTTTTGTGTGAGCATACCAGTGAACACCCCTGACCACTCGCTGAGTTTCACGTCTTTGTAAACGAAAGTTTAATGCATTTTAGGAAGGATTGTTCCAGTGCACCATTAAACCCATTGTAGAGGTCTGAGCTGAAACACAAACACGCGAAAATTCTCAGGGCAGCCGCAAATGTCGAAATTTCAGTCAAAACCATTCTATTTCACCATAAACAATCTGAAAACAGGGCTTTAAGTCTAAAATACCGAACTTGTCCTTTAAAGCATCTTTAAACTTTAAAAACATGTTGTTTGTCGTGACTCTACATTGTAATACTCACCCGGTTACAGTAATTTGTGTAATTTTGGACATACGATGAAACAACACGACATTGATACAGCAATTTGACCTCACACTCATTTTTATCAGCAGATTAGTGTGCTTTGAGTACACCACAGTTCTGTAAGTGAAAAATTAATTCATATTTATGTGTGTTTCTTTCTCAGTAAGGACTAACTTTAACTGACTTTCTGTCTGTCTGTCTGTTCTCAACCAAACGGTCATTCAAGACCTTTTAAAGGTAACGTTACCACATTTATTCATTCATTTATTATGTTTTGAGTACACCACAGTTGTGAAAAATGTATTCATATTTATGTCTTTCTTACTGTTTAGCAAAAACATTTCCCGTGCAAGTTTGAATCTCTCTCAGTAAGGACTTATTGACTGGCTGTCTGTTCTCGACCAAACGGTCATTCTTACTCATAAAAAACTTTTAAAGGTAACGTTACCCCATTTATTTGTTCTTTTAATATTGTTTAGTACACCACAGTTCTTTCAATTGAAAATTAATTCATATTTGTGTGTGTTTTCTTACTGTTTAGCACAAGTGTGCCCCGCGCAAGTTTGAATTTCTCTCAGTAAGGACTGACGGATGGCCATTCACTCATAAAACCTTTTAAGGTAACATTACCACATTTATTATGTTGTGAGTATACTACAGTTCTGTATAGGGATGGGCACGAGTACTCGAACGTGGCATCGATGATTGATCACAAAAACGATGATCATGCGGCTTTATTTATTTATTTATTGTGGATATGACGGCATTGGATGTCTGGTTAGCATTACAAGCGCATGTGGTAGTAAAGGCTGGGTCTGGAGATGCGTGTTTGACATTGTGTTGAGCTATGCAGACCGGCGTATGACATCAGTAACATTACCATGCATGATTCAAAAACAAACAGATAATTCCGCGCACCTGCCGTGCACGCAGCAACCCCTCGATCCGCGCAATGCGCGGCAACTCGCCGATCCCGTGAAGCCGGTCACACCTCACATCACTGAGGCATTATTGTTTAAAAAGATGCCCTGATTTTCAGAAATACAGTCAGTCAGGTGAAAAAGTACAGCGCCGTCAAAAGTTCAATGGGTTATCATCTCATATTTAAAAATCAATGTTAAAAGATACCAGAGAGCCATACGAGCATTAACATTACATCTTGACTGAGAACAGGTTGAGGACGGTTATCATCTCATATTTAAACATCAATGTAAAAAGATACCAGAGAGCCATACGAGCATTAACATTATATCTTGACTGAGAACAGGTAAGCGATGACACGCCACAGCTAATCGCTAAAACAATAGTAAAAGACTTAAAGCTGCTTAATGTTATGAAGCTTGTGCTTTGACTGGACGTGTTTAAAAGGGCGCTGTTTATGGTGCACATCCACAATGGGAGTTAAACCTTCTGTACATAACTTAGTTGAAAACTTAGTTGAAGTCTAGCATTTTATGCAGATAGATGCACAATGTAAATTTATGTTGTATAAAGGCTTACTTTATTTAGAGTGTGTCATATAGAAAGCGGTTTGTGCTTATTAACCCTTTAGATTCACTTCATCACGCAGCTATTCCTATTAGAGGTTTCTGTTAAAACCATTTAATTTCCTTAATAATCTAGTATGTGTTCATTGTTCTGTCGTAGTTTCTTCAAAATTAAGTTTTATTTCAGTGTTTTTAATAAAAATATTTTAATTTTCACCATGACGTGTACGCCCCTTTGATTGCCCCGCCCCAGTTAATTGAGTACTCGTTCTTTAGACCTATGGATTAATCGAAATGAAAAAATGACATAAATGCACATCCCTAGTTCTGTAAGTGGAAAAGTAATTCATATTTGTGTGTTTTCTCCCAGGTTAGCACGAATGCATCCAGCATAATTTTGGATCTTTACCATTGAGGAGACTGGCTGACTGTTCTCAACAAACCATCATTCACACGCAAAAACTTTAAAGGTACCACATTTATTTAAGTTGTTAGTATACCACAGTTCTGTTAGTGAAACATTTATTATGTTGGCTTGAGAAAGCCAACATACTGTTGTTGCACTTAAACTTATTATTCTTTTTCTTCTGAGACTAAAATTTCTAACTCTAACTCGTCCTAGAGCTTTCAAGCTACAGCCATCAAACTTTGGACATACCTTCGGTCTGATCTGACTCGAGTTGCTATATCTTTTCTAACTGATGGGACCTTCCGAATTCCTAAACGGGGCGCTGAAACACCCCAAAATTTCCATTGACTTAACATTGAGACAAACTTTGACGGGTCATAGCTGCGAGTGAGAAACTTGTAGAAACTTGTGGCTTACCACATTTAAGGTGGCTGACAGGCTCTGTAAGAACATACATCACAATGGGGTGTAAGCTGTACCCCTGGGGTGTAAGGGGCCCCCAAAATTTCCCATTGACTTATAATGGGGCAGGAAACATGCCCATAAAAGGGAATAAAAGCGTCTCAGATGGAATATCTTCACTTTAGAGTGTCTTAGAGACATGGGGGTTGGCTAATTTTACTCAAGCATCCAATCAGTCTCTTAGGATCACCCCAGAGCTATTAAGCCACGCCCCTAGCAACAATTTTGGGTACCCTAGCAACATCTCCCATAGACTACCATTATAAAAAGCCCAGATGGATATCTTTGCACCAGAGTGTCATAGAGACATAGGGGTGGGCTCATTTTACTCAGGCATCCAATCAGTCTCTTGGGATTCTTATTGAGGTATTAAGCCACGCCCCTAGCAACAAAATATGAAGACCCTAGCAACATAATAAACAAAGCCTTATATCTCTGGATCTGAACATCGTAGAGACACAGGGGTTGGACCGTTTTACTTGTGGCTTGAAGTGTAATCATTATGGGATACCAATTTTCTCCCTAGCAACCAAACTTAGTACCCTAGCAACGGAATAAACAAAGCCTTATATCTCCGCTTCAGAACATCATAGAGACACGGGGGTTGGACCGTTTTACTTCTGGCTTGAAGTGTGATCATTATGGGATGCCAATTTTCTCCCTAGCAACCAAACTTAGTACCCTAGCAACGCAATAAATGTTAGCTTCATGCTAGCTTCCTGCTAATCATGCTAGCTTCATACTAGCTTCATGCTAATCATGCTAACTTCATGCTAGCTTCATGCTAATCATGCTAGCTTCATGCTAGCTTCATGCTAATCATGCTAGCTTCATGCCAGCTTCATGCTAATCATGCTAGCATCATTCTAACTTCATGCTAATCATGCTAACATCATGCTAGCTTCATGCTAATCATACTAGCTTCATGCTAATCATGCTAACATCATGTTAGCTTCATGCTAACATCATGCTAGCTTCATGCTAATCATGCTAGCTTCATGCTAGCTTCATGCTAATCATGCTAACTTCATGCTAATCATGCTAACATCATGCTAACTTCATGCTAATCATGCTAACATCATGCTAGCTTCATGCTAATCATACTAGCTTCATGCTAGCTTCATGCTAATCATGCTAGCATCATGCTAGCTTCATGCTAATCATGCTAACATCATGCTAACTTCATGCTAATCATGCTAGCATCATGCTAACTTCATGCTAATCATGCTAACATCATGTTAACTTCATGCTAATCATGCTAACATCATGCTAGCTTCATGCTAATCATACTAGCTTCATGCTAATCATACTAGCTTCATGCTAATCATGCTAACATCATGCTAGCTTCATGCTAACATCATGCTAGCTTCATGCTAATCATGCTAGCTTCATGCTAATCATGCTAGCTTCATGCTAACTTCATGCTAATCATGCTAATCATGCTAATCATACTAGCTTCATGCTAATCATGCTAACATCATGCTAGCTTCATGCTAATCATGCTAGCTTCATGCTAATCATGCTAGCTTCATGCTAGCTTCATGCTAATCATGCTAACATCATGCTAGCTTCGTGCTAATCATGCTAACTTCATGCTAGCTTCATGCTAATCATGCTAGCTTCATGCTAATCATACTAGCTTCATGCTAATCATGCTAACATCATGTTAGCTTCATGCTAATCATGCTAGCTTCATGCTAATCATGCTAACTTCATGCTAATCATGCTAATCATGCTAGCTTCATGCTAATCATGCTAACTTCATGCTAATCATGCTAGCTTAATGCTAATCATGCTAGCATCATGCTAACTTCATGCTAATCATGCTAGCTTCATGCTAATCATGCTAGCATAATGCTAGCTTTATGCTAATCATGCTATCATCATGCTAGCCTCATGTTAAATTATGCTAGCTTCTTTCTAGCTTCATGCTAAATCATGCTATCTTCATGCTAAATCATGTTCGCTTCATGTTAAATCATGCTAGCTTTATCTTAAATCATGATAGCTTCATGCTAAGTTGTCAAACTCTACTCTCAGACTAGGCTTTCTCAAGCCAACATAAAGTTTGTTCCGACGAACTTTTCTATCTAGTTCATACTTTTGTGTTTTCTCACAGGTAAGTATGAACGTGTCTAGAGCAGTTTTGGATCTTTACCATTGAGGAGGTTGACTGACTTTCATCTACCAACTGTCATTAACACAACAAAAACTAAAGAAATGTTACTACAAGTGGACCTATTCAGTTACTCATTATGCTGTGAGTACACCACAATTTTATCAGTGAAACAATAATGTTTGTTTTTTCTCAATGCTTGGCATAGACAAATGTGACCCTGTGTAATTTGGAAATTTCATGGGAAATGTGTACGTCTTAAAAATGTTTAAATGTCATTTGAGTTAAGGAACAGTACACCGATTTATTAAAAGTGTGCAATAAACTGAGTCTATTAAAGTCATAAAGGAATGTGTAAATCTAATATTAGTTTTAATGTGAATTTGGACAGAAAAGCAAAAAAATGTTTGTAAAATAAACAATTGTTTAATAAACTGTAATAATTTTACCCTTTTCTGTCATCATTTTTTATACTAATGTTTGGTTTAAGGCAATCGGTTTGCTCAAACGGTTTAAGTTGAGTTAACTTTTCGGGTTTTACAGTGTAACAACAATGTACAAAATCAAAAAGAGGAAAGCATATTTTAAGAAACAAAAAATTTAATTGGATCCCATTAAAATCCTCTACAAATTATCCTAAAGGATATTTTTGTTGTGTCTTAAAATCCTTTAGAAATATCCTCTAATAGAATCCTATAGGATTTTTTGTAATGGAATCCCATAGATGTTTTGTAATGGAATCCTTTAGGATTTTTCTAATGGAATCCTATAAGATTTTTCTAATGGAATCCTATATGATTTTTCTAATGGAATCCTATAAGATTTTTCTAATGGAATCCTATAAGATTTTTCTAATGGAATCCTGTAGAATTTTCTAATGGAATCCCATAAGATTTTTCTAATGGAATCCTATAAGATTTTTCTAATGGAATCCTATAAGATTTTTCTAATGGAATCCTATAGGATTTTTCTAATGGAACGGTTCCAAAATATGATAGAAATTCTAATTGGATTCCTGTACAGGATTCTTATTAAAAATCCTATAGGATTTTTTGACAAGGGGGGTTGATAAGTTGCTAGGGTCACTATCAAGCAAAGTTTTTACTTTCTACTTAAAAGTATTTTTCAAGTATTTGTATTTTATCCATGCTTTTCTTTGGAAAACAAAGCATATTATCATAATTTTTATTCTATTACATTTCATAAAATACACGTGTTTGTTTACATTTAATATTTAAGTACATTTTACTCAAGCAAAAGTACACAATTTTAAAGTAATTAGGTATTAAATAAATTTTAATATGCAATATTTTAAGAATACACAGTATGATTATATGCTTTAGAATGTAGTGAAGTAACATTTGTCCCATTACAAACATCCTAATAAAGCACAGATGCTTGGAAAATGTGCCTAATGTAACAAAGTATTGTCCACCTCTTCTATCAAGTCCAACTAAATTTAATTTAAGCTGTTTTACTGGCATTTTCGCAGCAGCCCCTATGAAAACCAGCCATTTTGTTGCACGTTTTGCCACTCAACCGGGCGAGCTCTCGCGTGGTCACGTGAAAAAGTGACGTCAATGCATACGCTCTATTCGCAATCTCTTGTGCTCAGCAAAAAAGCGCGAAATCACGTAATTTAAAAAAAAATAACGGTCATTATTACCGTTACATAACATTATTTTAACGATTCTTTTTTTATGAACTTAAATATGTGAGAATGAATATACAGTCATGGCCAAAAGTAATACGTCTCACAGAGAAGTATTGCAATTACACATGTTTATTTTCTTTGTGTGTATTGAAAGACGAAAGACTTACTTTGTAAATAGCCAACGTATATATAACTCATATTTTATGTCCTTTAATGCAAAAGACTCTTACCTCCAAGAGAAAGCATTCAGCGCTACTATCGTTAAGTCCGGATGGTTCAGGCTTTTCATCGTATTCTGGAAGTGTTTCATCGTATTCTGGAAATGTGACGTTAAACACCGATGGTTCAGGCTTTACATCGTCTTCTGGGAAAGTAAACACCGACGGAATTGCGGTGTCTAAAAGCGCGACTCTCTTCATTCCCAAAACATTGAGTTCGAAGTCTTCCTTTTTGAAATGGAGGCTGCAAACCTTACGTGTTTTTAGGTATTCCGCGGGTGTGTATTCTGTATAGATCGGGTGGTTTATCACCCTTAGCCACTGTTTGCAACGCTCCGCATCTTTCGGTACATAATGAAAACTTACTTGTTGCCATTTCCTTGTTTTGTCTGAACACCCCGGTACCATGCAAGAGTTCACCATTTCGAAAGAAATACAAACTAATAATCAGTAATTCACTAATTAATTCGCCAACTCACTCTTCACTACAAAATTTGTGTAAAATGAATGGGAAGCTGTGGTGGTAGCTAAGCTGCTGCTTCTTCTTTTTCTTCTTCTTCTGACTTTTTATGACGGATGGCATACCAACTTATGGTGCATTTACCGCCACCAACCGGACTGGAGTGTGAAGCACTGGTAGGCATATTACATAAAAGTATAAATAAAAAAAAAGGTTAAATTCTATCAAATAATCCTATTTTTTAAATATATTTTATAAAAGAACCATATATAATACTTTGTTTTTTTTGTTCTTTCAAAAGATTTATTAAATTGAATGCTTCGACACCCATATTCTTAACTTTATTAATGAGTTTTAACCTTTCATTTTCATATTTCGTACACTTTATTAATACATGTTCTATGGTTTCTGGCTGATTATAATAATTACATTGCCCTGATTCATGGCTAAGCTTCTTCTTCTTCTTCTTCTTCTTCTTCTTCTTCTTCTTCTTCTTCTTCTTCTTCTTCTTCTTCTTTAGTGTTTTAATGGCGGTTGGCAACCAACTTTTAGGAGCATTACCGCCACCGACTGGACTGGAGTGTGGATTAAGATAGGGGATGGGGCAAAATAAATAAATAAAATAAAAACTTTAACCAACTTCTCTATATTCTCTTATTTAATTCACATTCTTTTATAAACTTAATAACATACTCATATATATTGTTTGATGTTTTGCCTAATAATGAAAAGTCAAGGTGTTTTACTTTCTGCAATGATTGAATAAGGCGATATCTCTCCTTATTGAAATTAAACTTGTTCAACTGTCTCTTGCTGATTGCAATGTATACATTCTCTAGTTGGGTGCTTTTCAATTCTATATAATGTACTGTTAAGTCCAGAGTGTCCAATTCTAAGGCGTGTAATGATATTTCCCTCCCTTCGATTTCTATTCTCCTCTCTCCCAGCATCAACTGTTTCTTGTATATTATATAAGTGTCTTCCTGTTTCATGTTCGTTCCAGTATCTCTGCCAAGCTGATTGTGTATATATTTTTTAATGTATAATTTTGCTTCTGCTTTACTTAATGGAATATGTAGATCTATTTGTTCTATTCTTAAAGTTTGTTTATCCAGAATATCCACCATATCATTTCCCTCCACACCAGAATGAGCAGGGACCCAAACGAATTGTATGGACTTGTCCTTAACTTTCATAATATACATCTTGCAGAATATTTCGTAAAAAATGCCTGCATTATCTTATACTTTCAAGTGCGGAGAAGCTGTCAGATGCAATGACAGTATTATTTACACCTTTCTCTTCTATCCACTGCATGGCCAATAAAATTGCCACTAGTTCTGTAGCATATACTGACACATGGTTGGTTACTCTTTTTCTTAATACAATACTCATACTTTGGTATATATACTGCTGCACCTGCAAAACCTGTATGAGTATCCTTGGATCCATCTGTAAATAAAATTAAAGACTGTGGAAATTATTTTTAAAATACTTTTGTACTATGTACCATGTGGAAGTTGGTTTGAAATGTCCTTAAATTCCTGTTTAATATTGAGGTTGGTAGCTAAGCTAGGCCATAGAGCTATCTTAGTAGGCGGTGTTCTGATTAGTGGGAGTGGCTTGCAGAGCTGTGCATTGTGGGAGTTGTTGTCTTCTTCCATATAAACGCGGTCAAATAGAGAGTATGCATGTGACGTCACCTTTGGCAAAAATGACTGCGGTTACGCCCACTGAGTGGCAAAAGACAGAGCGGCAGCATTTGAGTACAGTGTGAAATCAGCGAAAACACGGGGATAATGCGTCTAAATGGGAAACAGCTACGGTATATTTATTATGAATCCAGATCATTATATTAAATGACGTGTTTGAGTTTTTTTATTTAGAGGAATGATAGATAACAACACAACATTAACTATGTACATTCGAGAATAGAGACAACGAGAAAAAAAAATCTTTTTGAATATACAGGTAGTAATGCTCAATTTCTGTAAAGAAAATGTTCTGGGTAAACCAAAAACAAACCTTAAAATCTATTTATAATTGTATGTATAAAAAAATAAATACGCATACATGCATAAACAAAAAAATCACATTATAAATGTCACAAAACTACAAATGTAGAAAAATCTTCAAGAGGAGCTGATAATAAGATTTCGAGTGCGAAATCGAATTAAATCTGCTGTTATTTTCAATACAGTACAGAAAATATAAAGTCTTCTACAAATCTAAAATAGTGCTTGTAACATTTTTTTTGTGAATGACTTATTTGTCATTTTCACAGTCTGTTCTTCAGCATGTTTCTTCTTTAGAGTCTTTAAATGTCCTACATGACTGAATATCTCTATAGATATTAATGTTTTCCTCCACCATGTTTTTTCTGATGGAGTCTCAGGAGAACCGCTTGTGTAAATCCCTTATCACACTGGGTGCACTTGTAAGGTTTTTCTCCCGTATGAATTCTCTGATGTGTCGCCAAATTGTCCCGTCGAGTGAAATTCTTCCCACAAAAACTACACGGAAAAGGTTTAACTCCAGTGTGAACTCGCAGATGAAGCCTAAAGGCCTGGGGATGTGCAAAGTTCTTTCCACATTGAGAACAATGATACGGTTTTTCTCCGGTGTGAACTCTTAGATGATCTTTTAAACCAGTAGAGTTAGAGAAACTCTTCCCACAGTGTTGGCACAGGTACGGTTTCTCTCCAGTGTGAACTTTCTCGTGTTCTTTTAGATTATATTTATTTCTAAAACATTTATCACAGTGTGAACATGAAAAGGGTTTCTCATCACTGTGTGTTTTTTCGTGTGACTTTAAAGAACTTGAAAGCTTAAAGGTTTTCCCACATATGCTGCATTGATACGATTTCTCTTTGGTGTGTAGACGCACATGTAACTTAACCTTCCACGTATCGGAAAATATCTTCTTACAGTATGGACACTTGTGTGTTTTTTCTTCATCGGAAGATTCATTGATCTCATCTGAAAGAAATAACAGCATTGAAAATAGTTGTTCTATAACTTAAATTTACACAAACTACAAGTACAGTGAACGAGAAGGTAATTCTGTATCTTTTTCCACATTCAGCATCACAACCTAGGTCCTCTGTCAGAGTCTTGAAATAAATTATATTTTTTATATACATTTTTGTGCCATTTAATTCTCTTTACCAAAAGAATAAAAATGAAACATACCTGAAGAAGTAGATTGATCATCATTGTCATCACAAGGCTCATCCGAAGGAACAAGATCATCATCTTCATCATCATCATCATCAGTGTTATGTTCCTCTTCTGTGGTTTCTGCTTTTATCTCCATCAGGTTCTTGCAGTCCTCCAGTTGGACTGAACACATCTTCACCATGGTCTGCTGCCGTTCTTCAGCTTTACAGACAAAATTCTGTGACTTTTTGGTGGTTTTATCAGAAGATTCATCCTCCTGATCACTGTCTGACTCGCTGTAACAGAGTAAAGTGAGACTGAGCTCTGATTCCTGTGTGGGACCGGATGTCTCTTCATAGAGATGTTTGTTGGTGCTCATTGAATCCAGATCGTCTGTGGAGCTCCCATCAGTCACATACACTGAAGATTCACAATAATCCACATCCTGACAACACAACACACACGTTAAGATTATAAATGATATCAGCTGATCAACACACAACTGACCCACTAAATAACTTTTACTATCTGATATGCATTTGTCATAGCAGTGCTGCTGACAAATGAAATGCATTTAACTGTTAAACGAAATGTAACATATGAAGCATACTACTTACAGGTTTTGGTCCATTATTAGCAAGTTGTCCTGTTAAAGTAGGAACTGATTCATTTTTCAAGTTAAGCATTTGTGTGAAACCAGCATTGTACTCTTCACGATTAAGGAAGCTGTCCTCTGTAAAATGCGCAGCACAGAGAAATATGTTGGGGTTGTTATGTTCAGAACTCGAGTTAAAAATAAAATTTAACCATTGCTGCCTAATTTTGTCATCCTTAGGAAGGCCATATATAGGAGATTTGCAGTCGGGGTGAAAATAACACCGTCTTGACATGATAAAAAGCACTTTATTACAATAACTCCATGATTCTAGCAGGTCAACAACCACGTCTTCTTCTTTTGTTTTATGACGGTTGTTTGGCAAACCACTTCCGCCATCTACTGGAATGGAGCGTGAACTTGAAGCCCATAAGGAGGAATGGGAGGAAAAACCCTAAATATAAAATCTAAATTCTGTGCTATTGTCTCTTTAAAATATAATTTAAGTATATTGCTTAATGTACTGATAACGAATAATGTAAATTAAAATATACTTTAATGTGAGTTTATAATTAAAGTGTGAATTAAATTAAATTAAATGAGCCCTTTTACCTGTCAATAAATATTTTTTATTATTATTAATTATATATTTGGTCACTTATGGCATACTGACATTAGAAAATAAGCAAATTTTTAGGCAGCCTTTAATACAGGGGCAAGGGCTACCCCAATGGATTACACAATCTGGAGGAATGTACTTTTTTATATAGTTTATCCAAAACTTTTTTGTTTTACTTGTTGATTCTATTTTATTTTACTTGTTGATGTTTTATAATGATTAAAAATGTTAACATACATAAAGAAGCCAAGCTAATATAAAAACATGTAATAAATACTATAAAAATTGAAGCTATATGTATGGTGGGCAACTCACAGACTCTGTGTATATTCATAATATATATATATGAAATATAACAAGTATGAATACAATTTATTTAGCAAACAAAACATATTAGAACAAAATATACATTTGGCACTTCTAATTTACAAAACATTTTTGTAACAGAAATCTAATTTCAGCTTTATGTATTCATGTATTATTTACCAGCAATATCTGCAGCACCAGCCCAGAATAACATTAGAAACAATCAAGTTCAAGTTTATACAACTATGTCAGGTGATTAACAAAAATCTGAAGGTCCTGATGAACGTGCACTCACCTCCAGTATAATATTTTGTTTTGCAGTAACAACAAACTAATTTTAATGTACTGTTACTTAAATGTCATGAGTTTATTTAACCAGGCAAGAATTAATTAAAGTAAAATTTGAATATAGTTTCAATTAATAATAATGTTCTGCAGGATATAAAAGCATATTTTACACATTACAGATACATACCAGTTTCTGGTCAATTGCAAAACCAAGGAGCTTAGTGAGGATCTTTCGTAGCTCATAGATGCTCACACAAAAAAGTGAAAGGCTACAAATCTATTTCTAAATGTTTTGTGGCCACCAGTGATGGAGAAAGCATTGGAAAAGCATTCAACCCGAAAACCATCCCCATGGTCAATGGTGGTGAGAACTTAATGTTTATGGGGGGTTCAGCCTATGGGCCAGGCAACCTTGTTAAAGTAAATGACATCCTGAAAAAGACTATGATTCTGAAGCAAAACATTAGGCAGTGTGCAGAAGAACTTGACCTGGGTATTTTACAAGAAAAATGTCAACGTTCGCCAGAGTTCAGACCTAAATTCAATTAAGAAGGACCTGGAGATCTATGCAAAAGAGTGGTCCAAAATCCCAGTGGAAATCTGCAAAAAACCAAGAAAAAACAGCTAATACTTTTTAATAATGTCTCTGTCTCTAACAGTCTTTGGCCACTTTCTTGTGTCATTTCCGTACAGAAGATGCATATTTATATCAAGTAGTTCGCATTAACATGTAATCAATAAGAAATGAGATAAAGATTATTTGGCGTGCTTTCCAAGCGGGGAGGGCTCCGAGCTCGAAATTATAGCCCGAACCCAAAGTAGCCTACTTTCCCTCTTTAAACTTGAACTAGATAAACCAGCTGAGAGTGAAGTGATGGGGTGGAGGAGGGATGCTTCCCCACGGAAAAGAGATGTGGGACAGTTATTTATAGGCACATCTTTATGCTGATTGGTTGGATTACATGCCATGCTGCTCCCAAACCTAGTTAAATAAACTTCATATAAAAATTCGGCCTGGGTATGAATCATTTTGAGAGCAACTTTACATTTTGGTGGGCTTAATGGGAACACTCACCCCACTTAACTATCTAAATAAGTAAAATCTAAATAAGTGAAAGTACACACTATATGTGATCTTAAGTGTCACATATTAAAATGGAAAATTATAATTAATGTAATAAATATGAATTACTGATACAGATTATCCAATATATTTATTGACTCCCACTCATAATATTAAATGATGTGTTTGACTTTTTTTTAGAAAGAGGAATGATAAATAACAACACAACATTAACTATTTACATTTGAGAATAGAGACCTTTCAAATAACATTTGTTTCTTTCTAAATATACAGGTACTAATGCTCAATTTATTTAAAGAAAACCTTCCGGGTGAACCAAAAACAAACCTTAAAAATGTATTTATAATGTATATGTATAAAATAAATAAATATGCATACATGCATAAACATAAAAAAACTATCACATTATAAATGTCACAAAACCAGAAATGTAGAAAGATCTTCTAGTGGAGCAGAACCTGGAGTGCAAAATCGAATTAAATCTGCTATTATTGTCGAAATAAAAAGTTTCTACAAATGTAAAATAGTGCTTGTTTTTTTTTTTTGTGAATGACTTGTCATTTTCACGATCTGTTCTTCAGCATGATGAGTCTTTTAAATGTCCTACATGACTGAATATCTCTATAGATATTAATGTTTTCCTCCAGTATGTTTTTTCTGATGAAGTCTCAGGAGAACCGCTTGTGTAAATCCCATATCACACTGAGTGCACTTGTAAGGTTTTTCTCCCGTATGAATTCTCTGATGTGTCACCAAATTGTCCTGTCGAGTGAAACTTTTCCCACAAAAACTACACGGATAAGGTTTTACTCCAGTGTGGACTCGCTGATGAATTTTAAAGGACTTGTGACGTGCGAAGCTCTTTTCACATTGAGTGCATTGATAAGGTTTTTCTCCGGTGTGAACTCTCTGATGCAATTTAAAAGCATTGGTATTAGAGAAGCTCTTCCCACAGTCTTGGCACAGGTACGGTTTCTCTCCGGTGTGAACTCTTTCATGGACCATCACACGATGTTTATTCCTGAAACGTTTATCGCAGTGTGAACACGGAAAGGGTTTGTCCTCGCTGTGTGTTGTTTCGTGCGACTTTAAAGAACCTGAAAGCCTAAAAGTTTTTCCACATACGCTGCATTGAAACGGTTTCTCCTTGGTGTGTAAGCGCACATGTGACTTAAGCTTCCAAGTATAGGAAAATCTCTTCTCACAGTATGGACACTTGTGTATTTGTTTTGCTTTTTCTTCATCAGAAGATGTATTGATCTCATCTGAAAAAAAAACACACAACAGCATTGAAATTTTTTTTTACTTTAATGTACACCAACTAGTGTCACAAAACAATAATAAAGAAACTTACCTGATGGAATGAAATCATCATCTTCATCACAATGCTCATCCGAAGGGACAAAATCATCATCACCATTATCATCCTTATCTTCTTCTTCTTCTTCTTCTTCAGCATTTTCTTCTTCTTCATCATCATCATCATCATCACTGTCACTTTCCACTACTATGATTTCTGTTTTTTTCGCCATCTGGTTACTGCAATCCCCCACTCCGATTGAAGACGTCTTCACTGTTGTCTGCGGGATCTTCTGCTGTTCTTCAACATTACAGACAAAATTCCGAGAAACTGTGGAGATTTGATCCAAAGATTCCTCATCCTGATCATCACTGTCACACACAGTGACCGTAATATGAGCGTCTGCGGGGCTTGACTCGCTATAACAGAGTAAAGTGAGATTGAGCTCTGATTCCTGTGTTGGACCGGATGTCTCTTCAGATAGATGTTGGTCCATCAGTGGCTGATCTTGTTCGTTGATCACTAAATCCAGACTTTCTGAGGAGCTCCCATCATTTACATACACTGAAGATTCACAACAATCCTCATCTACATCCTAACAACACACACAATAAGATTATAAATTATTTGATTTTGTCAAACAGACAGACACAATCTGCATACTATCCATCCTAAATAATGGCCGTTTCTCAATCCGAAGGCTGCAGCCTCCGGAGGTCGCATGCGCAGGCTGCATACGTCATCAAACCTGGTTTATTTTAGTTAAATGAGAATTACATTCGCAAATCATAAGCATATTATAAATATTTACGATTAACTAACAATAATAATCAACTTTGTAATTATTTATATTCTGAAATATCACAGTCTTGATGACGTATGCACCCTGCAAATGCGACCTCCGGAAGCTGCAGCCTTCTGACTGAGAAACGGCACAGTGTGGTTTGCACTCAAAAGTAAGTACCTTTCGAACACAACTACAGTAGCCTACAAACTATTAATGCATATTATTAGTAAACGAATTGGGACGCAGCTATAACTTATTGATTTAGAGTAAATGATGTTTAAGATGAACACACACACTGATGAATTAGCATTTAGCGTTAACTGGCTATCGGCGCCAAATTACGCTTGAAACTGAAACCATATCATCACAAAATGAAACATACTTACAGGTTTTGGTTCATTATCCGATTGTCCTGATAAAGTGGGAACGGATGAATTTTTCAGAATAAGCCTTTGTGCGAAACCAGCATTGTACTCCCCGCGATTAAGGAAGCTGTCATCTGTAAAATGCGCAGCGCACAGAAATATGTTGGGGTTGTTATGTTCAACACTTGAGTTAAAAATAAAATTTAACCATTGTTTTCTAATTTCGTCATCCTTAGGAAGGCCATATAAAGGAGATTTGCAGTCGGGGTGAAAATAACACCGTCTCGACATGGTAAAAGCACACTTTATTACGACTCTTCTCTAGCAAGCCAACAACAAACTGACGTTACTTCTTCTTTTGTGTTTTATGGCGGTTAGGCAAAACCACCTTTAGGCGCATTTCCGCCATCTACTGGGATGGACCGTGAAAAATTTGTTAAACAAACTCTGTCATTTGAATAATATAACAATTAGGCTGTTTCTGTGCATTCTAAAATACGTTTTTTTTCCAGCAAGGCCTTTTGTCCCATTTTTCTGAATGTCCCTAAGAAATTATTTGAATTTTATACATCACCATATCAAAAAAGAGGTTTGAAGCTGCACAAGCAATCTGAAAAAACGATTGCAGTCTTGGTTTAATAATGTAAGCCTTGTATTCAATAAAAGTCCTCTTAAGCCCTCCATAAAAACAGAAAATAAACTCATTTAATAAAAACGTACCCTTGAGAAAAATAAGCGCACTTTTGTATACTTTTAAGAAGTATATTTTATACTAAAAAACACAATCAATTGTAATATGTTAGACTATCAAAGTGAACGTTAAATGTAATTGATTTTTCAATGTATCACAGATTATGTTTATATATTAAGTGCAAGTAGTAAAATTTTAAGTGATTTTTGTAACCCACTTACCTTAAAAACAAACAAACCTATTTTAAACAGAGCAAAGGTTCAATGAGAGATATACAGGACTTCACACCAATATATATCACTTTATTAACAATTGAAGAGAGGTAAATAGAAAACTATTATTTAAATAAATATATGCATGAAATTAACATCAAGTTTGTATGCTTTTACTAGGACAAATGACAACTAATGATGTAATTCACAGCACAACACTGCACTCTAGTGGTTATTCAATCGTAATCACACACAATTCATTTCACACACTACTGTACAATATGCTCACAAGATCAGCAAACACATTAATAATATTACTTTATAAAGTATATAAACTTTCAAAATGACACATTACGGGGTGTAACGATTAATTGTGCGATTAATTGACAGCACAATTGAGTTTCAATTCCAACAAACCACCATTATGGTGATCAGTGTTTGCATTTTATCAGCTCATATGCATTTTAAAGGATGCACCCAAAAACAGCACATTTTTGCTTATGCCTACAAAGCAGCAAATTTAGCATGCTATAATAAATTATTTATCATGTATTTGGGGTAAAACTTCACATATGTACTCTGGGGACACAAATCTTAAAAAGTCTCACAATATGTCCCCTTTAAGGTTTCTTAGGCCTATAGTTTGTGTTATCGTCCACCTGACATAATTAGTGTAGATATGTCTGTCAAACATCACCAGAGGAGTAACATTGTAGCCTAATGCTTGTAATGTGAGATGTGCTCAGTGCTGGTTCTGGGAGTTGGAAAATGTAATGACCTGATATTAATGTAAAACAAGATTGAACTTTAAACTGGTTTCAGTTTCAGATTGTCAATATATTAAACTATGGAGCTGAAAACATTAGAACGCTGTCAGATAAAAAACAATCTTTGCACAATAAACTCAACAGATTTTTTGTTACAAATAAAATAAATGAAAAAAAAAACATAAAAACATCCTTGGAAAAAATAAATATTTATCCAATAAATAGGTACAATAACAATGGATATAATGTTTGTTGGGAGCATAGTCGGACTGGTATTGCCAAACCTTTGGTCACTCGTTCCAATGCCAAACGTCAGTTTCAACGGTGTCAGCAGTGTTAGATGAGTCCACTTTCAGTTTCTTTCTCAGATATGATAGTGTTAAGATGTAGAGAAGCTCCAAAGAAGTTTAGCACCTCGAATATTGTATGTCCACGGTGAAACACAGTGGTGGATCTGTGATGGTTTGAGCTGCAATATCAGTGAAAAAGCAAAAAAAAAAAATAAAAAAAAAAACAGATAACAAATCTACTAATGAACTTCAGAAAAATTGAATGTTGAATAATTTTAAATGGATAAATCTACATTTAAGGTCAGCGAGAAACAGCTACCAGACAAAAAGTAGAGCATGAAATTTTGTACCTGAAAATTTCAATAATGTAACAGCTTCATGAAGATTCTTTGATGAACAGAAAGTTAGAAGACAACAACATTAGCTTAAAATAAATTAAAATTGTAATTTATAATATTATACATGTTATTAATGCAACTATTAACATCATATTAATGTATCCTTAAAGCAAAATAAAAAAAAATCTCAAACCTTTGAATAGATCATAGTTTATCTAACTGAAGGTTTCTGTAACTATTTGCAGCAAAGCTGCTTTAAAGGCACAGACTCCTGTGGTGGTGATGATGGTTGAACTATCAGAGGTGTATCTTCCTCAGGGTTGTTGCCTGAAGTGCCTGCTCCAGCTGCCCCTGTTATAAAAATACATTTTTTGTTAAATGTCGCCATGACAGTATCATTTGAGTAACTATTTAATGTTTTACACTGTAGACATACTGTGAGGATGTAAAGCATCAGTTACCATTGCCTTGTGCAGAATTGTTACTGGTCCCATCTTGATCTTTACTGTCATCTGCTGAACACCCAAAATCAGAATCACATCAAAATGACCACAAGATCTTAGACTGACTGTTAGACTTAAATTTAACATTATCTATTTACTAACATCATCTGCTCAATCCTAACTTTTATGTTTATTTATTTCTCTTAACTTTATTACATTTATTCTGCATAACAATTTGGTATAGCAGGTCAACAACCTAAAGATACACATTTGTAGTTTTACATTTTTCAATGTGTTATACAAAACAAACAAAAAGTTTATTCATATTGATTTAAGATGTATGGTAAAAATTTACCGTTTGCTTGTCCAGGAGTGTTGTCCACTTGTTGATTTAAAATTCAGAATCATCATAATAACCATGAGATCTTATACTTACTGACAGACTTAACTTTATTAAGCTCTGGCCTAAATATCAACTTTTTTTATGTATTTTACGTATTAAAGAATTTACACACAAAAATGTAAATAAGCAACTCCTATATTTAAATTTTTTTTAATGGTGTTACATGTTTATGTTTATGTTTGTACATGCTCGAGGTGATACTTGCCCTTTTGACATGGGAACTTCTTTTTACACCAGCACCAAGAGACCAAAACAAAAAGAACAATAAAAACAACACCCCCAACAACAGAAGCACCAATTTTAAGCCATTTAAAGTGCTGGCTGTGATCTGTAATAAACAAACATAAAACAATTATTTGTGTAAACTTTGCCAATATGATTTAAACCTGAGTTAAATCAGAAAACAAATTCATTCATCACATGACAATAAATTATTTGTTATAAAACAGCATTATAAGAACAAAGTGCCCTTAAATGATGGCAGTTTGAATGTTAAACACAAATAAATGAGATAAAAGGAATATGTAAAATGATTTGATTAATAAAGATGAATCAAACTTATTGCCCGACCGATATATCGGCAGGCCGATATTAGGCATTTTCCAAACTATCGGTATCTGCATTCATAATGGCCGATAAATGAATATTTAAAGGGGTCATATGATGAAAATGTTAGCATTAACACTTTGTAGGTTTGAGCAAAAATGTGTCGTTTTGGGTGTGTTTTTTAAAATGCAAATGAGCGGATGAAGTGCAAACACTGATCACAATGATGGTGGTTTGTTGTAATTGAAACTCTATTGTGCTGTCAAGTGCAAAAATGTGTCGTTTTGGGTGTGTTTTTTAAAATGCAAATGAGCGGATAAAGTGCAAACACTGATCACAATGATGGTGGTTTGTTGTAATTCAAACTCAATTGTGCTGTCAAGTCCTTCCTTTCTCTTTCTTTCTCTCTGCACTAAACGGCAGTGCAGTGGTTGGAGAGTTCAGATTAAAGAGGCGGTATTATTCTAATAAGATATCCTTATGACATCATAATGAAAGCCAAATTTCAATGACCTATTTTTGCTCACACCTACAAAGTGGCAATGCTAACATTTTCATCATATGACCCCTTTAAACAAAACAAAAAACGGATAAAACAGCCTTCAACCATGTCATGAGTGTTGCCGTTGTATAGTTTGTCCACCAGAGGGCACTCTACAACCACCCTGTTGGCAACACTTGTGTATAACCTGTCACACATCCTCCAACCTGCTGATCCAGCCAGAGTCGGGCAGAGAGAACAACGGTTAAGTGAGTTCATGGTGATATATCGGAATATCGGATTTTAAAACCATCAAACATTTGTATCGGTATCGGCCTTTAAAATCCTTTATGGGTCAGCACTAATCAAAATCCCAACTTTCCATTTACTCTCCCATTATGTGAATGACTTAACAGTACAACATGCAAAACTCATATACAGTATCTATCCATGCAAAGTACGCATCATCTTAACCTGTTATCTTATGCTGGGACGCAAGATGCTGGAGCCTTTCCTACTTTAAATTGACTACTCTAAATCATTTCTATAGTATTGTCCCTTGAGAAGATAAACTAAAATATTTGCTTTATGTGAAGGGTGTTTATATGTTTATATAAATTGCTTTTGTAGACAAATACATCTAGCTCAGGAGCTGTGGCAAAAAACAAACTTTGACAAGCAGAGATCATATTAAATAAGCATTAATATCAACTGATATCATACCGTTACATAGTGCACTCTTGTTGAGTTGTGTAGTTTTGTTGGTGAATGAATTGTTCACCACACAGCTGTAGTTGTTTGTATCATGATATTCCACCTCCAGACAAAGAAAGTTACTAATTTTAAGATCAGACACATTGATGCTGGAGTGTAATCTGCTTTCATTATACCAGGAGAGAGTCACATCTGTCACATTCACTGAACACATCACAACACATTTTAAATCATTTGAAGAGCATTGTGTTGAGTCATTGGTGATGACAGGAGGGGGAAGACGATCTGGAGAACATCAAAGATTAAAGACCTAAACAATCAGTTAATAAACAAACAAAAATTTTATAAAAGCAGTAAACCTTGAGTCTTGCCAGTAATGCAATGTAATTACAATGTAATTACAATGATTTTACTACAGGTCGGATTAACTCACCATATACAGTAACATTATAATTCAGACATTCCTGATGTGGTCCATTAGTGATCAGCAGTTTATAGAGTCCAGAGTGGATTTTACTGGTGTTAGTGATGGTGAGAGCTCCAGTATTAATGTCCAGCTGAAGTCTGTTATTGAATGTATCATCTTTAGCAATCCATTTGTTTATATAATACCATGTTATGAAATCATTGTCCTGCAGTTTAGTAAGGTTAGTGGATAAAGTGAAAGATTCTCCCTCACTCACTGGCACCAAAGTTGAAATGTTATCTGTATTAAAATACATCAGGAGACAATATATAAAAAAATAAAATAAATATATATATATATATATATATATATATATATATATATATATATATATATATATATATATATATATATATATATATATATATATATATATAGACACATTTACCAAAAATGTAATATTTCATGATTTTAGTTTGTTGAAAAGATATGAATGATTTAACATTAAATATGTGTATATAGGCCTAATAAACATGCATGCATAAATGATGTCATTTTTGTCCCATTCTGTCTGTATCACAAATGTATTTAATTTCTACTTTACACACAGGCTTATATCATCAGACCTGTCATGACAAACTTATTTTGTAATAAACGAGTGATCATATCGCCAGCAAATCCCATTTCAAAACATAAAGCAATTGACTCAATTGATGCAGAATTTTGATGTGTGTAGTTTCTCCTATAATGTTCTTTGACTTTGCTATACATACAACTGCTACAATAATGAAATGTTCCTAAATATAAATGAGCCATGTGGAATAAAACTTGTATGAAAAACCCTCAGATCGTCCAATCAGCAGTTACTATTCCATATGGGAAAAACTTGGTTTTGCAAGTCGATTTCAACTTTAGTTTTGGCTTAAAACGTTGACATAAAAAAATGATTTTTTTAAAGTTAAGTTTAAGTAACATAAAAAGATATGTTGATTTGATAAAAATAAACCCCATAGCTCAGGTAAAGAGGAAGAGCCTAGAGAATGAGCAAAATCCAAAAGCAGAGCTCATTGAGACCAGCCCAATGGAGGACAGCAGACCATATCCAAACATTGCTTTTTATCCTTCTTTGACCATATGACCGAAACTGAAACTGACCAATCAGAAGACCACCTTTAACCCCTACTGTTCTGGATAAACAACTCTGCCTATGGTCTTTGTTCATTAGTATGCAGATGGTACAGTAAAGGCTCTGTTGTTACGGAGTAAAACATTTTCCCTGTTATTCCCAGCCTTACAATCCACCGTTGGTACCGTGGGCCACACAAAAGGAGATCTGTGGTGACACAGTCCATAAGAAGATGCTTTCAGTTGTGTGCAGATGTTATCTTAACTATAAGGATAAACAAAATTGAGTGATGATGTCAAGACAAATGTTCAATGATCTCAAATAGGATTTATTGTAATTGTTGGATACTAGATGGTAAAAGTACCCAGGGTTCAGTGGACGTGTAGTACTTGGTGGTGTGTCTTGTTAAAACACGGGACAGATACCATTCCTTTTGCTCTCATTTATTCTTGTTGACATTAAAACTGGATGCACATTACACAGGTTCCACAGGATAAGCAGAATGCTTATGATACACAGGATGATAAAGATGGTTTTCTGGTCACTACAAACAATACAATAAAGAAATCAGGCTCACAAATAATAATAAACATGGAAACCATTCAACATCAAACATAATATCAATAAACCTACTAATGACAAGTATACAGCCCATCAAATTCAAATAAACAATACAATAGAAAACTCACATTACACATCTTGTGGAAACACTCAAACAAACATGAATGAGTGCTCATCTTCAGGCCCACACCTCACCAATACAAAGGAACAAAGAAAGGAAATGAGGTCTATTTATAGACCTCAGCTGGGGATTATGGGTAATGGAGTACACTAAAAATGGTGATGCAGACTGCAAGGGATTGTGGGAAATGTAGTATAAAGGAAAAACAAAGGAAAGATAGGCTAATTCACAACAGCCGCCCCCAAATACAGTAATGTATTTGCTATTAATCCTCTATTTTGGGTAATGGAATCAACTTGGCAACTGGGCGTACATAAATTTTATCATTAATATTAATCTCAGCTGCTCTAACACGTCCATCCTGACTGGGTAGGAGACGTACGACCCTGCCAACAGGCCATGATGCTCGTGGAAGTTGAGGATCAATAACTAAGACAACTGTAGAATCATTCAAATTGGGCTGTTCCCTATTCCATTTTTGCCGCAGTTGTTGACCTGGCAAATAATTGTGAATAAAGGATGTCCAGAATCTGTCAGCAAGGATTTGGCTGTGACGCCAAGATCTACGACCAAGGAACTCTGTATTGGCATAAATCACCTGTGGCAGAGAAGAGTCCCGCCGCCCCATAAGGAGTAAATTTGGGGTGATGGGATCGAGGTCTGAGATGTTAGATGAGGCATATCCAAGAGGTTTTGAATTTAAAACTCCTTCAATTTCTGTCAGGACTGTTCGTAAGACTTCCTCTGATATGGTTTGACTGCCAAGTGCCACTCGCAGAGCTGTTTTTATTGAACGGATCTCTCTCTCCCATGAGCCTCCAAAATGAGGGGCTTGTGGTGGGTTAAACTTAAATGTAATCTGCTGATTTTCCAATTTAAGTTGTAGCTCAGTGGTAAGATTCTGATAGACTTCCTTCAATTCTCTTGCAGCACCACGGAAATTACTCCCTTGATCACTAAGAATTTCGTAGGGCTTACCTCTCCTAGATATAAATCGACGTAGTGCCATCAGGAAACTGTCCACATCTAGACTAGTTAACAAGTCAATATGTAGACATCTAGTGGTCTGGCATTTGAAAAGGATGCCCCATCTTTTTTCTGTCCTACGACCGACCTTAACATGAAAGGGGCCAAAACAGTCCATTCCAGTGGACCAAAATGGGGGTTTACACAATTGGAGCTTTGAGGAGGGGAGATCCGACATTTGAGGAATAGATGGTTTAGCTCTCCACTTCTTGCATTCTAAGCAGGACCACTGATGTTTCTTTACAGCTTGTCTCCCTTTAATTATCCAGTAGTTTCGCCGAAGTTCTGAGAAAACTCTCTCTGGGCCAGGATGGAACAGTTTCTCATCATAATCTTTTACAATTAACTGGGACAATGGATGTTTAGGGTCAAGAACAACTGGATGAACAATTCCTGGTTCAATATCCTTTACTCGTCTTAGCCTACCGCCCACTACAATAAGTCCTGTTTTTTCATTCAGTTCTGGGGAAAGGGTAAGAAGGCGACTTTGAGATTCAACAGGTTTACCTTGCTTCAAGCACTGGTATTCTGAGGGGAAACTTTGTTGCTGTGCTTGCTTTAAAAGTAAGGTTTCAACAGAAGAAGTATCAAAGGAATCTGGATTGTGCTGTCGCAGGAGCTCAGTTGTTGCTGACTTCAATTCTGACCATGACTTAAAACAATTTAGGTCTGGAAGCACAGGATCTTCTGACTGTGTTAACCCACAAAAGAGTGGTTTGCGGAGTTCAGGGTCAGGGCTAGCAGGGCTGGATACTAGATGTTGTGGCCATTCATGTGGCGGATGTTTCAGGAACATTGGGCCTTGTCGCCATCTATGGGCAGGCTTGGCTAACTCAACAAGGGTACTCCCTCTAGTAATGTCATCTGCTGGATTCTGCCCAGATGGAACATATCTCCAAGAAGAAAGATCGGTAAGTTCCAAGATTTCCGTGACTCTATTTGCTACAAACACTTTGTATCGACAGGAGGAAGAATGCAGCCAAGATAAAACAGTTGTGGAATCTGACCATAAGATAGTACTTGTTAAAGGAAGAGTCAGTTCAGTTTGCAAGAGTTTTGAAAGTTGGGCACCTGTTAGAGCAGCACAAAGTTCTAGGCGGGGAATGGATATTTGCCTTTTTGGGGCTACTCGAGACCTTGCCATGATAAAGGAAGTTTGGACCACGCTCTTATCAGTTTCCATCCGCAGATAGGCTACGGAGCCATATGCATTCTCTGAGGCGTCGCAAAAAATATGCATCTCCCTGGACTTGATTTGTTCTGAGGGTAATAATGAATAACAACGGGGAAGTTGGATCAAAGATAAATCAGGAAGCTCCGTTTCCCAGGCCTTCCAGGCCTTTTGAATGGAATCTGGCATGAGAGGGTCATCCCAGTCTCTGGGTTTCATCCAAAGTTGTTGTATAATAACTTTAGCTCTCGTTGTGAAGGGAATTATGTAACCAAGTGGATCATATTGACTTGCAAGAGCTTTGTAAATATTGCGCATGGTTACTGGTTTACATTCCACAGTTCTAGATCTATATCCTAAAGAATCAGAAGGACAATGCCAACTTAGACCCAAAGCTCCTTCTTTTGGGTCCAAACAATCTTGATTGATCCATAGTTCAGAACTCTCAGCTCTAGCTTCACATGGGAGGTGTCGGACCACATCAGGCTGATTACTTGCCCACTGTCTGATTTCGAATCCCCCACTCATAAGTAAGGAACGCATTCGATCTAGCTGACTTTTTGCAGCTTGCACATTTGGGAAACTCTCTAGGCAGTTGTCAACATAAAATGACTGAAGTATAGAATTGAGGATATCCTCATAACCTTCTTGGTGATCGTGAACATGCCTTTGTAAGGCATATGTTGCACAACATGGACTACATACTGTACCAAAGGGCAAAACTTGCCATTCGTAGATGTCAGGTGGATTTGACCTCTGCATATTGCGCCACAGAAAGCGTAGCAAAGGGCGATCTTCTGGTAGTAGCCTGATTTGGTGAAACATGGATTTTATATCACCACTGATTGCCACTGGATACTGACGGAACCGGAGTAAAACGCCAAGTAGGGAGGGGCCTAATTGTGGACCAGGAAGGAGCTGGCTGTTCAATGACATACCTTTATATTGAAAGGAACAGTTAAATACTATTCGTGATTTTCCAAAACCAACTCAAATGAAACCTCAATCAAAGACCTACTCCAACACTCGAACAGTCCTGTATGGAGCTAACAACACTCCAGTTGTACGAAGACCCACTAATAAACAATTCTTTTACTAAGGATCTTCTGACTGTGTTAACCCACAAAAGAGTGGTTTGCGGAGTTCAGGGTCAGGGCTAGCAGGGCTGGATACTAGATGTTGTGGCCATTCATGTGGCGGATGTTTCAGGAACATTGGGCCTTGTCGCCATCTATGGGCAGGCTTGGCTAACTCAACAAGGGTACTCCCTCTAGTAATGTCATCTGCTGGATTCTGCCCAGATGGAACATATCTCCAAGAAGAAAGATCGGTAAGTTCCAAGATTTCCGTGACTCTATTTGCTACAAACACTTTGTATCGACAGGAGGAAGAATGCAGCCAAGATAAAACAGTTGTGGAATCTGACCATAAGATAGTACTTGTTAAAGGAAGAGTCAGTTCAGTTTGCAAGAGTTTTGAAAGTTGGGCACCTGTTAGAGCAGCACAAAGTTCTAGGCGGGGAATGGATATTTGCCTTTTTGGGGCTACTCGAGACCTTGCCATGATAAAGGAAGTTTGGACCACGCTCTTATCAGTTTCCATCCGCAGATAGGCTACGGAGCCATATGCATTCTCTGAGGCGTCGCAAAAAATATGCATCTCCCTGGACTTGATTTGTTCTGAGGGTAATAATGAATAACAACGGGGAAGTTGGATCAAAGATAAATCAGGAAGCTCCGTTTCCCAGGCCTTCCAGGCCTTTTGAATGGAATCCGGCTCGAAGGACCATTTGTTGGATACTAGATGGTAAAAGTACCCAGGGTTCAGTGGACGTGTAGTACTTGGTGGTGTGTCTTGTTAAAACACGGGACAGATACCATTCCTTTTGCTCTCATTTATTCTTGTTGACATTAAAACTGGATGCACATTACACAGGTTCCACAGGATAAGCAGAATGCTTATGATACACAGGATGATAAAGATGGTTTTCTGGTCACTACAAACAATACAATAAAGAAATCAGGCTCACAAATAATAATAAACATGGAAACCATTCAACATCAAACATAATATCAATAAACCTACTAATGACAAGTATACAGCCCATCAAATTCAAATAAACAATACAATAGAAAACTCACATTACACATCTTGTGGAAACACTCAAACAAACATGAATGAGTGCTCATCTTCAGGCCCACACCTCACCAATACAAAGGAACAAAGAAAGGAAATGAGGTCTATTTATAGACCTCAGCTGGGGATTATGGGTAATGGAGTACACTAAAAATGGTGATGCAGACTGCAAGGGATTGTGGGAAATGTAGTATAAAGGAAAAACAAAGGAAAGATAGGCTAATTCACAACAGTAATCCTTACCTTTAGAAACACAATTTGGTAATCTGCTAATAAGCAGTAAAGGTCTTCAGGTCTGTTTGCACAAAGATATCATACATTGCTTTAGAATATTTGCATATTGCACAAACGTTAAACATTCCAATTCAGGTTAGTGAACAGGGATCAACAAAAAAACTTGGCATCATTAACCGAAACACAATATATTTTTTTAATCACTCACTAAAACATGACAAGACCAGTCTGGGTTACTTTGAGATACTGTTTATATTGCATGTCCAGGCCCAACAATGTTAAGTGCAGTATAAATTCACACGGACAATTGGACACTTTAGTTTCCAAGTTCATCTGATCAATCATTTTTCATATCTTATTCATGAGCATGCTATTAGCCTGACATTGGAAGCTCTTTTTCCAACCACAAGTGATAAAAACAGAGTTATAGCCATTTGAAAGTATCAGATGACCAAAAGCTTCTAATGTGCCTGCAGATCCATTAACAGCCCATTTTAGGCTCGACATGCTTAAAAAATATGTGATCCAGAAGAAGGCTATATAGCCTACATATGGCCAAATAAAGATATACGGTAAAAAGGATATAATGGATAGAAAAATATAATCTCTGGTATAAAGACAGCGTAAAAAAATCATATAAAATTGTAAGTGCTGTAAAAAGGCAAGTGAATTTAGTTCAGTTAGTTTTTATCAAAGGCAGACTATGCTATTATAAGAGTATTCACAAATGAAAAACTTCTCAGCATTTACATCATGTAGTAACATGTACTGTGTAACAGATTAAATGACTTACCGTGTATAAAAACAACTGTTATTGCAAAAGCAAGTACACTGAAAAAAATGATTCATTCAATTTACTACATTTTTTAAAGGTAAGTGGTCGCAATCAATTTATTTATGCTACATTTAAACAAAAAAATTTGAAAAACAAAACAAAAAGTTTCGTTTAAATGTAGCTTAAATAAATTGATTGGGACCACTTACCTTTAAAAAAATGTAGTAAATTGAATGAATAATTTTTTACAGGCAGATGTCGATTGACTGTGTTATAGCTCAATTCGTTATTCAACATTCAGTCTTTCAGGAAATCTTAATTTCCTCTTCAAATGAATAAATAATATTAATGTATTTTTAGCCCATTGCGTACAAAAGCAGTTAATACTATAAGACTGTAATTCTGAAACAGTGGACGAATACTGAAACCTTTAAAGCATCTCCTTCAAGTTTAAACAAGCCCTGAAAGAAAAAACTGAATTCCAGAAGTGATATACAGGCTGATATACAGCAATACTAGTTGAGTTGAGAAAATTTACACGTTTATAAGAAACGTATTTGTACACCAACAGACCGTTGGGAATTGAAATGTATCGACTATATACTACTGATGATCTCATCTCTTAAGTGACACTTGAGTACACTACGTGGTCTTCCTCATCAGCTTTCTGCAAGAAAACAGAAATTGAAACATGAGAAACGAGCCCTGAAGTGTTCCTCAAGAAACTGTGAGGTAATGAAATCTCTTCAATGCCAAAAAAAAGTATCTGGACACTTTGGAAACATGGAAGAATCTATGAGTGCCAATACAAAACTAGGTGGCAATTTTTGCCAATGTCATTAATTTTAGTGCACTGACATTCAAACACTTTTAAGAGTCCAAATTCTTTTAGGGCCACATATATGCATAAACTGAAAAGCAGCATGTGTCACTAAAATAAAGAATACTGAACCAAATTGTCATCAAATAAATGACATCAAACATGGAATTGATCTACAAACACCGAGAGCATGAGGCTTTTAACACCTGGTCACTTCATGCGTTTTCTTTGATCGGATAGCTATCCATTCGTATAAAAACAGGTGTTAATGGCGTCCAAAACATTCATAATTTCAAAATATGTGTTCGCGTCGAGTGAACCTGTGTGCATCATGTGTTTTGTCAAAATAAGTGCCTGCTGCAGACGCGTCTAAAGGGTTTATGATAAAAGAGACACTTGGTTTGCCAGATACTCGCATAATCTCATGTGTAATCAGAGTTTAGTGTTAAGGGAGTGTCTTGCGTATATTTTGTAAACATAAGCGTCTGTTTTGACGCATATATAGGAACTTATTTTGACAAAACATGGTTCACATGACGCAACAAACACTTTTTTACTTTTTTGTACTTTTATATATTTGTTTAGAAACTGGAGGACCCGTGTTATGCGGCTTTCACATAGGATGCGGTGTGCGCTGCGCTCGCCGCTGTGTTCAGCGCAGGCAAGCGATTTGTGCTCTGATGGCCAGACCAAAGTAGGCAGGGTTTTCAATTAATTACTACAGTGTTTATATTTGCGTTAAATAGTCGATGAGGAATACAGAGACTGATGTTGCCCGTCTCCATTTCACGTAACTTTAAGCTGCCTACCTACAACAAGCTACTTGACTTAAAATACACCTGACATGCCAACTTAAAATTGCTACGTGTTTCCATGACACGGCTTTCCTTCCGATGTCTCTGTAGGAGTATAAACTTGTATTATAAAGCTCCGGGAATTCCGAATATAAGCTTTTCGTCCATTTTGCTTGTTTGGATGTCCCGTTTCTTTTGGCCGCGCGGGTAATCGTCACAGAGCGCAGCGCAAAAGTTAAACTGCGTTAAAAAGTTTTGTTGCGCTTGCGCTTTGCTCGACGCAACAAAAAACCGCCCTCGCACGGCGCAAGCCATTGAAATGAATGGGTTTCATAGCGCAGCACACACCGCATCCTATGTGAAAGCCGCATAACCTGAAAAGTGATGATTTCTTAGTTTAACTAGTAAAACATTCTGCTAAATTAATACAAGTAAGTTTAACATTTCAACCACCAAGGGGTGTTAAACTAAGCACTTTTGTGTTCAGTATTTTGGGTTTTAAATATATATATTTCCAGTAAATTTTCTGAAATAACATGCACAGATAAATGTGGACTCAATGGCCCTACAGTAAGCAGTGTGCTGTGTGCATGTGACTAAGGAATGTACAGGGTAAAAATTTAACTGAAATTGCATTAACAAAATTATTATTTTTTTTAATGCAATTAAAAATGTAACATTTTTTTAACAAAATTATGCTGCAATATTTTTTACTACATTTAAAGGAATAGTCTACCCTTTTGCCATATTAAACTATGTTATTACCTCAACTTAGATGAATTAATACATACCTATCTTTTTTCAATGCGTGCTCTGTACAGCGTGTTATGAATGTGTTAGCATTTAGCCTAGCCCCATTCATTCCTATGGTACCAAACAGGGAAGCCACCAAACACTTCCGTGTTTTCCCTATTTAAAGACTGTTACATGAAGAGTTATACCAGTAAGTATGGTGCCACAAAATAAAACTTTTTTTTGGTACCATAGGAATGAATGGGGCTAGGCTAAATGCTAACACATTCATAACACGCTGTACAGTGCACGCATTGAAAAAAGATAGGTATGTATTAATTCGTCTAGGTTGAGGTAATAACATAGTTTAATATGGCAAAAGAGTAGACTATTCCTTTAAGTTCTCTATTATAGGCAATGCTGCAATTTTTTCAAATTCCCAGTTTATTCCCGTTAATTCACATACATTCCCATTAATTCTCATGGAAAGTTTCCAGCCTTGAAAATCCCGGAAATTTGCAACCCTATATATAACATTGGCTTTTTGATTATAATGCAAAAACAGAGAATAAGTACGAAGCAAAAGCACAAAAAGACAATTGTGGCTCCTCCACTTTTATAAGCAAACTTTCAGCATCTGTGGATTCAGCTTTTTACAGGCAGACAGAAACACGCAGTGCACACAGCAATTTCATATCTTACCGGACCCTTTACACCACGAGCACAAAATGTCGTCTCAGAGTAAAGCACGTCTTCATTAGTTATCACCTCTTCAACTGTTTTGATAATAATCAGTTTTCAGACTACAATAATTGTAAATCTAACATGGTTTTAAGACACAATATGTAATTTTCACCACTAGAGGTCATAAAAACAACACTGATGTAGCTTGATGATGATGTAGTTGTTGAATGACAGTTGTAGTCTTTCACTGTCAATGTGAAATAATCCAACAGGACACACAAATCATGTTCATGAATGACATAGTGAAAACGTTTTATAACTATTACGTTATAATGAAAGCAGTACTGTCAACTCGGTCTTGTGATACTTTGATGTCATACGGGAATAAATCTGCACAGTGCTGTATGTGGAAAAGTACTTGAAGTGACCAACAGGCCATTCTGTTGTTGTTTCTGTCACTTTGTTGACTACATTATGACGTAATGCTTGTAAAACTTTATTTTATTACATCATTCATGAACATAACTTGTGAGTCACATAGATTAATTTAGAATTTGGATAATGTGTACATGTCACCTTTGACAGGGGATGAAGGATTGATGTTACACTGGTTCAAATTCGGAATATTTCTGGATTCAAACATTTTTGAAGTAAATGGAATAATATAACTACTACACAAATAAAGTGAATATATAACTCTGATAGGTTTTTCCCCAAACATCTTTCATATTGTGCCTTTAAAAATGTATTATTTAGGAGGGTAATAAGATTAGGTAGGTGAAAAGATCAATTGGTAGGTAATACTTGCCTTTATTTGTTGCTGATCTTAAGTATTTTAAAGCCACAAAAACTGCTACTGCCACAACAAGAATCACTACTCCAACAATTATTCCTATTCGAAGTGAAGTGCTAATGTCCCATTTTCCTGTAATGAACAAACACAAAACAATAAACGAGTCCTGTAATGTTTGACTTTAACCAAAATTACGTATTATTCAGTACATCTTTATATTACTATTATTAACTGTCTTTTAACATGTTAAGTTTAATATCTGTGTTCAGATGGTGCAAAATTCGGTTAAGGATGATTAAGTAATTTTTTGGTAATATTTTACTTGCCATAAAAGAATAACCAATTTGCTGACACATTTCCTTTATTCATTTAGCCAAAAGAGTCTATGAACAAAGGGGGTGACGTAATGTTATGGTCATGTAATCTCAAAAGATCACATGAACAGCCTTTTTCAAAAATCAACAGTATTTTTGCATTACTTTATAGTTACAAAAATAAAAAATATATTGCACCTTTAACTAGATCTTCATTTGCATATACTTTCATAACATGTACAACGTTTTATAGTAATAATTATTAACAATTATTATATAAGATTAACACTCATATTAAAGCTCTCTTACCTGAACACGGCTGACAGAGATGAGTGATGTTGAGATGTTTAGTTTGGTTTGCGATAGGATTGCTCACCACACAGCTGTATGTGTTTGTATCCTGATATTCAACCTCCAGAGGTAGAGAGAGTCTGATGTTGAGATCAGACACACTGATGCTGGACAATAAACTGTTTCCCTGGTACCAGGACAGATTCACATCTCTCAAATCTGTCACATTCAACACTGAACACAATAATGAACAATTTGAGACTGATGATATTTCTGATGACGATGAACAGTTTTTTAAGACTGAAATACGAGTGATGACAGGAATGGGCAGAGGAGCTGAAAAACATGATTGAAAAGTGAATGTTATCATTTTATTTGGTCATAGACACATTTAAAAGGTCATTAATGTGTACATGTTTTATTTTTAATCTTAATGGTGTAGTTACACTATTTCTCAACTGTTGCCTACCAGCCAAAATTTGATCACTGTGCATGAGATGCTTAAATTATAAGGGACTAACAAACATGTCTGTTTTATTTGTCTTTTCTGAAGAAGCAAAATCATTGAACATCGAGAGATGACAAGACTTTGTCACTTTACTCACCATAGACAGCAACATTAAATCGTTTGTATGAGGTTCCTCTGCTATTGATGATCTGTAGTTTATAAAGTCCATTGTGTGTCAATCTGACGTTTGTGATGGTGAGAGATCCAGTCTGATTGTTTAATTGTAGTATGGCTCTAAATCTCCCATCATTAACATCATCATATATAAAGCTCAAATTGGCTTGCTTAAAGAATTGAGCTATAGTCGTCGCTTGAGATCCATATATCCACATTATATGATCATCTTTCTGTATGTCAGTTACATTAGTGTATAGAGTAACAGAATCTCCCTCCATCACTGACACTGACTTCACTTCATCACCAAGCACACCTGAACCAAACAGAGATATTGGCTTTAAATTTATTTTCCACAAAATTGTGCTAAATGTAATGTACGCTCTGCTGGAAAAACAAAACAATAAAACCATTACAGAAAATTCTAATGGTTTCCATTAAAATACCAATAGGAACCATTTGCTTTTACCATTAAAACCAGTCCTTTATACTTACCGGGTGCCAAACACAGGCAGCACAAACCAAAGAACCCCGATTTATAAATCATGATCCAAGTTCACCAGAAGCTTTTTGATCATTAAACTCCACATTTTGTGTAAAATGAGCTGCTTTATGTATCAAATCCGAAGTAAAACGTCCATTTCGTTCTCAAACTGTTGCTAAAGCTAAAGGAAAAGCGGCAGGGCGTTTTCACAAAAAAAGCGGGTATATTCTTCAGTTTTAGGTAGTGGTCCACAAAGGAAACAACTTGGGCGTCGGAACAATTATACGTGGGTGGGACAGGACCCACCCACTTTTTAAGACCAATGATAACGGACCCACCCACTTTTTCTCTTTACCGCATTTGTCTGTTCATATCAAAGCGCTGTTAGTCCAAATCCATTCCACTAGAGAGGGGATCCCCAACCTTTGCTTTTTTACACCGCGGACCCGTTTCAGCTTTTAAAAAAAATTCGCGGAAGGGGGTTGCTGAGTTGCTGTTCGAACAAAGTGCTGAAAAACCTTCTTTGCGAAATGTATAATGTTTTAAACGGAAGTATAAAGGTCAAACAACCATGTATTAGGAAAATTAATAACTGCTTTATTTATAGTATATTCTATAGACATGTAAAACCATATTATGGCGGATTGTTTTATTTTCACTGTTTCACGTGTTTGCCTGCCCATTTAGTCTTAATAATTAAGGGTAAATGAACTTAACTTGCTGTAGCTTGGCAGCTCGAACCTTATAAGGTCGGATCACTGATCTATATAAATGACTGGATTGCGCATGACGTCACACTTGTGAAGCCACCGCGCCGCCATGTTGGTATACCCAAACGTTCTATTAAATCAATGGACGTTATCAGATTTTAATGATAAAACATCACTTTACTCGTCTTCGTTTTTATATGTGAACTTACCCTGTACATTATTACAACACAAACGTCCAAGGCATGTAAATAGTTATTTACTGAAAGTTGTACATTTTGCGTTTTAAACAGTTATTATACATTCATCTTTATTACAGTATCAGATCAGCAGACAGACCGCAGCATATTTAGTATTAATGACAATAAACGTGCTCATTCTGAAATCTAAATTAATAATCATGCTTTGTACCGTATGTCCCTTGTTAAAAAATCCTATTAGAATTTCATAGAATCTTGTAGGATTCTAAAGGATTCTTAAAATCCTAGTGGACATTCAGATATATTTTAGTGGATTTTAACTTTGTCTTGTAGGTTTCTAAAGGATTCTCAAAATCCTATTGGACATTCAGATATATTTAGTGGATTTTAACTTTGTCTTGTAGGATTCTAAAGGATTCTTAAAATCCGATTGGACATTCAGATATATTTTAGTGGATTTTAACTTTGTCTTGTAGGATTCTAAAGGATTCTCAAAATCCTATTGGACATTCAGATATATTTTAGTGGATTTTAACTTTGTCTTGTAGGATTCTAAAGGATTCTCAAAATCCTATTGGACATTCAGATATATTTTAGTGGATTTTAACTTTGTCTTGTAGGATTCTAAAGGATTCTTAAAATCCTATTGGGCATTCAGCTTTATTTTAATGGATTTTAATTTGTCCTGTATGATTCTAAAGGATTATACGATCCTATTGGACATTCAGATTTATTTTAGTGGATTTTCAGTGTATCTTTTAGGATTGTATTTGATTTTACAAATCCTGTTTGACATTGTTATACACCCTATCGAAATTTCATTTTGACCTATAGGATCTATTTGACGATTAGATTTCTATTATATAAGAAATCACACATGTAGTTAACTGCAAAGAGCACCAGTAATACATAATAATAATAACAACAACAACATCAACAGCAACAATAAATTGTGTCTTTCTCAAGTAATCATAATAAAATACAAATAAAATAATTTGTATATTTATACATAAAATGTCTACACTTCCCTATCACACTTTGTAGTCATTAACATTGGGCATAGGCATCCTTTGTCCTGTTCAAAAACTTCACCAGTTTGAGGGTTCTGGCTAGATGAAGTACAGCTACGGCCAAATCTCGCGAGATGTTGGGTTTAGCTGAAAACATCGCTCGTTCAGCGAGAGCTCACGAGATTTTGGACACAGCTGTAGGCCGGCTAGTATCCCTTCTAGCCACAACTCAGTTCGTCTGAATGGAAACTCTGAGGAGCACAAACAACTGGTAGTGGCTAGGTTTTACTATTTTTTCAATATTTTGCACAGTCAAGAAATCTAAGCGTGTGTAAAATATAATTTGTCAGTATAAGCTACTTTTGTTGTTCCCGTTACCCAGCAACATTCTTAACCGTTATGAAGCGAGAGAGTGAGTATCCGTGCAAAATACGCAAATTCAGCTGATAAAACGACAAAACTGGATAGGCATTAAATGTTTGTTGTAACTAATGATAAGTTATCGACCTTTTTTGTTGATGTTAGTTCATAACAGTTTTGCTCCACGTCAAAGAGCTTGCGTCACTTTTCTCAAACTGAACTCGCCTTTTTAACCAGAATACAGGTAGCCTAACTACAAACAAAGTTTTACAATTGTTATATTATTATTATTATAAGAGAGAGCCATGGTAAACTATTATGGACACCGCAGTTATGTCTATGTTACTGTCTTTTCTCCGTGCATGGGAAAGAAAAGTCATACTTTATGTGAACACGTGAATGAACAAACACCAGTCAGCGCGTGGCTCAGCACGTCAGCTTGTTGTTCTCTAATGTAAATCTAATGGTACTAACTAAATGTGGTAACTTTAAAGCTTCAGTTAATAAGAATAACAGTTAACACTTCATTTTAACAACACTGACACTTCATGAGATCTGCTCACTACATTGTAAGAGTTTTCTTGGTTATTTCATGCAATTCAAACAATCAGCCATTAAAGGTCTCAAATTGTGTAGCAACCAACCTACTTAAAGTATATTACTATGTATGTCCACAGATCTGTTTTTTTTTTTTTTAAATAATTCTACTTTCTCAAATCTCTAAAGTTAGACTATGAACAGAATTTACAACTAATGACATTATTTATTAATTTTGGTTTGTTGAAATATGTTTTCTATTTCTTTATTTTATAGGCTACCTCAAAAATGAATTCCATATGGAACTTAGTGGAAGACCATCTCCCAGAAATGTGCAGATGAATGTAAGATGTCAAAAAGGCACCACAGTCATTGTTTGTGAAAATTACTGCTTTGCATTAAAAGATATTTCACGGTAATGTAATATAGATTTTTTTTACCTTTTGAAAGTAACAAATATATTATGATTACAGTATGTAATAAAATAATTACAGTTATAAGCATTTGTCACTGTGTCTGTTATGTTTTACCTTTTATCAGCACTAATACTCTAGTCTATTCAAAAGAGGTAAGAAATTGTTTTGTTCAAACACAGCATAATTACAAAGTATGGTTTTGCTGGGTTTTAATTGTTTTCTTATTAACACATAAAACAACATGACTACCCTTTCTGCTTCCTCCACCAGCCTTAGAGCTGTTCATGTATAACTCCGTGGTAGAGCATTGCGTTTGCAATGCAAAAGGTCATCGTGGGTTTGAACCCAGGGAACACAAATACTGATACAAATAAGCAGCTTGTAATGCACTTTAAGTTGCTTTGGATAAAAGCGTCTCCAAATGCATAAATATACACATGATGTAACCCCAGGTTGACCACCGTGAAACATGTATGCATTAGGTGGACGGCTTTATACTTTTTATTAGTATGTGTGCTCCTTGGTTATTTAGCCCATAACCTCTTATTTCAGCCTTGTTTGTTTTATTTTTTTATGTATATACACTGTAAAACCTAACAGTGTAAGTCACTAAACGAAATTAGTTTTTTAAACTTATTATTTTTTAAAGTTAATTTCACTTAATAAAAACTGTGATATGAACTCAAAAACTGCAAATGATTAACCATAAATTAAACCAAATAAGTAAGCAACAGCCAAAACACAGATATGAAGCACTAACAGGTAAGCACTGCAAACTCTTTCAACCTTTTTAAAGCATCTTTAAACTTTAAAAACATGTTGTCTGTCATGACTCTACATTGTAATACTCACCCGGTTACAGTAATTTGTGTAATGTTGGACATACGATGAAACAACACGACATTGACACAGCAATTTGACCTCAGACTAATTTTTATCAGCAGATTAGTGTGCTTTGAGTACACCACAGTTCTGTAAGTGAAAAATTAATTCTTATTTATGTGTGTTTCTTTCTCAGTAAGGACTAACATTAACTGACTGTTTGTTTGTCTGTCTGTCTGTTCTCAACCAAACGGTCATTCAAGACCTTTTAAAGGTAACGTTACCACATTTATTCATTCATTTATTATGTTTTGAGTACACCACAGTTGTGAAAAATGTATTCATATTTATGTGTTTCTTACTGTTTAGCAAAAACATTTCCCGTGCAAGTTTGAATCTCTCTCAGTAAGGACTAATAGTCAATTAGTCCTTACTGAGAGAGATTCAAACTTGCACGTCTGTTCTCGACCAAACGGTCATTCTTACTCATAAAAACCTTTTAAAGGTAACGTTAACCCATTTATTTGTTCATTTATTATGTTTAGTACACCACAGTTCTTTCAATTGAAAATTAATTCATATTTGTGTGTGTTTTCTTACTGTTTAGCACAAGTGTGTCCCGCGCAAGTTTGAATTTCTCTCAGTAAGGACTGACGGACGGCCATTCACTCATAAAACCTTTTAAAGGTAACATTACCACATTTGTTAGGTTTAGTACACCACAGTTCTTTCATTGGGAAATTAATTCATATTTGTGTGTGTTTTCTTACTGTTTAGCACTAGGGATGGCGAAAACGAAAAATTTTCTTTGCCCGGCCACCGAGCCTCATTAGCCGGTTGAAACCGGTTAACCGATAGGCCTATTAGTTTAAAATATGCTATGCTATTTAAAATAATAGCCATTTCGAGCCGCGCCTGCAATTTCGCAACTCGCATCTCTCTGCGCTCTACCTCAGGCTCACACACACACACACAGACCTCACAACACTTTTTAAGTCCACTACAGCGCGAAACATGAGTCCCGCAAACGCGGCGGCGTGCTTAGTTTCAAAATAGTTTAGGTACTAGGTGATCGCGTTGAACTTGAAAATAAAGGCGTTTGTGAAGCTCATTTGAAAATTGCCGCGGCTCATTTAAGAAAATGACAGCTCCGAAGAGACTGCGCTTTAGTTTGGGGTAGTAATAATAAAGACATAGGATGATCATCATCACCTTTTCTGTTACCACTGAAATGTAGATGTAATGTATTTCCAAATCTAAACCCATCTTATGTGGAATGTTGCCTAATAGACTGCAACACGATAAAACCAATGGATTAAACGGACACCTTCAGAATATGTAAAAGACGCACCGGCCAAAGCAGGTCTCGCACTGTGTTTTAGAACAAATGCAGCAAAGATATTTAATGCTTGTATGAGGCATATAGGCCTACGCTGAGTTTTATTTATTTATGATGAGGTGCGTTCTAATTAACAATGCAATGCAAGTGAACGCGCCGTGCCGGCGCCTTCATGCACGGACCGGTAATTATATACTCTGCTATATTTGCTTTTTATTTATTAAATACATGCATTTGGTTGATGAAACATTTATTAAAATTAAGATACAATTTATACAAAACGAAATTCACTTTAAAGAAATGCTTTCTACAAAGCAAAACTTAATAAAGTGGTAAAAATCATGGCTGAGGATTTACAGACACAAAACTTACTCTGCACTTTACTGTTAGCCTTAAAGACATAAATGTTAATAATTTGGAACACAACCAGGAGAGACTTTAATTTTAATTATTTTATTGCTGTATTTTATTTACTATTCGAATAAAGGAATTTATCAAAAAATAGCCTGTAGCATTTACTTTTCGCAAACCTTGTGAGCATGCGAAACCAAACGCAGTGACCTCGCGCCAAATGTTTTTTTATTGGTTTATAAAGTACAAACAGACCAGTTATGAAAAACTGAGTGTGAGGGATTTGTTCACTTCACACAAAAAGATCTTGGAAAGAAAGAGATGACTAACTGTAGTAGCGTTTAGTCCACTGTCTATAATAGCCTTATTTACAGATCCCTTTTTTTAACCGACAACCGACAACTTTGACCGGTTAACGTTGATACGGTCAACCATCGGTCAAACGGTCATCGGTTAACATCCCTATTTAGCACAAGTGTTTCCCGCGCAAATTAGAATTTCTCTCAGTAAGGACTGACGGATGGCCATTCACTCATAAAACCTTTTAAAGGAAACGTTACCACATTTATTATGTTGTGAGAATACTACAGTTCTGTATAGGGATGGGCACGAGTACTCGAACGTGGCATCGATGATCGATCACCAAAACGATGATCATGCGGCTTTATTTATTTATTTGTTGTGGATATGACGGCATTGGATGTCTGGTTAGCATTACAAGCGCATGTGGTAGTAAAGGCTGGGTCTGGAGATGCGTGTTTGACCTCGTGTTGAGCTATGCAGACCGGCGTATGACATCAGTAACGTTACCATGCATGATTCAAAAACAAACAGATAATTCCGCGCACCCGCCGTGCACGCGGCAACCCCTCTATCTGCGCAATGCGCGGCAACTCGCCGATCCCGTGAAGCCGGTCACACCTCACATCACTGAGGCATTATGGTTTAAAAAGATGCCCTGATTTTCAGAAATACAGTCTGTCAGGTGCAAAAGTACAGCGCTGTCAAAAGTTCAATGGATTATCATCTCATATTTAAACATCAATGTAAAAAGATACCAGAGAGCCATACGAGCATTAACATTACATCTTGACTGAGAAGGGGATGACATGTCAGAGCTAATCGCTAAAATAATAGCAAAAGACTTAAAGCTGCTTAATGTTATGAAGCTTGTGCTTTGACTGGACGTGTTTAAAAGGGCGCTGTTTATGGTGCACATCCACAACGGGAGTTAAACTTTCTGTTGAAAACTTAGTTGAAGTCTAGCATTTTATGCAGATAGATGCACAATGTACATTTATGTTGTATAAAGGCTTACTTTATTTAGAGTGCGTCATATAGAAAGTGGTTTGTTTTTATTAACCCTTTAGATTCAATTCATCGATCAGCTATTCCTATTAGAGGTTTCTGTTAAAAACATTTAATTCATTAATAATCTTGTATGTGTTCATTGTTCTGTCAAAGTTTCTTCAAAATTAAGTTTTATTTCAGTGTTTTTAATCAAAATATTTTAATTTTCACCATGACGTGTACGCCCCTTTGATTGCCCCGCCCCAGTTAATCGAGTACTCGTTCTTCAGACTTATGGATTAATCGAAATGAAAAAATAAGACAAATGCACATCCCTAGTTCTGTAAGTGGAAAAGTAATTCATATTTGTGTTTTCTCCCAGGTTAGCACGAATGCATCCAGCATAAATTTGGATCTTTACCATTGAGGAGACTGGCTGACTGTTCTCAACCAACCATCATTCACACGCAAAAACTTTAAAGGTACCACATTTATTTAAGTTGTTAGTATACCACAGTTCTGTTAGTGAAACATTTATTCATAATTTTGTGTTTTCTCACAGGTAAGTATGGACCCAGCTAACAGGGAACGTTCTTATAACTTTGGCTAACGTTCTGTAAAGGTTCTCCCAAAGTTATCCAAAAACGTTCTTGCAATAACATTAGTAGAACGTTTCCCTAACGTTATCTGCAATTAATAAACGTCCTTAAAACGTTAGCGTTAGAAAAGTTTTTATTGTATTGTTAGTGGAACATTCTGCACACCCTAGCATTAAAAACGTTACCATTGTGTATGTAATGTAACGTTCTTAAAACGGTAACATTGAAAACGTTACCATTGTGTATGTAATGTAACATTCTTAAAACGGTAGCATTGCAAACGTTATATTTGCTTTGTTATCAGAACATTCTGCACACCCTAGCATTAAAAACGTTACCATTGTGTATGTAATGTAACGTTCTTAAAACTGTAACATTGAAAAGGTTACCATTGTGTATGTAATGTAACATTCTTAAAAAGGTAGCATTGCAAACGTTATATTTGCTTTGTTATCAGAACATTCTGCACACCCTAGCATGGAAAACGTTACCATTGTGTATGTAATATAACGTTCTTAAAACAGTAACATTGAAAACGTTACCATTGTGTATAATGTAAGGTTCTTAAAAGGGTAGCATTGACAACGTTTTATTTGCATAGTTAGCAGAACGTTCTTCATACCCTAGCATTGAAAACGTTACCATTGTGTATGCAATGTAACTTTCTTACAATGGTAGCATTAAAAACGTTATAATTGTATTGTAAGCATTACAACATTACCATTGTGTACACAGCAAAATCCCCAGAGTTAAATCAACTCTGCTGGTCGTACATATTGTCCCAATCTTACAGAGTGTTAAAAAGTAACTCTGAAGCAGAGTTAAAAGCTGCAATCTGTAACTTTATCCTCTCTATCACCATCTCTGTTTGAAACCTAAAACTGCATTTACATCTTACTTGTAGATTTTTTTCCTTAACTTAGGTTTAGATGTTGGCTGTTTCATTTAAAGTCACCATTATTGTGATCAGTGGTTGTTTTAGTAGGACTTGACTCTTAGTTGCTAATTTTTCCAACTGCTATAACTATGTTTGTTTAAAACATGTTTTTTATAGCAAAGAAAATGCAACAGCACAATTCCATAGTGGTGTTTACTACATAAAGTTTAAACATCATCAGCATCTAGAAAACTTATGTGCAGGTGTAGTGTTTGCACACTTATGAGAAGTATCCTTTCCTATTATTTGTATGAGACTGTAGTATAAAATACAGCACCCTCACAGCAGTTTGTCCTTCTGAACGATTTTGAAACAACGATACTTAAAATTTGACCACTGTGTAATGTACACACACAAACATCAAGAATCATACTATAAATCACAATGATGGTGAAAATAAAATGAAAAGCTTCATGCTGCAGTGCATGCTGGGTATCAACAAATTACAAATCTTATCCAAAACTCCCAGAATGCACTGTGGCAGGAATAAATAATGAACATTTTTACCATTTTCTTTGTCACCCTTGTTGAGATTCATACTCTGATTCTTGATGTTTGTGTGTCTACGTTGCACTACGGTTAATTTTTAAGTCCCTCAAAATTGTTCAGAATGACAAACTGCCATGAGAATGCTGGATTTATACTACAGTCTCACATAATTAATGGAAAATGATATTTTCCGACTTCTGATAAGTGTGTAAACACTACACCTGCACATATGTTTTGTAAATGCTGACAAATGTTTAGAATTTATGTACTAAAGACTACTCCAGAGCAGCAGTATTGTTTTTCTTTGCTATAACATAACATGTCTTAAACACGTAAAATTATAGCAGTTGGAAAAAACTAACAACTAAGAGTCTAGTCCTACTAAAACAACCACTGAGTACAATAATGGTGAGTTTAAATGAAACAGCAAACATCTGAACCTAAGTTAAGAAAATAACTCTACAAGTAAGATGTAAATGCAATTTTAGGTTTCAAACAGAGATGGTGATAGAGAGAATAAAATGATTGATTGCAGCTTTTAACTCAACTTCAGAGTTCCTTTTAACTCTCTGTAAGATTGGGACAATATGTACAACCAGCAGAGTTGATTTAACTCTGGGGATTTTGCTGTGTAGTGGAATATTGTAAAAATGTTAGCATAAAAATGTATCTTTTGGGGATTTAAATTGGGGTGAGCCGATCCGATATGCAGTATCGATATTAGTCCGATATTGGCAAAAAATGGCCAGATCGAATATTGTAGAAGGGAGTACCCCAGCTTACAATTTTACGTTATAAAAACGTTCCCGGAACGTCTTACGAAAGTTTGGAAAATATTTTTTTGAACGTTCTTACAACGTTAAAAGCGTCCAGTTTTTTAGACGTGGTATTAACGTTAATGTGTGGTTATAAGAAGGTTATTAAAAATGTTTTTAGAAAGGTTCAGTCTGTTGTTATATTAATGGTCTAATAACGTTTTTTATAACGTTATACAAACGTTCCATTCACCAATATATTTATGTTCTCAGAACGTTTTTCTAACGTTCGTAACAGGTTATAAAAACATTGTTTAAACGTTCTTACACAGTACAAACGTCCAGTTTTTTTAGACGTAGTATTAACGTTATTGTTTGGTTACAAGAACGTTTTTAAAAACGTTTCTAGAATGGTTCGGTTTGTTGTTATGTTAATGTTCTAAGAACGTGTTTCAAAACGTTATTAAAACATTCCAATCACCATGATATTACTGTTCTAAGGACGTTTTTAAAACTGTTCTTGAAACGTCCCATTTGCCATTATATTAATGTTCTAGGAACGTTTTTCTAACGTTTGTAACTGGTTACAAAAACATTCGGTTGAAACGTTCTAGGAATGTTAAAAACGTCCAGTTTTTTAGACGTAGTATTAACGTTATTGTTTGGTTACGAGAACGTTTTTAAAAACGTTTCTAGAATGGTTTGGTTTGTTGTTATATTAATGTTCTAAGAACGTGTTTCAAAACGTTATTAAAACATTCCATTCACCATGATATTAATGTTCTAAGGACGTTTTTAAAACCGTTCTTGAAACCTTCAATTTGTCATTATATTAACGTTTTAAGCACGTTTTTCTAACGTTTGTAACTGGTTAGGTTTAGGTATCAACTCAAGGTTATGGTATCGACATCGGTATCAGACATGAAACAGTTGTATCGGCCCAGCCCTAGATTTAAAGAAATTTAAGTAAATGTAAGGATGAGAAAAATAAAAATGCCTAGTGCTTTTTGGCATAAATCAAAATCTAAAATTTTGAGCTATAAAATGAATTGTTGGCTATTGCTACAAATTTACCTGTGGTACTAATGACTGGTTTTGTGATTCAGTCACATTTTATTTTAATCTAATTGATTATTTCAATGATCCAGTCTTGACTCAACTGTGGGGTGGGAAGGCTAATGAATAATCTTTTAGCTTTCCATTTTATAATTTCTATATTGGAATTTTAGAGACAAATATAATTGCAATAACATTTACATACAAAAACTTTGAGAATATTTAAGTGAAAGGAATGTTACTTTTTTAAATATAAAAACATTGTTTCTATGAGTGATGTAACGGATTTGCCAGGTTTTTCCCTCACCCACTTCACCAGATCAAAATCACCCAATTACTAATCACGATCACCTGTCACACCTTATCATCTCTGGACCATTTAAGACTCTCACACACAAACACACTGTCCAGTGCTAGCTATGTTTGTATGCTGCATGGACTAATCTGACTCTATCTACCAGAGGCTTCCAGCCATTGTCGTCATCTGTGTTGGATATTTGGATACTCTGGAATACACCTGTGACTGGGTGGTGTGTTTGTGCCTGCTCTTCACCTGGGGGCGTATTACAGAAAAGTCCTAACTTTAAAATCTTATCTTAACTGTTTGGTAACCATGGTAATTTCAGTTAGGACCTCATTTAAGACAAAAGCTATTACAGAATGACGTTCCTAAATGCATTATCTTATCTTAACTGCAGATAGGAAAGTGGTATTACAGAAGCATCCTAACTTGACAAAACATCCTAAAAACGGTCTTAACTTTAGGGTAACCTCACAGGTGTCCTAACTTAAAACTTTAATGAGAGCCAGCTGAAACAATCACATTATGATAGAGCTGCGGGAGAATGACATTACATTTTTAAAAAAGTGGAGGATGAAAAACATTAATGTTTGTTTTTGGATTACTCTTTAAATGTTTTTTACCTTCACACATTCACAATGTTTCCACTAGTGGAGCGATCTTTCAATTTCTGTCATCCCGTGAACACTTGATGGGATTATAGTGAATACAGTACACACTTGACTCAGCATCTATTTCTTGTCATGTCTCTATCAAATGTTGAAATGTACAATAGTATCCTAGCACTTAGGAAGAATAATTTTTTTTATTTTTGTAATTCACATTTGCTAAATGTTTAAATTGAATGGTAACTGATAGATGATGTGCTAAAACACTAATACAAAAAACACAGACTATGATTACTATGAATTTAATAAAATGTATTTTTCTGGCCCATTGAAATTAAAAGGACATTTCTTTTGTTTACTGTAGCAGCAGCTCACGCATTGCTGGTTGCTTGGTAACAGACCTGACAGTTGATAGCCGAACATGATTAAGCGATTTGGGATTTCCTAACTAGAGATGAGATAAGATTTGGTGAAATAAGATGAGAATCCTAAATCAATTTAAGATTTGCTTCTGTAATATGAATTTGTGAAAAATCTTAACTTAACACATCATATCTTAAGTTAAGACCTAAGATAGAAAGTTTCTGTAATACGCCCCCTGGACTTTCATTTTTTACCATTACAATTTACCACAACTTTTAATAAACTGTTTGATTTTACTCTCTGCCTCTGTTGTCTTCTGTCCCTGACAAGTGACTTGAATGTTCCTCTAAAAATGTTTTGAATAATGTTCTTATAACCAAAAAAACCTTCAGCAAAGTTTTTATAATTAAATGCAAACGTTAGAAAAACGTTTTAAGAACATTAATATAATGGTGAATAGAATGTTTTAAGAACGTTTTTAAAACGTCCTTAGAACCTTAATATCATGGTGAATGGAATGTTTTAATAACGTTTTTAAACTTGTTCCTAGAACATTAACATAACAACAAACCGAACCATTCTAGAAACGTTTTTTAAAACGTTCTTGTAACCAAACAATAACGTTAATACTACGTCTAAAAAACTGGACGTTTGTACTGTGTAAGAACGTTTAAACAATGTTTTTATAACCTGTAACGAATGTTAGGAAAACGTTTTGAGAACATGAATATAATGGTGAATGGAACGTTTCAATAATGTTTTTAAAAATGTTCTTAGAACATTATTACAACAACAGACTGAACCTTTCTAAAAACGTTTTAAATAACGTTCTTATAACCAAACAGTAACGTTAATAATACGTCTAAAAAACTGGACGCTTTTAACGTTCTAAGAACGTTTAAAACAATGTTTTTATAACCTGTCACAAACGTTAGAAAAGCGTTTTAAGAACATTAATATAATGGTGAATAGAATGTTTTAAGAACGTTTTTAAAACGTCCTTAGAACCTTAATATCATGGTGAATGGAATGTTTTAATAACTTTTTTAAACTTGTTCCTAGAACATTAACATAACAACAAACCGAACCATTCTAGAAACGTTTTTTAAAACGTTCTTGTAACCAAACAATAACGTTAATACTACATCTAAAAAACTGGACGTTTGTACTGTGTAAGAACGTTTAAACAATGTTTTTATAACCTGTAACGAACGTTAGGAAAACGTTTTGAGAACATGAATATAATGGTGAATGGAACGTTTCAATAACGTTTTTAAAAACATTATTAGACCATTAATATAACAACGGACTGAACCTTTCTAAAAACGTTTTTAATAACGTTCTTATAACCACACATTAACGTTAATACCACGTCTAAAAAACTGGACGCTTTTAACGTTGTAAGAACGTTAAAAAAAAAACGTTTTCCAAACTTTCGGAAGACGTTCCGGGAACGTTTTTATAACGTAAAATTGTTAGCTGGGAACGTGTCTAGAGCAGTTTTGGATCTTTACCATTGAGGAGGTTGACTGACTTTTATCTACCAACCGTCATTAACACAACAAAAACTAAAGAAATTTAACTACAAGTGGACCTATTCAGTTACTCATTATGCTGTGAGTACACCACAATTGTATCAGTGAAATAATAATGTTTGTGTTTTCTCAATGCTTGGCATAGACAAATGTGACCCTGTGTAATTTGGAAATTTCATGGGAAATGTGTACGTCTTAAAAAATTTTAAATGTCGTTTGAGTTAAAGGGGCTGAATGTAAGTTATTACTTAAAAAAATCTTTAAGATAGAGTTTTCATTTGTATATTTATGAGGCAACCATAATGTAATAGAAAGAATGACACCTTGAGTGTCCTCCACGGTTGTCTCTATCAGCCTGTAGGCTCTTTTCTGTGTGGAGAAGTCGGGTCCGAATTGGCGCGAAATTCAAAATGTGACGTCATGCGCGTGCTCGTCTACCTGGGCGTTCCATATAGACGCGTACGGCGTCATTAGTAAACAGCGGCAATTGCTAGAATGTTTCAAATGGACTCTGTAGACGGAAAGAAGCGACCAACTTCCAGCACAATCCAGACACTCACGGAAACTCCTCGTAAGTTTAAAAAAAATCCTTATCTAGTGTGGCCAAAATAGTGCATGACCAACGTCGGGGAAAAGACAAGAGTAAACATCGGACTGGCATTTGATTCTTGGAGGGAGCTCCGGTCAGCGCTGGGTATGAAAACAGACCTTGAGCAGGTTTCCTTTTTACTGCAAGGTAAGACATAGTTACAGGGCATCTGTAATATATTATGTTATTGTTTTTGTGGTGTCCCAGCTAACAATTTTACGTTATAAAAACGTTCCCGGAACGTCTTCCGAAAGTTTGGAAAACGTTTTTTTTTAACGTTCTTACAACGTTAAAAGCGTCCAGTTTTTTAGACGTGGTATTAACGTTAATGTGTGGTTATAAGAACGTTATTAAAAACGTTTTTAGAAAGGTTCAGTCTGTTGTTATATTAATGGTCTAATAACGTTTTTAAAAACGTTATTGAAACGTTCCATTCACCATTATATTCATGTTCTCAAAACGTTTTCCTAACGTTCGTTACAGGTTATAAAAACATTGTTTAAACGTTCTTACACAGTACAAACGTCCAGTTTTTTAGATGTAGTATTAACGTTATTGTTTGGTTACAAGAACGTTTTAAAAAACGTTTCTAGAATGGTTCGGTTTGTTGTTATGTTAATGTTCTAGGAACAAGTTTAAAAACGTTATTAAAACATTCCATTCACCATGATATTAAGGTTCTAAGGACGTTTTAAAAACGTTCTTAAAACATTCTATTCACCATTATATTAATGTTCTTAAAACGTTTTTCTAACGTTTGCATTTAATTATAAAAACTTTGCTGAAGGTTTTTTTGGTTATAAGAACATTATTCAAAACATTTTTAGAGGAACATTCAAGTCACTTGTCAGGGAGAGAAGACAACAGAGGCAGAGAGTAAAATCAAACAGTTTATTAAAAGTTGTGGTAAATTGTAATGGTAAAAAATGAAAGTCCAGGTGAAGAGCAGGCACAAACACACCACCCAGTCACAGGTGTATTCCAGAGTATCCAAATATCCAACACAGATGACGACAATGGCTGGAAGCCTCTGGTAGATAGAGTCAGATTAGTCCATGCAGCATACAAACATAGCTAGCACTGGACAGTGTGTTTGTGTGTGAGAGTCTTAAATGGTGCAGAGATGATAAGGTGTGCCAGGTGATCGTGATTAGTAATTGGGTGATTTTGATCTGGTGAAGTGGGTGAGGGAAAAACCTGGCAAATCCGTTACATCACTCATAGAAACAATGTTTTATGTATATTTTAAAAAATAACATTCCTTTCACTTGAATATTCTCAAAGTTTTTGTATGTAAATGTTATTGCAATTATATTTGTCTCTAAAATTCCAATATAGAAATTATAAAATGGAAAGCTAAAAGATTATTCATTAGCCTTCCCACCCCACAGTTGAGTCAAGACTGGATCATTGAAATAATCAATTAGATTAAAATGAAATGTGACTGAATCACAAAACCAGTCATTAGTACCACAGGTAAATTTGTAGCAATAGCCAACAATTCATTTTATAGCTCAAAATTTTAGATTTTGATTTATGCCTAAAAGCATTAGGATATTAATCCAGGACTAGGCATTTTTATTTTTCTCATCCTTACATTTACTTAAATTTCTTTAAATCTAGGGCTGGGCCGATACAACTGTTTCATGTCTGATACCGATGTCGATACCATAACCTTGAGTTGATACCTAAACCTAACCAGTTACAAACGTTAGAAAAATGTTCTTAAAACGTTAATATAATGACAAATTGAAGGTTTCAAGAACGGTTTTAAAAACGTCCTTAGAACATTAATATCATGGTGAATGGAATGTTTTAATAACGTTTTGAAACACGTTCTTAGAACATTAATATAACAACAAACCAAACCATTCTAGAAACGTTTTTAAAAACGTTCTCGTAACCAAACAATAACGTTAATACTACGTCTAAAAAACTGGACGTTTTTAACGTTCCTAGAACGTTTCAACCGAATGTTTTTGTAACCAGTTACAAACGTTAGAAAAACGTTCCTAGAACATTAATATACTGGCAAATGGGACGTTTCAAGAACAGTTTTAAAAACGTCCTTAGAACAGTAATATCATGGTGATTGGAATGTTTTAATAACGTTTTGAAACACGTTCTTAGAACATTAACATAACAACAAACCAAACCATTCTAGAAACGTTTTTAAAAACGTTCTTGTAACCAAACAATAACGTTAATACTACGTCTAAAAAAACTGGACGTTTGTACTGTGTAAGAACGTTTAAACAATGTTTTTATAACCTGTTACGAACGTTAGAAAAACGTTCTGAGAACATAAATATATTGGTGAATGGAACGTTTGTATAACGTTATAAAAAACGTTATTAGACCATTAATATAACAACAGACTGAACCTTTCTAAAAACATTTTTAATAACCTTCTTATAACCACACATTAACGTTAATACCACGTCTAAAAAACTGGACACTTTTAACGTTGTAAGAACGTTCAAAAAAATATTTTCCAAACTTTCGTAAGACGTTCCGGGAACGTTTTTATAACGTAAAATTGTAAGCTGGGGTACTCCCTTCTACAATATTCGATCTGGCCCTTTTTTTTCCAATATCGGACTAATATCGATACTGCATATCGGATCGGCTCACCCCAATTTAAATCCCCAAAAGATACATTTTTATGCTAACATTTTTACAATATTCCACTACACAGCAAAATCCCCAGAGTTAAATCATCTCTGCTGGTTGTACATATTGTCCCAATCTTACAGAGAGTTAAAAGTAACTCTGAAGTTGAGTTAAAAGCTGCAATCAATCATTTTATTCTCTCTATCACCATCTCTGTTTGAAACCTAAAATTGCATTTACATGTTACTTGTAGAGTTATTTTCTTAACTTAGGTTCAGATGTTTGCTGTTTCATTTAAACTCACCATTTTTGTACTCAGTGGTTGTTTTAGTAGGACTAGACTCTTAGTTGTTAGTTTTTTCCATCTGCTATAATTTTACGTGTTTAAGACATGTTATAGCAAAGAAAAACAATACTGCTGCTCTGGAGTAGTCTTTAGTACATAAATTCTAAACATTTGTCAGCATCTACAAAACATATGTGCAGGTGTAGTGTTTACACACTTATCAGAAGTCGGAAAATATCATTTTCCATTAATTATGTGAGACTGTAGTATAAATCCAGCATTCTCATGGCAGTTTGTCATTCTGAACAATTTTGAGGGACTTAAAAATTAACCGTAGTGCAACGTAGACACACAAACATCAAGAATCAGAGTATGAATCTCAACAAGGGTGACAAAGAAAATGGTAAAAATGTTCATTATTTATTCCTGCCACAGTGCATTCTGGGAGTCCTGGATGGGATTTGTAATTTGTTGATACCCAGCATGCACTGCAGCATGAAGCTTTTCATTTTATTTTCACCATCATTGTGATTTATAGTCTGATTCTTGATGTTTGTGTGTGTACATTACACAGTGGTCAAATTTTAAGTATCGGTGTTTCAAAATCATTCAGAAGGACAAACTGCTGTGAGGGTGCTGTATTTTATACTACAGTCTCATACAAATAATAGAAAAGGATACTTCTCATAAGTGTGCAAACACTACACCTGCACATAAGTTTTCTAGATGCTGATGATGTTTAAACTTTATGTACTAAACACCACTATGGAATTGAGCTGTTGCATTTTCTTTGCTATAAAAAACATGTTTTAAACAAACATAGTTATAGCAGTTGGAAAAATTAGCAACTAAGAGTCAAGTCCTACTAAAACAACCACTGATCACAATAATGGTGACTTTAAATGAAACAGCCAACATCTAAACCTAAGTTAAGGAAAAAAATCTACAAGTAAGATGTAAATGCAGTTTTAGGTTTCAAACAGAGATGGTGATAGAGAGGATAAAGTTACAGATTGCAGCTTTTAACTCTGCTTCAGAGTTACTTTTTAACTCTCTGTAAGATTGGGACAATATGTACAACCAGCAGAGTTGATTTAACTCTGGGGATTTTGCTGTGTACACAATGGTAATGTTGTAATGCTTACAATACAATTATAACGTTTTTAATGCTACCATTGTAAGAAAGTTACATTGCATACACAATGGTAACGTTTTCAATGCTACAGTTTTAAAAACTTTACATTACATACACAACAGTAACGTTTTCAATGCTAGGGTATGAAGAACGTTCTGCTAACTATGCAAATAAAACGTTGTCAATGCTACCCTTTTAAGAACGTTACATTATATACACAATGGTAACGTTTTCAATGTTACCGTTTTAAGAACGTTATATTACATACACAATGGTAACGTTTTCCATGCTAGGGTGTGCAGAATGTTCTGATAACAAAGCAAATATAACGTTTGCAATGCTACCGTTTTAAGAATGTTACATTACATACACAATGGTAACGTTTTCAATGTTACCGTTTTAAGAACGTTACATTACATACACAATGGTAACGTTTTTAATGCTAGGGTGTGCAGAATGTTCCACTAACAATACAATAAAAACTTTTCTAACGCTAACGTTTTAAGGACGTTTATTAATTGCAGATAACGTTAGGGAAATGTTCTACTAATGTTATTGCAAGAACGTTTTTGGATAACTTTGGGAGAACCTTTACAGAACGTTAGCCAAAGTTATAAGAACGTTCCCTGTTAGCTGGGGTAATGCTAACGATAGCATTTATTTTGTGGTGTAATGCTAACGATAGCATGTAGCACAGGGCCGTTTCAAAAGTTACTTTCTTATATGAATTATCTTTATTCAGAGCACGAGTGCATTAAGATTGTGAGTGTCGGGAGTGTGTTTTACAGTGTCGTGTTACAAAACTTTTAGAAGTAGACTTCTGTTGAAAATATAAAGTAGCACTGCAACATTTTGCTTAAATATGGTCTGTCAAACAATAACCTTACAGTACTGTAACTTTTCTTACATTTGTAAACATGCTGGTGAATCTCAATGAGCCGTCTGTGGTTGCTACGGCAACTCAGGTTGTTGTGGTCGTGCTCGTGCTCGTACGAGTGTGCCCACCGAGAACGAGCATGAGACTGGCTGCAGTTTCTATAACGGCCACTGGTGTCAGTAACGGTTAGAAATTTCTCAACTTACGGAGAGCACCTTTAAGGAACAGTACACTGATTTATTACAAGTGTACAATACACTGAGTCTATTAAAGTCATAAAGGAATACTTGATATATTTCATAAAGGAATGTGTAAATCTAATATTAGTTTTAATGTGAATATGGACAGAAAAGCAAACCTTTGTTTTATGTTTAAATCAATGTTTGTAAAATAAACGATTGTTTAATAAACTGTAATAATTTTACAATTTTCTGTCATCATTTTTTATACTAATGTTTGGTTTAAGGCAATCGGTTTCCTCAAACGGTTTAAGTTGAGTTAACTTTTCGGGTTTTACAGTGTAACAACAATGTACAAAATCAAAAAGAGAAAAGCATATTTTCAGAAACAAAAAAATTAATTGGATCCCATTAAAATCCTCTACAAATTATCCTAAAGGATATTTTTGTCGTGTCCTAAAATCCTTTAGAAATATCCTCTAATAGAATCCTATAGGATTTTTTCTAATGGAATCCCATAGATTTTTTGTAATGGAATCCTTTAGGATTTTTCTAATGAAATGCTATAAGATTTTTCTAATGGTATCCTATAAGATTTTTCTAATGGAATCCTATGAGATTTTTCTAATGGAATCCTATAGGATTTTCTAATGGAATCCTATAGGATTTTTCTAATGGAACGGTTCCAAAATATGATAGAAATTCTAATTGGATTCCTGTACAGGATTCTTATTAAAAATCCTATAGGATTTTTTGACAAGGGGTGCATGCAATAATTTGCTAGTTTTGTAATTATGTTATCTAAACGTACAAGTTACCTAAACTTATTTAGAGAAATAACGCTGACCGTCACAGTGTAGCTGAATGTCAAACAAAACTTTATTTATACCCGTGTCATTAATAAATGCAACAGACACACTCACATTAACGTTTTTTTATGAATCCATTATCCTGCCCGATTAAAACATAAACATTGCAAATAACACCAGAATTAACAAATAATTAACGTACACATATCCTAAAAATTAACCTTGTTGTGTAACTGATACGCTGTAAATGGGGTAAATTTTGATCATGATTTTGAAAGGAAATCAATGACGCTCTCTGCCGGTTGGGTATACCAAGATGGCGGCTCGAACTCTGCGCTGGGGCACGTTCAATCTCACACCGGTGCGCAACGTTTTGCTACGGTTTCCGGGTTGAACGACATGTTTCCTTGAAACGGTGTGCAACGGAATCCAACAGGTTTTAGAAGCGTTTTCTCTTGTTTGGTGGGTGTGTCAGAAATGTCAGCCCAATCAGCGGCAAGATGTATAAAACCACGCGATAGTAAAGAGACAGCTCTCTCAATGGGTTCAAGTTGGAATGTTGTCTTTCATTCTGGACGGCAAGGTCAGTGACTGTAACATCGAGGGTATTTTACAGTATTAAACACACATTTATAACGATTTCATCTAGCTTCAGAAACATTTAAAAAAGAACACGAAGCATGGCCTCTCAGCTACCGTAGTTGCAACTCTTGCGTCATCACAACAGGGTGTTCAATGCATCACCGTTTCAGTTTGATAGACGTTGTGCAACATTTTGTCGGGGCTGAACGCAGCCCTGGCTTCACCTCACGCAGTTACGTCAAGCGTTCTATGCGCAATCCAGTCATTTATATAGGGTCGGACTCGAGCCCCAAGTTCAAATAACCGAAGAATAAAGGAGGAGATGAGGCGGAGAGATGCCAGAAAAATTGCGCCGGTGCACGGAGACTCCCCTTACCATATTCTTTTAATGATAATTGACACAGGTTCCTCTCAAAAATACGTTAAAAGTGTAGGCTAATCGTTAAAATATTATCACTGCCGTAAAATAGTTTATTTTGATTATGGTGCCACGATCGCTGGATAATTTTAACGTTTTAGAGGCTTGTTTGATCGATTGAATTTTAGAAGAATATGCTTAAACTCTAATGACAGCATTCAGGGGCGTCAGTTTGTGTTGAAAAGTGGTGGGGACAAAAGATCAGATGAAAAAACATTACAGCAGGACGGGAAAAATATTGAATAACGGCGCATCAAAAATGGGCAGAGTGTAGGCCAGTCAACAACACAAAAATACTCAGCATAAAACCCTCAACAATGTCGACTGCACATGTTACAGTCCCTGCAACCCCATTTGCAGATTTTTTTGCTTGTTTCATTCATAAAATCACTGAAATGTGATATTTTTGGTCTAACAACTAGATTTTTGTTCTTCAAGAAAAACCATCTTAATTTAAGAATGTTTAGATATTTTTACTGAAAACAAGACAAAAATACTAAGATTAATTTTCTTGAAAATTGGACTTTCTTGTTTATTTTTGTTTTGTTTTCAATAGAAATATCAAAAAATTCTTAAATCAAGATGTATTTTCTTGATGAGCAAAATCATGTAAGAAAATAAGTCTAGTTTTTAGACAAAACTATACAATTTAAGTGAATTTGTGCTTAAAACAAGCAAAAATATCTGCCAATGGGGTTAGACAATTTTGCTTAAATTAAGTGTTTAAGAAAACACCCCATTGGCAGATATTTTTGCTTGTTTTAATCACAAATTCACTTAAATTGTATATTTTTTGTCTTATTTTCTTAGGTCATTTTGCTCATCAAGAAATAGCATCTTGATTTAAGAATTTTTAGATATTTCTACTGAAAACAAGACAAAAGTACTAAGTAAGAACATCAATTTTGCAGTGTAAGTCGATTGCATCTATTGCAGCAAAGGTATTTTCCGGTGTGGGGGGGGGGGGTTGACGTGGGGACCCACCCACTTTTCATTTGCTTCCGAAGCCCACGGAAGTCACCTATTGTGTGTTTTGAAGTTTAAGCATTTCGGCGGATTACCCACTGGAATACAGCAAGTTGTAATCCAATTCCATACAAAAAATATTTTTCTGTGATAAACAAAGAAATAAAAACAGAAAACTTCTAGCTGTTGCCAAGATTCCCATTAGCTACACCCACTGTAACGTTACCTTGACCCTCCTACTAACTGAAGTGTATATCTTCTTCCTTCTTCCTTTATTTCTTAACGCCATTCCAGCATCTACGGCTATATTCATGGCGAGAACCAGGTAATCCATACACAAGTTTATTCAGACAAGTTGATTTATACACAAGTTGGGGGTGGGACAAATTGGTATCTCCAATTTGCCTAACTTGCGTGTTTTTGGCCTGTGGGAGGAAACCGGAGTACCCGGAGTAAACCCACGCTGACACAGGGAGAACACTGAAGTGTATATAAATACATGTTGCATATTGTTGATTTAGAGATGAGTAAACTCAAATGGAAGTATTTTAAAGGCAATATTGTGCATACTATGCATATTATAACATTATTATATTATCAAACTATGTATGTAATTTTTTACACAACATCCATTTCGTTTGTTTTTTGTTATAAAGGTGATACTGTTTTTATATTACTTATGATCTACAGTTTATGATCAACAGTTAAATTGTGCACAGCAGTACTGATTTATATTCTGCCTGGTTAACTTTGTGGTCTGCAGCTTTTCTACTTCCTGTCATGTGCCTGTCTGCAACTAAACCAAAGTTTTTAAAGTGCGGCTCTATGATGAACAATGAAAGAATTGATGCCACTGTTGCTGTCTTAGATCTTATCTACGTGTACATTACATTAACTTCCGGTGTCTATTTTCCTCTCTAACAGACCAAGCCTGCTGTTTTAGTTCAGTTGACCAGTGTTCAGTTAATAAGATATACGGAAAAAAAAATTCACAAAGCTCATACTTTGATATGTTATTCAATACATATATATGACATACCTTTAAAGTACCCATGTAGTCAAGTATTTTATCATTTAAAATGCAACTTTAAGCATCATAATAGCATAAAGGTTTTTCCTGTAACAGTTATTTCTTCATGCTTTGAAACAGGTTGAATAACCTTACCCTTGCCTCATAGCTATTTACGTGGATCTATGAATATGCAAATTAGTCTCCGCCTCTACTTAATCGCACTCAGACCATAGATTTGTATGTAAATAGATGCTGCATTCCCTAGTTTCAGACATAAGCTGTGTCCCAATTCAAAGGCTGCGACCTTCTAAGGACGTATTTTAAGACCGATTGCATCACAGAAGTGCGACTTGAGGCTAGTAAGGCCGTCCCAATTCAAAGGATGCTTAGAATGAAGCCTTAAAATGCGTTCTCATTTCTCTGTGCTGTTAAGGATAGAACGCATGGATCCTTAACAGCCGAGGATATCCCAAGAGTCATTGCGCGTCTGCAACGGCTGAATATAATGGCTGGATATTCTAAAATAAACAATTAAAACCTTTATTAAATAAAAGTGTATTTATCAGAAAACATTTTTTCTTGTCACTGTTTTAGTATTATAAGTTATGTTTTGTGTTAATAATATTCTTTTATGTTGCATATATTTCTAAGGTTGATTAATTTGATATACTGTTGAATAGTTTAATCTACATGCACGTCTAAAATTTTCTAAAATAAATTTATATTTTTCTGATTTCATATTTATTTTAATATGTCAGAAATGTCTCCGCTGTGTCCTGCTGACAGGCGCGGTGGGCGCGTGCAGCAGGTGACGCCAATTATGGGTCCTTTGAAGGTTAGACCGTCTCATTTCAGTTATCTTCGCGAACTTCTGAGGCTTCCACCTTGAAAGACAGAGTGCTCACCTTTTAAGGTCTCATGCTTATAAGGTTGCAGCCCTTGAATTGGGACACAGCTAACGCATGCGTGAACTGCGTGTTTGCAGCACTCTTTGCTGACGCTAATGCTGGGTACACACCAAAAGATTTTGTACTCCTTATAAGATTTTTAAAATGTGATAGACCACAAACATGAGGATAAAAAATCCTAGATTTAACCATTTTGCACTTAAAGTGGGTGGTGTGCCATAATGTGTCAAAGACAGCACACCACACACAAACACATTTTCAACCAGAGTCTCGAATGTGAACACAGAAAATCTTGCGGACTTTAAAATAAACATGGGAGACGATATGCCGGAAGAAAATGCAGTAATAGTGTTTGGAATGATTTTTACAGAAAATTCAAGGGGAAAAAAGGATTTTGGTGAAGTCATGGAGACAGCTGGAACTTGGTCTCTACAAGTTCACTTTGCATCAACTTTACTTTGTGCTGCACAATGACTGCTTCCCTCTTCCATCATCTCGCTTTCCGTTTGAATATTTTATTTGTTTTTACATAATAATCTCAAGAGCATGTGTGCATTTGTCCTTTCCCCCACACATCAGGATTTCTGATTGTAAATATTAAACAGGTTTAATATTTACGATTCGCGATCAAGGTTCTGACGTTTTTTAATCATAAAAGAGGCCCTTCCACATAAAACGGTTTTTACTTGTATTTTTTTATATGTGTTAGGTTCATATGTGTTTGTGTTGTGTCGTGAATGTGAAAATTAACTTCCACCTCCTCTGTCAGCCACTGAAAAGAAAGAAGTGGAGAAATCAGGTCAGTTTGAAAAGCTTATCAGTGTGACGTGGAACCAATACTAACCAACTGCAGAAGCGCAGAACCATACGTCATGACAGTCTGAGACTGACAGCACCAGCCTGACAGTCTGAGGCCGGAAGTGTGCCTTATAAGGTTTTCCGCTACTTCTGTGTTTTTTTTGGACCGTTTCAAAGTTTAAACCAGTGTTACTCATTGCGCGGCAAGCTTTTGGCAGTAAATAATACGGTGATATGATCATGCAGTCATGCGGTTTTTCTGTCTTTATTGCTCCACACTGACGCTAATTTTGTTAGAAAACCATACCCATTATAAAACTGTACTGTGATCAAGACCCACATCGATAAAAAAAATGCAGCGCTTGCACAGAGCGATTCACTTGACATCAAAGTACCGACCGTGAGATCAGTGTGCTTGTTTTAAGTATGAATTGTATGAAAATGTATTTAAAAGATTTAATTTGAAAATATATATTTTACGATCTATGAGATACAACTGTATATTATTTATAAATATATAGGGCGATTTCAGAATGACTGAGGCACTTTTTGCCATTTGAGATTAATATAATTAATTTTATATAAATATATATATATACACACACATATGTATGTATGTATGTATGTTTATGCATTTGTGTAATTAATGTAAAACGTAAGAATTGTTATTTGCTACAGACAATTAAGTTTTTTTTTTTTAAATGTATAGTTGTATAGTTTATTATCCATTTTTGTTGTTGTGTCATGAATAAATAAAAAATAAATTTAACACAAATCTTAAAAAATAAAGCTTCAGCATAAAGCATTTTAATAGATTTTAACATTTAATAATTCTCCGTCCACCTCCGGTCTGAGATTACAACTCCGCCCACTTCCGGCCTCAGACTGTCAGGCTGGGGCTGTTAGTCCCAGACTGTCATGACGTATGGTTCTGCGCTTCTGCAGTTGGTCCTATCTCCGTGGAACTGATCGAGGTCATTAATATTCATGAGCTCTTCAACTTGAGACCGCGCCCACATATTACATGTAGTTGAGTTAGTTTTCATAACAAGTTACTGCAAGGATGGCTAAACGTTAACCGGGCCATTGTTTTTCATCGAGAGACATCATTTCTATTAAACGAGGGAATCATAACAGTTGCTACATGTTTGGATGTTCAGAAGAACGCTGGATTTGAAGAGAGACTGCGATTAAAAAGCAATACTCCTCCATCAATATTGGATCCGGACAGAATGGCGCAGGTTATGTGAGTAAAGCCTTATGTGTCACTGTGGCGGCTGGTGTTTTCTCTTCCGAGGGACGCGAATTCATGCTGCACACGCTTTGAAAGGGTTTATGATAAAGGACACTCGTGTTTGTGTGAGTAAAACACTTGTTGTGTTGTGTGATATGTGTTACTATCAGTTGCGGCCATTGAATGTGATAAAAAACACGTGTGTGTGTGTGTGTGTGTGTGTTGCTACACGCACATCGAAAGGGTTTACGATAAAAGACACGTGTACATTTGTGTTTGTGTTTTTGTGTGTGGGTTTATGATAAAAGACACGCGTGTGTGTGTCAAAAGGGTTTATGATAAAATATGCGTGTGTAAGAAAGACTTAACATTAAACTGATTACACATGAGATTAAATTGAAAGTTAGTTTGAACGAAAAACTGTTATCCAATCATAGCAGTGGGCGTTTACTTCCAAGTCGTCAATGCAGCCCGCCCATTAAAACGGATCATTTCTCTAACCAGCCTCAAAATCAGGGTACAAAATAGCCTATTACTTATTGCTTTTGATGTTTTTGGATGTAAAAACCATGCAAACGTCATGAGTAGACCTCAGACAACAGTCTAAAACAATAAATACGCCAGAGGAAGGGCACCTTTAACACATCTCACACCAAGGGAAAATCTGATAAGATAATCTGTAGAAACATCAAGACACAGCTAGGATTGTCAGAAGGGAGGAAATCTGCCCAACATCACCCCGATTATCTTTTGGTGTTTACCCACCATAACAGGTGTATGCATCACAGAAGCAGAGCTGAGACAGCTGTGCTGCAATCATTTTAGGGCCAAGTCTATGAGGCATCCAAACATAATATCTATGACTGGAACTAACAGCCCATTTCTCACAATCTGCATATAAATAGCACGCAGTGTGAAAAGTTGTGCAATGTGTAGGCCAAATTCCAATTTTTCCAAACTCATGCTATGTGGCTCTTCTGTCTTGTGTTTTTACCCTGCCCCTTTGTTTCCTTGTTATTTATTCAATTAATAGTTCATGCTTTCTACCTGCCTGCTCTCATTACCTTGTTTAGTTCCTCTCCTATTTAATGCCCTTGTGTTTGCTGCTGAATTGTTGTGTCTTTTGCAGGGTTCCCACGGGTCCTTGAAATCCTTAAAAGTTTGTGAATCTGGGGGAAAACATTCAAGGCCCTGGGAAGTTTTTGAAAATATACATACATAGATACAGGTCATTGAAAGTGCTTAAATCTATTTTATGCAAGAAGTTTTCTGAAAAAAAAAATCCATATTATTCCCTGTGTAGTGTAGGATAATATCATAAAGATTCTAGACTTTTTGCTTTAAATTCGTATATCTTTTGTATGCAAATGTTTATTCATACCAAAATGCTTTTTGCATAGTTGTGTTTGACACATGAAAACGTCTCTGGTTACGTATATAACTGTTGTTCCCTGAGAAGGGAACGAGACGCTGCGTCTCCTTTGCCATACTTCCTGCGTCCCTGTAACGCCGTCTTTGGCAATATTTCAGATAGCGATATACTTCCTGGCTCCCGCGTCACCCTGTCTTTGTCGTTAAACCTCACCATTGGTTGAATTTGATATACACATTCAGACGCACTTACACCTGGAGGTGTCCCAAAGTGTCAGCACAGTGACGCAGCGCGAGTTCCCTCCAAAGGGAACTGTAACAATCTTAAAAGGTAACACGATGTATCCTTGCTCTCACTTGAAATGTGTCCCCACGTTTAGTCCTTAAATTTGAGGGTTTTGGACCTGTAAAGTCCTTGAAAGGTCCTTAAATTTGAAGTTAACTAAAGGGAACCTTGCTTTTGACACCGTCTCATGTGCCTTGTCCTGCTTTGGTTTGTTCATGTATATATCATTTGAATTATTGTCTTTGTTTGGCCCCTCAAAGGTATTTAAGCTACATTTAAACAAAAAAATTAGAAAGGCAAAACAAAACAAAAAACTTTTGTTTAAATGTATCTTAAATAAATTGATTGCAACCACTTACCTTAAAAAAATTGATTAAATTGAATAAATAATTTTTCTCAGTGTTCTGTCCACCCTAGACATGACAAGTAGGACTTTTATTTCACAGAGTTTGATGTTTTTTATGGATATTTAAGTATTACTCAACTGGAAGTGGCACGAACATAATATTTTCTTTTAAACCCATCTCAGAATTCACACTTTCTAGTGATTTTAACACTTTGGCTTCTGTTATACGCCACCATTTCCTGTACAGCGTTCCTTTTAACATTCGCATTATAGTTACAATAAGCAGCTGCGTCTAACTTCCCATCATATAAACCATGCACAGAGAATTGGAATGCATTTTGCAAATGCTTTATAGGGAGGAGAAACCAATCACTGCATGATAGCACATAACCTACTTGGATGATATTTCACATTTGTGCAAGGGGCACAGTGAAAAATCCTTGTGGAGTAATAAAGTTTTCTTGAGTAAGAATCCTCTATTGTGAAATGTATACACCTCATGTTTCAAGCCCATAAAAGCTCATTGTTTTCATCAAGAATAATACTGATATTCGAGGAGAGGGCTCCCATCTGATATCCGAGGAGAGGGCTCAGATCTCTGTATTTGGCCCGAACTCAGTGCACCACGCCCCAAAAGAGATAGCTCTGGTCTCGGTATTTGACTTGAACTCAGAACACACCCGCCTGAGTTTGAACATGTTCCTCCTAAACTTTTTTATGAAACATTTCTCCACAAACTGTGTTCAAATAATTGAGCATGTCATTTCAGACGTCTGAGAATTTTAGATTTTCATCTGTCAACTTTTTCTTGACTTCACCAACCTCCCCTTAATCATTTGTGACATTTCACGATAAAATTTTTACTGATCAAAATATCCTGGTAAATTTGTCATATGAAGGGTCCCTGAATCTCAGCTGTAAAGGTGATGTAAGCAATCGCTTCCCAGAGAAAACCTCTTCTAAAGAATGCACACTTTGCTTACTTAGTTGAGACATAAAAGTCAGTAAATCACCCGCCAAATGTGTGGGTTGTAAGTGCATTCATTTGACTCTAAAGTGTTCCTGTAGTTTGTTTGCTATTCGTAACCATTCAAAGTGCTGTAAGTCACTTTGGATAAAGCATCTGCTGAATGCATAAATGTAATGTAAAGTGCACAATGCAAATCATGTGTATACGTGTCATGTGTATACATTTCCTGTCAAAAACTATTATGAGGTTTCTTTCCGACCTGTGAATACAAGCAACTCAACCACAAACTGCACACAATTGCCTGATACTTTTTTGCACACACATTCAATAATAGACATGCACTTACATCAGTTTACATACTCAAGGCCTATACTGGCCTACATTTTTAAAACCGCAGCACATCACACTGTGTGTCAAGAACTGAGCAAGTTCTGGGTCATAGTGCACAGAAGCGTTTCTGCATGTGAGTTTATAAAAGGTCATTTTCATTGCAAAAGCAAGATTCATTTTCATTTTATGCTTTTAAAGTAAAGACAATGTAAAAAATGTTCATATATGTAGTTTGACAATGAGAGGTGCCATTTACCCCCCCACACACACACAACATTCGCTCTATCATCTGCCCAGCTAACATTATTTTGTGCGCCTGTGTTATGTGTATTTCCACTGACGTGTCTTTCAAACACGCATTATTAAGTGTTTACTTTCCATGCCCCATAGGTCCCTCATAGCACCTATCAAATATTATACTAGATTTGATGAAAACAAGCGACGCATGGTGTAAGTTTTCAACAGCCTCGGGTAGACGATAACAAAGGTCCATCTGGACCCATCTGCTAACAGTACAAAGAGAGTGCGTGTGTGGGTTTTTTGGGGGGGAGGGGGCGGAGACATCTGGTGAATATAAAATTACATCAAAAACAAAAAACGACAAGAAATCTAGTCCAGAAGTGTTATGACCCAGATGTTAGTCAGTGGGGTTGAGGGTGTAACAGCTAAAATAAAATAAATAAAAACTGGTGTAGTGCAAAACAGATCACAAGTTTTATTTACACTATTTACAGGTGAGAAAAGCTATATACAATATTTACAGGGCTGGAAGACACATGCGCACAAGAGAAGGGAAAAGAGAATGCAGGTGGAAACAAAATCAAAGAAATAAACAAAAGCAGTCTGATAGTTGAACCAAACTAACTAGTAGTGAATGTTTCAAATCTATATGCGGCGCCACAAGAATCGACAGCCGGATGACGTCAAAGTACCGCGTGAGCGATTCGCAACATCGTTCTTTAAATCACTCTCGCGGAACTTTGACGTCATCCAGCTGTCGGTTTTAGCGGCACCGCATCAAGTTGAACAAGCCTAGTGGTTCTGAGCGTGTTTAAAACATGCCAAGTCACGTAATTTTAGCAAACGAGGCTTCCTTACATCATAACTGCTTGAAAACGGTTCGAAAATCTGATGGTTCACCACTAGGGGGAGATGATCACAAATGGCCAGAGTTTAAAGGTGCAGTGTGTAAATTTTAGTGGCATCTAGTGGTGAGGTTGTGAATTTCAACCAACAGCTCAGTCCACTGCTCACCCCTCGCTTTTGAAACGCATAGAGAAGCTGTGGTAGCCGCCACCGGAAAAACATGTCATTGTTGGAGAAAACTTAGTAAAAAAAGTTTGTCCGTTAAGGGCTTCTGTAGAAACATGGCGGCACAAAATGGCGACTTTCACGTAAAGGGAACCCTCTGTGTATGTAGATAAAAACATCTCATTCTAAGGTAATAAAAACATAACGGTTCATTATAAAACGGTCTTTATACACCCCTGATAATGTAGTTTTGTATATTATTTTGCAATTCTGTCTAGAGATCCTTTTAAAAATTACACACTACACCTTTAATGTTATGTGAACTTGGGTCAGTTTCATTATGCAAGTTCATAAAACATTCATCCTTCTGACTAACATTACCAGGCTTTGTGTTTAAAGAGAGATTTAATGACACACATGTGCATAATTAAAAGGGGAGCTAAAGTGTTAATGATCTGTTTGCCCTAAATAAAACTAAAAACAAAATACACTTTTATTGAATGGCTTAATTAAATTAAATTAAATTAAATTAAATAATTTATTTTTCTGTAAAAAACATGTTTTTAGAAAAACCTTTGCAATTATTTTAAAAAAAATGTAAAATATTTGGACTGAGATCTTGTTGCTTTTATAATGTTTTCACCAGCAGGTGGCGCCATGTATAGGTGTTTCGAGCGCTTCAAAAGAGTGAATCTTTTTTAGAAGCATATTGTTCAATTAATGTAAGCCTTGTGTTCAATAAAAATCACCTTAAGCCCTCCATACAAAACAGAAAATAAACTCAGTTGTAAACAATATATAATTTTTTATTTTCGACTACCTAAATGCACATTATATGTAATTCATTTAAAATGTATCACAGTAGTTACAATTTTGTGTGATTTTTTTTTAAAACCCACTTTTCTTGGGTAAAAATTTTTATTTTAAATATAGCAGAGGAGATATGGAGGAATTCACACAACAGGACTTCACAATAATATATTACTTTATTAACAATTAAAGAGGGATAAATAGAAAACTACTATTTCAATAAATATATGCATGAAGTTTAATATCAAGTTTGTATGCATTTCGGACAAATGACAACTAATTATGCAATTCGCCACACAATACTGCACTCTAGTGGTTATTCAAGGAACCACACTGCAAAACTTCACCCATGATAAAAAATAATTGTGTTCAGAGACAATTCATTTCACACAGTTATATAGTTTCATTTCCACAAGATCACCATACAATAATGATATTTACTTTGCATATAAACTTCAAAATGACACATTGAAATACATCCACTCATACAGACAATGGGTAAAATATAAAAAGACACTTCCCTAAAAATGGTTTGGTTATGCAAGGGTGTAGGGTTAAATGCAGAGTTACATTTTAAGGCATTTAAATTTTTGTTTACATGATAAACTTTTAAATATGTAAGTTTGATTTAAATATGCAAAACAACTGTAAAGAAACACTATGCAATTTCACTGACAAAATTCAAAATTGTTTTAGGCAAAAAGTGACCCGGGGAAAAAAAGTTTGATTATTGTTTATAGTGGTGATTTTATATTCATTTCACATGCAGTAATTACAAGAAAGGCAAAGTTATTTTAATCCAGTGCTGTTCGAAGGTCAAAGCAATGTCAGTATAAAAAAACTGTGACTCTAAAGAATTTGATCTGCCTACTATAAAAAGGCAGCTTCCTACATGATCAAGTTTTTCTCTGTGGGTTTTATGTCTGCCTTTGTGCATCCCCCATCTCTATCTCTCTATACAAACCACACAAAACACATCCTGTGATACCAGCAAAGTGTCAACCACACTGTCAGACAACAGAGAAACAAAAGAATCACATGATTGAAAACAAAGTTTTTCTAACTTCCTGTCTTAATCTTTGCTAACAAAACTCCATGACATGTATCCACCAGAAATGGGTTGTACACAAGTACATGATTTAATAGACAGCCATGGCTTCTTACTTTTTTCAATTCAATGCTGTAAACCAGGGGTCTTTAGCACTTTACTTTGAGGGCCAGATTTTAAAAATTTAAATATAATGTGAGCCAAATTTTTACCACTATTTTACCTTTTATATATTTTTAAGTCTTACCTATTATATTATTGTTATATTATTTTTATATTATTGTGATATAATGTGATTTTCACAAAATGTTAATGGCTTCCAATAATTTTTTAAAACATATACACATACAATAATGAAAGACCAAACATAAAAGAAACAGACCATCTGCCCCATCAAAAAAAAACAAAAAAAACTCATGCCATCTTAATTTTTTCTTTTTATCACCTTTAAAATATGAGTGTGTTTCTTCAAAAATACCAAATTTTGAACAAAATGTTGAGATAATTCAGATTCAGAACGATGACACAAACATACAAAGGCAAAGGCAGTAACTTCGTTTTTGGTCAAAAATTACTTATTGATATTTTTGAGACATTCAAGACCTCCTTTATTATTTGCATTAGTATCTTGAGTCAGTTTTATGTTTTTTTCGAGAAAATATTAATAATGAAGAAATTAACTGACAACTGAAACTCACTATAAGTCTAAGTTTAAAGTCATTTTTTCAGTTTCACACTCTAGCGAGTTAAGGTCTTTTGCCTTTGTAGGGCAGTATGCAAATACAACATGGATACTTAAAATTCATTCTTTTACAGAATGTTTTTAATGTCTCTCTTTGTTATTCTCATACATAATATCTATCAACAATTCTTGATATCACACACTGGACTTCAATGAAACACTGTGACATACACAGTACTTAAAGCAACCCTGAAGAGTTTTTGCTCTTTGCTCCCCCTACAGGTTGGAAGCGGAATTGTCCATTACCACTGTCGTAAATAATTTAGCCTACTGCAGCAAATCTGGCTCTGATTGGATTGTAGGTCTGCCGTAAAGCAGGTTTTTGTTGTTTTACTCGAACTACAGGACCGCGACCCGATGGTTGGAAACTTTTTTAGTGCGGTTTTGGCCGATAGATGGCTGCAAAGCGAATGTGAAAGTGCCATTCATCCTGATTCGAGTGGACGAACAACTGAAACTTTTTTGGAAACGTCATTTTAAGATAACAAAAAACTCTTGGTGTTGCTTTAACACTGGAGCCTTTTTCCCTTAAAAATGCTGCCCTCTAGAGTCCAGCTGCGTTTGTGCTCTCATTTGTAGATCTGAAGTGATGAACCAGAACAACAACAGTAGCCACGCCCACAAGAGCAGAGATGGCCAATCGGATCACAGCTTCGGTAAAACCACAACAATGACCATAATCTGAGAAAGGAAAACAAGATGGGTGCATGCAAGCCAAATACTCTTGCTACTCTCTTTATAGACCCTTTTACAGCTCACGTGATCAAATAGTCTGCGCGCGCATTTGGGCAACAGAAGTGGTGTTATTCCCCATTGGTTCTAACGTGGTAGCAACTCAGAAAGTTTATTAAAACGGTTTCTCAACATCAAAATGTCCCGTTGTTGCGTGTGGTTGCACTAATATAATATACTAATATACGTATATATGTATCTGGCAACTTTATTTTTGGCCATCTGCTAACGTCTTTTATCCACTCCACTATAGTACACGGATCTGGTAGCTGTGTTGAAAATGTTGATAAAGTCAATTTTTTTTAAATAACTTACTGTTTGTGTTGCTTCACTGTTGATTCTTACGATACTTCCGTTGCCTAAATGCGCGCGCATACGCTGCCACGTCATCATTGTGTACAAACAGTAAAAGGGTCTATTGCATTAAACTTTTATTTACAGTTTAAACAATTCTGATTTATTGGAGTGCAGATTAATTTAGACCAACAGTAAAGCTGATAGGACATCAAGGGATTTTATTTTATTGTGACTCACCTGAACACATCTTACAGAGATGAGTGATGTTGAGATGTTGAGTTTGGTTTGTGATGGGATTGTTGACCACACATCTGTATGTGTTTGCATCCTGATATTCAACCTCCAGAGGTAGAGAGAGTCTGATGTTGAGATCAGACACACTGATGCTGGATAATAAACTGTTTCCTTTGTACCAGGACAGACTCACATCTCTCACATTCAACACTGAACACAACACCACACATTTTGAACTTGATGATCTTTCTGATGATGAACAGTTTGAAGAGTTACTGGTGATGACAGGAACGGGCAGAGGAGCTGAAAAACATGATTGAAAAGTGAATATTATCATTGTATCCCATTTAAATGGTCATCAATGTGTAAGTGTTTTATTTTTATTCTTAATGGTGTAGTTACATTATATCTCAACGGAGATGCAAAACAACCCAAATTTGACCTCATGCTTACCACTGTGTGCATAAATGAGATGCGTAAATTGTATGGGACTGACAAGCATGTCTGTTTTATTTGTATTTTCTGAAAAAGTTAATAAAAACCAAAGAACATTAAGAGATGACAAGACTTATTCACTTTACTCACCATAGACAGTAACATTAAATATTTTGTATGCGGTCATTCTGCTGTTGATGATCTGTAGTTTATAAAGTCCAGAGTCTGTGGTGCTGATGTTTGTGATGGTGAGAGATCCAGTCTGACTGTCCAGCTTCAGTCTGTCTCCAAATATCTCATTACTGCCATCCAGATAAACTTGTTTCTTGTGGATTTCAGCTATACGAGTCCCTTTAGGTCCAAACATCCACAGTATGTGATCATCTCTCTGTATTTGAGTAATATCAGCGTGTAGAGCAACAGAATCTCCCTCCATCACTGACACTGACTTCACTTCATCTCCATCAACACCAAACACACCTGAAACAAACAGAGATTTTGGCTTAAATGTATTATTAAATTGTAATGGACATTTATGCAAATCAAGATCTTTATAAAAAAAAAAAACAGTCCGTTAGCCTATACTTACCACGTGCTAACCACAGGCACAGACAAAAGAAACCCGATTTATAAAGCATGATCCACCAGAAGCTTTCTGATTATTTAACTCCACATTTTGTGTACTGCTTTATGGATTAAATCCTATTTCTATTTTGTATATTTCGTTCTCAAACTGTTGCTATTTTTATATTCATAATAGTCTCCGAAGCAAAAGAAAAAGCCTCTTCCCGTTATACACCCAGTAGGTTACAGCACTGACCCTCCCCGTATGACGACAAAACACAGAGTTCACTATAAGAAAATTGTCCTAATTTGAAAACTATACATATTATTATACCTATGCAAACTGCATGCATTTTTTACACAACATATCCATTTGTTTAGCTGGTACTGTTTTATATTACAGACTTTGAACACTGCAGTACTGATTTTTAATCTGCCTGTTCAACGTTGTGGTTTGCGGCTTTTCTTCTTCCTGTCATGTGCCTTTATGCAAGAAAAACTAAACCAACGTTTTTAAAGTGCTGTTCTTTGATAAACAATGAAAAAATTGCTGCTACTGGCGCTGTCTCAATGCATCTTAGATCTACATGCACATGAACTTCCTGTCATCCTGTGTCTATCTTCAATATATTCAACAAATCAATTAAAGGTTTCACCCAAAAATGAAACTTCTGTCATCATTTTCTCACTCTCATGTTGTTACAAACCTGTATACATTTCTTTGTTCTGATGAACAGGAAAGAAGATATTTTGAGGAAATTTATGGTTACTGCGTTGCACATTGAGCTGCATTGTGCCGAGTGTATAATAGAGCTTTAATCTTTAAAGGGATAGTTCACCCCAAAATGATAATTGTAATTATAAATCACTTACCTCTGTATCGTTCTAAACCACCAAGTGCTTCGATTGTCTTCATAAGACATATTTAGATATTTTTAATGAAAACCGGGAGGCTTGTTACGGTCGCATTGACTTCAGTTACATTTACAATCCGTTTCCCAGAAAAGAAAAAGGTAAATTTGACACATGAAACAATTAAAGGGTCCCTGAATCTCAACTGATAAAAGGTGATGAAAGCAATTACTTCCCAGAAAAAAACTACTTCTAAAAATGCACACTTTGTGACTCATAAATGATGATAAATCACCTATTCTGTAAAAATACTTTGCTGCTTTAAATTTTTTGTTGAATCAACTTGGATTTACAAGTCATTTCAACTTTCTATTATTTATTATTACACATAATTATGTGTTTGATTTATGGTGTCATGTGTTGATAGTTTGTTTTTGTGTATTTTAGAATTATTGGAATCTCTGCGTAATTTTGAAGTTGTTTAACACCCATGAACAGCACTTTGGTTCATTTTAATGGTTTTGAAAGTGCTTTATAAATAAAAGTTGAGTTGAGTATCTTGACTAGATATGAGTTGTTATCTGCATCTGATGAATAATGTAAAGTGCACAATGCAGACCAACTCATTTATATATGTCTCTATGCATTTCCTGCCCAAAACTATATGAGGTTTCTTTCCGACCTGTGAATACAAACATCTTACCCTACATAATCAAAACCGCAGCACATCTCACTATGTGTCAAGAACTGAGCAAGTTCTGTGTCATAGTGCAGAAGCGTCTCTGCATGTGGGTTTATAAAAAGACATTTTCAATGCAAAAGCAAGGGCAAAATAAGAACCCTGATTGCTACATTTCTGCTCCAAGCACATTTTAATAACCTTTGTTTTTTTATATGGATTATTATTTACAAGACACATAAAAAATATCTACAGAGTTGATGGCAGTTACATCAACCCATCAAATGTTTTTCTCATCATCATCGGCAAAAGCTGGAGGGTTCTCCACGGAGTAGTTTAGACATAGAGAAGAGTGTTGGCATTATACATTATGATTTGCATCATGTAATACTTGAAATATTCATATTCCTAAGGCCAATAGTGGAAGAATATTTGCTGCTGCGAGCAAGATTAATTTTCATTTTATGTTTTTAACGTAAAAACATGATCTAAGCAGTTATTACAAGAGACACTAAAATGAATTTAAAAGAAATACTGTGAAATAAATAGTACTGTAGACTTTTTTCCCTAAAAATGCTGCCCTCTAAAGTCCAGCTGTGTTTGTGCTCTCTTCTGTAGATCTGAAGTGATGAACCAGAACAACTACAGTAGCCACGCCCACAAGAGTAGAGATGACCAATCGGATCACAGCTTCGGTAAAACCACAACAATGACCATAATCTGAGAAAGGAAAAGAAGATGTGTGCATGCAAGCCAATTACTCTTGCTACTCTCTTTATTGCAATGTTTTACAAAGGCATTAAAGTTTTATTAACAGTTTAAAACAATTCTGATTCAGACTAATTTAGACCAACACTAAAGCTGATCAAGGGATATTATTAGAAATTATTAAATCTTAGTGTATTTATTAGTTGGTATAACTGAATCTGATTACTGGTCTAGACTCTCACCAGTGAGCGTAAGCCACCTGATAACAGGAAGCTGAGTGTGAAGAAAATGGTTATTTTTACTCCAATCTTGGTTAACTTGAAGTCTGTGCTTAATGTGGTGTCAAGTTAAACTCAGTAGAAACCACCACTCTTTATACTAAAAAAACTGCTAAAATAAATGTTACACAATTTATGTCATACCTGAACACGGCTGACAGAGATGATTGATGTTGAGATGTTGAGTTTGGTTTGCGATAGGATTTCTCACCACACAGCTGTATGTGTTTGTATCCTGATATTCAACCTCCAGAGGTAGAGAGAGTCTGATGTTGAGATCAGACACACTGATGCTGGACAATAAACTGTTTCCTTTGTACCAGGACAGACTGACATCTCTCACATTCAACACTGAACACAATACCACACATTTTGAGCTTGATGATGATGATGATGAACAGTTTGAAGAGTTACGAGTAATGACAGAAACGGGCAGGTGAGCTGAAAAACATGATTGAAAAATGAATGCTATCATTTTATCACATTTAAAAGGTCATCAATGTGTAAAGTGTTTTATTTTTAATGGTGTAGTTACATTATTTCTCAGCGGCTGTCTAACAGCCAAAATTTGACCTCATGATTACCACTGTGCACATAAATGAGATAAATTGTACAGGACTGATCAAGCATGTCCGTTGTATTTGTCTTTTCGAAAGAAGTAAAATCATTGAACAGTAAGAGATGACAAGAGTTAGTCACTTTACTCACCACAGACAGTAACATTAAATCTTTTGTACGAGGTTGCTCTGCTACTGATGATCTGTAGTTTATAAAGTCCATTGTAAGTTGGTCTGATGTTTGTGATGTTAAGAGATCCAGTCTGACTGTTCAGTTGTAGTATGGCTCTAAATATCCCAATATCAAATATAAAGCTCCAATTGGCTTGTTTAATGATTTCAGCTATACGAGTCTCTTTAGGTCCATACATCCACACTATCTGCTGATCTGTCTGTATTTCAGTAAGATCGGTGTGTAGAGTAACAGAATCTCCCTCCATCACTGACACTGACTTCACTTCATCTCCACCAACAGCAAACACACCTGAAATTTTTTTTTAATTTCCACAAAATTGCGGTTAAATTGTAATGAACATTTATGCAAATCAAGATATTTAGCATAAAACCAGTCCGTTACTTACCACGTGCCAACCACAGGCAAAAACAAAACAAACCTGATTTATAAATCATGATCCAAGTTCACCAGGGGCCAGTTTCAATAAGGAGGTTCAACCAACTCTTAGTTTAAACTTGAACTCTGGGATAGGAAACTCTGAGTTTTCGGTTACAGAACAGCTGATCTGTTAGTTCAATCGACTCTAAATAGATTGACTCTGAGTTAAGCGCATGCACAACCACTATGAAAAGCCATCATCAATGGAGCTCCAATATTACGATTCACCATGGAAACAGCAAGTAAAAAAGAGGTCTAAATCCTCTTTACTACGAAAACTGAAAGTGTTGCTGCAAATGTACAGCAACCACGAGCATATATTTTAAAGGTCATGTTCTTTCTGATCCCATTTTTTAAACCCTAGTTAGTGTGTAATGTTGCTGTTAGGGCATAAATAATACCTGTAAAATGATAAAGCTCAAAGTTCACTGCCAGTTGATATATTTTCTTTAACAGAAATCGCCAACGAACGGCCGGTTTGGACTACAGCCCTCTACTTCCTGCTTTAATGACGTCAGTAGAACAGTTTTTGACTAAACTCCGCCTACAGGAATACGTCAGTCGCCAGCTAAGCTAACAGCAAGCTAAGCTGCTATCGAATCACAACACACAAAACAAACTACACAATCAGAACTCGTTACGTATTTCTGATGGACGGACTTTATAGAACAAGAAAGACATCAGCACGTTTTGAGGACAGTGAAAATTTATTTATGCGCACATTACTTGCCAGCGTATTCTACATCAGCAGGTGACGTCAGCAGCATGCACTGTAGTCTGCGCGTGAACACGCTCTGAACAACCAAGAAATTTTTGTTTTGTTTTCTTTGTGCACAAAAGTGTTCTCGTCAATTCATAATATTATTATGGAATAAGACTGATGGAACATGGACATTTTTGGTGATGTCTTTCATTTTTTGGGAAACGGATTGTGAATGTAACCAAAATCAATCCCACATAGCAATGTTGTTCCGTCCCAGCTCCGGCCCACAAAACCAGTTTTCCTCGGCCCACATACAACGAAGAATGACGGCCCTTCAATGGCCCAGTTCTGGATTACAGACAATAGCACATAACTGGCCCAGACCTGGGCCAGAACAGACCCTACAAACAAGCCTACGATGGCCCTTGCAGCCCTTACTTAGCCCCCATGAAGCCCTCATGCAGCAAAATCCCCAGAGTTAAATAAACACTGCTGGATGTATATATTGTCCCAATCTTACAGAGTGTTAAAAAGTAACACTGAAGCAGAATTAAAAGCTCTGTTATCCTCTCTCACCATCTCTGTCTGAAACCTAAAATTGCATTTTACATCTTACTTGTAGAGTCATTTTCTTCCTTTAGGTTGAGATTTTGTTCCATTTAAAGTCACCCTTATTGTGATTAGTGTTTGTTTTAGTTGGACTTGACTCTTCCCTTATTTAGTTTTTTGACTGCTTTAACTCTGTGTTTTAAGACACGTTGTTTACAGAAGGGAAAATACAATAGAGCAACTCTTTGATGGTGGTTAACACTGTTAATAAAGTCTAAACAGCATCAACTAGAAAACGTATGTATTAATTTAATGATTGAACCCTTATCAGAAGCATCTTTCTCTGACAATAATGTGATACTACAGTATGAAATCCAGCTCGCTCATAGCAGTTTGTTATTCTGAAGAATTTTGAAACACTGACACTTAAAATTAACTGGTGTGTAATGTAGACACACAAACATCAAGAATCAGAGTATGAATCTCAACCATGGTGACAAAAAAAATTGTAAAAAGTTCATTATTTATCCATGCTGCAGTGCATGATGGGAGTCCTGGATGAGATTTGTAATTTGTTGATACCCAGCATGCGTTGCAGCATGAAGTTTTTCATTTTATGGTCACCATCATTGTGATTCATACTCTGATTCTTGATGTTTGTGTGTCTACACAACAAACCGGGTAATTTTAAGTATCAAGTGTTTCAAAATTCTTCAGAATAACAAACTGCTATGAGAGAGCTGGATTTCATACTGTAGTATCACATTATTGTCAGAGAAAGATACTTCTGATAAGGGTTCAAACATTAAATTAATACATACGTTTTCTAGTTGATGATGTTTAGACTTTATTAATAGTGCTAACCACCATCAAAGAATTGCTCAATTGTCTTTTCCTGCTGTAAACAACATGTCTTAAAACACAGAGTTAAAAAAACTAAATAAGTCAAGAGTCAAGAGTCAAGTTCAACTAAAACAAACACTAATCACAATAAGGGTGACTTTAAATGGAACAAAATCTAAACCTAAAGTAAGAAAATGACTCTACAAGTAAGATGTAAAATGCAATTTTAGGTTTCAGACAGAGATGGTGAGAGAGGATAACAGAGCTTTTAATTCTGCTTCATTGTTACTTTTTAACACTCTGTAAGATTGGGACAATATTTACATCCAGCAGTGTTTATTTAACTCTGGGGATTTTGCTGCATGAGGGCTTCCTGGGGGCTAAGTAAGGGCTGCAAGGGCCATGGTAGGCTTGTTTGTAGGGCCTGTTCTGGCCCAGGTCTGGGCCAGTTATGTGCTATTGTCTGTAATCCAGAACTGGGCCATTGAAGGGCCGTCATTCTTCGTTGTATGTGGCCCGAGGAAAACTGGTTGTGTTGGCCGGAGCTGGGCCGGAACAACATTGCTATGTGGGATGGGACAGTCACAAGCCTAGCGGTTTTCATCAAAATACCTAAAAATGAGTTCTGAAAACAATCGGAGCACTTGGTGGTGTAGAACGACACAGTGATAAGTGATATATGATAAAATTATCATTTTGGGGTGAACTAACCCTTTAAGCACTGACACTAACAGGTGTGAGTGTGTGCCTTGTCCTGCTTTGTTTTGTTCATGTATATCATTTAAATTATTGTATTTGTTTGCCCCCTCGAGGGTGTTTTTGTTGCATAATAAAGTCTTGTATTAAAAAAGCTGCATGCATTTAGTATTTTGTCCAACCCCAGACATGACAAGTGGGACTTTAAAAAAGTATTTGACAGATTTTGGTGTTTTTTGTTGTTGGAATATCTATGTATTAGAACAGGAAGTGGCACAAACAACATATTTTCTTTTAAACCCACCTCAGAATTCACACTTTCTAGTGATTTTAAGACTTTGGCTTCTAGTATATGCCACTATTTCCAATGACTTCAACGACCTCCCTTCTGTGACATTTTACAATAAAATTTAAGTTCTTCCTTCCATTTGTACTGATCAAATATCCTAGTAAATTATTCAAAGGTCCCTAAATCTCAGCTGGTGGAAGGTGATGCAAGTAATCACTTCCCTGAGAAAACCTCTTCTGAAAAGGCACACTTTGCGAGTTATAAATGTTGATAAATCACCTGCCAAACATGTAAATATGTTGTATTACAGTGAATGAATTACTAATGCAAACATTTGCTATTCGTAAACCTTCAATCCTTTGTATTAAAGCATCTGCTGAATGCATAAATGTAATGGAAAGTAAAGTTCACAATGCAGACCAACTCATGTGTATACGTGTCTATAATAAGGTTTCTTTCCGACCTGTGAATACAAGCAGCTCTCCACCCACAAACTGCACACAACGACTACCTGATACTTTCTGCACACCTAACACAGACATCCAATAATAGACATGTGCTTATGTACATCAATTTACATACTCAAGGCCCATACTGGGCTACATAATCAAGACCGCAGCACATCACACTATGAGTCGAGAACTGACCAAGTTCTGTGACCTAGTGCACAAAAGCGTCTCTCAGTCTGCTTGATGAAATACAAGTGACGCAGAACATGCACAGTGGAAGTCTGTTGCCTGCTACTGGATAATAGTTGTATTCATTTCACAGCACAGCCTGGGGTAGACCTAACAAAGGTCCATCTGGACGCGATAATCTGCTAACAGTACAAAGAGAAGGTGTGGGGGGGGCAGAGACATCTGCTGGATATAAAATTACATCAAAAACAAAAAACGAAATCTATTCCAGAAGTGTTACGACCCCAGATTTTATTAAATGTGAGGGTGTAACAGCTAAATAAAAGAAATAAAAACTGTTGTGGTGCAAAACAGATTTGTATTTCAAGTTTTATTTATGGTTTTTACAGGTGAAAAGTGAAAAATAAGAAAAAGCTAAATACAATATTTAGAGGGTTGGAAGACACATACGCCCAAGAGAAGGGAAAGGAGATGCAGGTGGCGACCAAATTAAATAAATAAATAAATGCTGTCTGATAGTTAAATCAACTAGTAGTGATGGTCGATTAAGAAACCCTGCTATATAAAATCTCGAAACCTTTACGACTCTTTTATTTTGAATCAGTGGTTTGGAGAGTATTTCAAACTGACCAAGTCACGTGATTTTAGCAAACGAGGCTTTCTTACGTCATAACTGTGACTTTTCGAAAATCCGATGATTCACCACTAGGGGGAGTTGATCACACATGGTTAGGTGAACTCGGGTCAGTTTTTTATGCAAGTTCATTAAACGTTCATCTTCTGACTGATAGCGCTACTATTTTGCCAACTTTTTGTTAATAGACAGATTTAATGACAAACATGGGCATAATTAAAATGGGGCCTGGAGTGTTAATTATCCCTAAATAATTATTCCCTAAATAAAAAAAATAAAAAAATTAATGGCTTAATTAAGTGAAATTATTTATTTTTCTTTAAAAAACATGTTTTTAGAAAAAAATATATTTAAAAAAAATTGTAAAATGTTTGGACTGTAATCTTGTTCCCTTATAAAAGTTTTCACCGGCAGGTGGCGCCATATTTAGTTGTTTCGAGTGCTTCGAAAGAGTGAATCATTTTTTCAAAAAAATCTTCAGCGTCAATGAAGCCCCTAAATAAACGCTCTCTTCCCAAAAAGTAGCCTGCAATGGGCAGAGCATGTCCCTTGTGTGTCTAATACAAAATTTATACATAGCCTATATTACACTTACAAATGAACATAAAGGCCTAATAATGTTTGGTAAACTTTAACAATGTTGCCTTATCTTTTAATTTGGAAAAGTGTTTAAACCCATACTCAACAAACTTTCTTTTGTCCCTTATGCACTTCTTTTGCTGAAAAGGAAATTGTTTTATAGATATATTTAATGTATTTGTGTAACTTTAATAAAGTATTGTACGTTTTAGTTGTGTGTTTATTATGCTGCATCCAAATTGCTCAACAATAAAACCATCACAGAAATTCTAATGTTTTCCATTAAAATACCATTAAGAACAATTAGCTTTAATTTAAACCACTACAAAATTCCTTTTGTAGTGTGTTTTGGGACATATTCATGTATAATTTAATGCCCCCCCCCCAATAGAACCAACCACATACCAGTAGAAACCCACAGAGACCAATATAGTTTCCATTACAACCAATGAAATTCCCATTAAATCCATTAGAATATCTGTGATGTTTTTTTTTTGAGTACAAACAAACTCATAAATGTATAAATTCTTCTTCAGAATGAACACTTTTACATTTGGAAAATACATCAGTAGAGGTGCGTAAAAGGTCGTAAAATTGATCTGAATAATAATAGAATACTAAATAAAAAAAGATAATAAAAATTATGTTTGTCTACTATGTATTAAAATAGTTATTTGCATTATATAAACATACATTTATACAGAGATATATGATAAAATAGTTGTGTTAAATTGTAACAACTGAAATATTAACTATTATAAATACATGCACCACTACTTGATCATCATTTAAGTGCTGAGAGACGGTGTCAGTGCAAAAGAGAGCAGCATTGCTCTTCCTTTGTTTTTCATACAGCAGCAGAGCAAATATGAGGACTGCACCGCTGTTGTTTCTGGCCTGATGTTGTGACAGCAGGATTTTTTGTGTTGCTGTTTTTACAACAAATATGACGTTAATAGTTAATTAGTTGACTGTTGTTGTATAATACAAAATAATTCAAGAGTTAGTTCAGATCCGCAACTGAAAACAAGTGTGATCAGTACATCAGTAGGAGATTAAATGTTAAGGTGGAGATTCCCGCAATGGAGCACAACATGTGGAAACATGTCCTGTCAAACTGGAACTACAAAAAGAAAATACTGGAACTCATTTTCTGAAAGTGGTGGTAAAACAAGTACTTAGTTCTGGTGTGTCTTACCGTGGTGTGTTTTGTTGAGATGCAAAAGAAATGGTATGATACATAGTTCTTAAAACAAAAAGAGACATATGCAACAATGTGAAAAAAGTAACAGTTTATTTATTTATGGCATGCTATATCATAGATCCTTAGAAAAAACATGATACAGATTTGTAATGCATACTTAAAAAACACTTGCTTTTTAGGCAGCTACACAACAATTGCTTCAGGAATAACATGTTCAGACAAAATCTTGATTTGGTAAACACCAATTGAATCCTCTCTTACTCATTCCAGGGCAGGACAGTGGATGAATCTGAGATCTATAACTCAATAGGGCATTTTTTAAGGACAGGGTTTAGATTAATCCAGGACTAGGCTTTATATTAAGGCAGTTTGGTTGTTTTTTACAAACATACATACAACAATGGTGTGCATCATGAAACTATAGCTACAGTCAGTGCAAAAATGTTTTTAAATTAAAGCAGCTCAAACAGGTATTTTAGTTTGAGACTAGAATACGCCCTGTCTGGAAAATGTGTAATTACTATATAAAAAGTAATGTTTTTATATTCCAGAACATGCCTGACAACAGTGGTTCTTAAATAGTTTTGCTGCAAGACCAAACATGTGGGTCAGCGTTCAAACTGATTTTGCCAAGTGGTTGATGTATTGTGTTGACCCAAGGACAACATTTTTCTAAATAAAACCTAAACCTACCCCCAACCCCAACCAAACCCTAAAATCAGAGGGACATGATAAGTGAAAAACAATGGTCTAGAAACAGCTAATCCTGGTTGTAAACTTAAAGGGGACATATTATGAAAATCGGACTTTTTCCATGTTTAAGTGCTATAATTGTGTCCCCAGTGCTTCTATCAACCTAGAAAATATTAAAAAGATCAACCCAATAACTTAGTTTTGGTAAACCATTTTCTGCAAGCATGTGAAAAATAGGTCATTGTAATTTGGCCCTTATTGTGATGTCAGAATAAGGTAATACCGCCCCCTTTATCTGCACTATCCAACCACAGCACAACCATTTAGTATGGAGAGAAAGAGAGAGATAAAATATTTCACAGCACAATTGAGTTTCAATTGCAACAAACCACCATCATTGTGATCAGTGGTTGCACTTCATCCGCTCATTTGCATTTTAAATGACACACCCAAAACGGCACACTTTTGCTCAGACCTATTTTAGACTTAGTTTTCATCTTTAAAAAAATCTCATAATATGTCCCCTTTAAACTTAAATCAAACTGTAAACTTATTTCTGAAATCTGATTGGTTTATTGAAATGTTGTCCCAGGGTCAACATAATGTTGCCCTGAGGACAAGCAGTGCAAAGGAAATACTGGTAACATGCATACTGATAAAATGAATACCTCGCCTTGATTAAAAAAATGTCCCAAATGTATAAATGGGAATGTACATACTAAACTATCAACAATAACACAAATAATGGGAAGTTGGATCTTTAGCTCATCAGAACACTTGAGTAAATCGTCTCAACTGGTCCATCAGCTTCCTGTAAAATAAAGTGAAACAGTCAAAGATGCCACAACTACAAAATGGTGGGGGTGGACAACAAATTACAAACCATAAATGTATAAAAAATATGGTACTTGATAAATAAAGTCCAAAGAAAAAGGATCAGTTATGAAACTACAGTTCATGATATAAAACAGATGCAAAGCTATACAAAAGCTGCAAGCAGCGATGGTAGGGCCCTCGCACGCATGTGTACCGCCACTTTATGGCCTTAGTAAAGCATTGAACCAGGTGCATATGAATTTAAGTGGGTAAATATAGGTGGATATTTAAAGGAAATTTGATGTGCCACACATCCTGTGTACAGCCGGTGGCGCTATGACTGTAACTGATTGTTGTTATATTGATGTGTTCAGGCCAGGACCCTTGTTAAACATATGAAGTCTTTGACAGGTGGGTATTGTATGCCTGAGTTACAACAGCTTTCACATGGTGAAACATTAAACTTTGCCTGGCCGCCACGGACAAGCCCTTTAATGAAAATTCAAGGTCTTCACAATTTATCACTGAGTTCAGACTGACCAAATATGATGATGATCTGATAAAATCTCTAGGAGTAGTTTGTTAAAGTATGAAATTTGCATAGAAATCACAGCGAAAATTCAAAATGGCTGACTTCCTGTGTTGTTTAGAGCTTGGCTCCAAGAGACTTTTTGTTGCTTTTGGGGTGATAGATGATCCTACCAAATTTCGTATACATGTATTTTTTCGTAGCGGGGGGCTGATCTCTTGAAATTTTGTTGGTGATGCTATCGAGTCATTTCTACATGCCCACTTCTGATATCTATACTACATGTACATTTTCACCACTTTTCATGAGTATGTCTAGGCCCTCAAAAATGCAATTTATTTTTTGAAAAGAATTCAAAACTGAGTAGAAACACTAGATCTTTGCACATACGGTGCTCGGGCCCTAATAATCTGAGAGCAGGCACTCTCAAATGAACAGGAAAAAACAATTTTTTTTTAGAGTTATTTATTATTATGTGTCTAACTTCTATTCTACATCCCATAGATATCACAAAACTAGCTGTGGATCTGCGAGCACATTAGCCTGGGTTTCCACATGTTGCCTAGTCACTTAGTGCTGTGTGTTTACCATCATTCCTCAAAATATCTTCTTTTGTGTTCATAAAATAAAATAAATTCATACAGATTTAGAACAACATGAAGATGAGTAAATTATGACAGAATTTTCATTATAAAGTGAACTATACCTTTAAAGTTAATGATAGAGATAGCTTGATCACTTTCAGGAATCAGATCTTTACGTTTACTCAACTAACTGCATCATAAATTGCGCTGACGTTTGAGACAGAAGCGACTGAACGACACATTGAATAAACAAATACCAGCAAGCACACAAATATTGTTTCTCCACTGGAGAGGTCAACAGGTGGTGCACACAGCAATACAGTATCTTACCGTACTATGTGCACGACGTGCACAGAATGTTGTGGTAGCATAATGTATCTCTTCTTCAATAGTTTCAACTGTTTTAACAATAACCACAGTTTCTTTAACTACAAAACATTATGTATGATCCTGAAATAATAGTAAATATGGTAAAACTTTATAGCACTTTAAAGACTCACATCATCTGCAGTAATACTTGCCTTGCTGTTCTGCTTGTTTGCCGTTCTTGCACTTCCAGTACACCAGTCCACTAACACCAATTATCACCAGTAGCAGCAGTAGCAGACTAAGTATCAGGGCAGTGAGATTGAAAGATGTTATCTTTGCTGTAATGAGACAAAAGAAAAGTGTCAATAATAAATAGATTCTGCCCATTAAAGTGATAGATGAAATTCAAAGATGAAGATCCTCATGTTGTTCTAAATCTGTATGAATTTCTGATTAACACAAAAAAGATAATTTGATAAATGATGACAAGCACACAGCTGTTTGTAACCATTGACTTCCATAGTGGATAAACAAATACGATGGAATTCAATGGGTGCCATAAACTGTGTGCTTATCATCATTTATCAAAATATCTTCTTCATCATTTATCACAATACTTCCATAATATCTGTTTTCCTACTATGGAAGTCAATGGTTACGATCAGCTGTGTGCTTACCATCATTTATCAAAATATATATTTTTTGTGTTTGTCAAAATAAAAAAACTAACTCATACATGTTTAAAACAACATGAGGATTAATAAATAATGCAATTTTTGGGTAAACTATTCCTTTACATAGATCTGGACAATAAGAAAATATAAACCTATAGCTTGAATTCATTTTTTCATTTATTATTAAATCACTTCCCTGCCAATGATGAGTTTTTATGGCAATCCATATTTCCGGTGGCGCTCTTACCCAACTTATTTAACAAATGAAGATAGGATGAAATTGTTATATTGTTTGAAAGCAGAGGGTCTGTTCTTTCAATTGATATGTTTATATATTTAAAGAACCACATTTTCAGGAATGCATAAAACTTTTGTGAATCATAAAAAATGCTGGCACTGGATGACAACTTTGTTTAAAAAACGCTGGTCGGGAAAGAGTTAAGAAATGCAGTACTGTCATAATTACCTGAACATGATTCACAGAGTTTAGTGATGTTGAGATGTTGAGTTTGATTTTTGATGGGATTGTTCACCACACATCTGTATGTGTTTGTATCCTGATATTCAACCTCCAGAGGTAGAGAGAGTCTGATGTTGAGATCAGACACACTGATGCTGGACAATAAACTGTTTCCTTTGTACCAGGACAGATTCACATCTCTCACATTCAACACTGAACACAACAACATACATTTTGACACTGATGATCTTTCTGATGATGATGAACAGTTTGAGTAGTTACTGATATGGGTTATTACAGGAACAGGTAGAGGAGCTGGAAAATATAATATAATAAGTATTACTATCTCAGAATGAATTTATATCAAGCTCACAAAAGTTATTTTGTAAGAATACACATTTGAAAAGCCATCAATGTACAGAAAAATTGTGTTGCATCTTTTAGCTGAACTATCAGCAACATTTTGTCACATTTAGCTTCAAACAATGTTTTAAAAAACTGGTATTAATTTTTGACTTTCACTTTTTAGCAAATTTACAACAATATTTAACAACTTAGAGATATTTTAAATAGTTAAATGTAAATATTAAATGTTACATCTAAATGTTAAATCTAAATGTTAAATATAAATATAAATGTTAAATATAAATCTAAATGTAAAATCTAAATGTTAAATATAAATAGGCACCCCATAGACATTTTGCTTATCATTGTGCATGTGACGTTGCCAACTGTTTAATGACAAGACTAAGTCACTTTACTCACCATAGACAGTAACATTAAATATCTTATTTATAGGTCCTCTGTTGCTATTGATCAGTAGTTTATAAAGTCCAGAGTCTGAGATTTTAATATTTGAAATGGTGAGAAATCCATTCTGACTGTTCAGTTTCAGTCTGTCTCCAAATATCTCATTACTGTCAAACATATCAATAGGGCCCTTATAGATTTCAGCTATACGAGTCTCATGAGGTCCGAAGCTCCACAATATCTGATCACGGTTTTGTATTTGAGTAATATCAGTGTGTAGAGTAACAGAATCTCCCTCCATCACTGACACTGACTTCACTTCATCTCCATCAACACCAAACACACCTGAAGAATTCAAATACACATAATGTCAGGCAAAACAAAGGAACACCTTAAATGAGCAATTACCCATTTTAGTTCTGTCCCATTCGGCATTCCAGGCAGAAAAATGCAAATAAATGGTGCCAAATTAAATATAGAACCTTCCTAGTTGTTTTTCTTAGTTGATTTTCAGCAGGACAGGGCGAGTTGGCATTTTCCTTCCCCTGTAGTCAAAGAAGTTTAAAACATATGTACCGGACCACTGAGGGCTACTTACTGTAATAAAAGAGGAGTGTTCGACTACCTGTGCAGACCAATCTGTGTATGACGTCAAAGTACCGCGAGAGCAGAATGGATCGGTCTGCGCACATAGTCTGCGCAGCGGCGCAAAAAGCCAAACACGCCCAGCAAAGATCATTTTCAAGCCAAAAACATTTCTTGTTTATAGCTGGGAGTGGAACATGTTTTTGAAAAGCCGACGGTTGCTAAACACAACTGCAAGTCACGCAAACGGATACCACTGCACGCACGTGGTGCATCAACATATTTGTGAATTTACACAACTTCACATAATATTCACTGTATTGCAAATACATCATTTTCTCAAATATATCTTATTTCAACATAAAGCTCTCACATGATAGATCATATAGTTCAATTCGAATGTGTTTAAAGATGTTAATGACGAGTATATGATTAACCTTGTGCAGTTAAAATAACTGTAAAGCCTACTTTGCATAACTTTGCCTAAAAATAATTTACATCTGTTAGCCTACCGTTAAAACAGTTTATAGATCACACACTCTAAAAAACACTGGGTTTGGGTAAACCCAACCATAAAAAAACACAGCATTTTATAATAACAAATAAACATGACACAATGCTTGCTAAATTACTACTGATGATAAAAACAACAAAAATCTACTCTTAGTAAAATTAACTATATAATAGTGAAACTGTAGTAACGGTATCAATTAAATGCATATTTAATTTGACATTTTATATTACAGTTTTTTTAGTAGCTCATCTGACACAACACAAATCGTACACGTACAGTATGCCAAACCGTGTTGTAGGCTACATGTCTTGTACATTTCGTGTGTAAACGCAATCAGACTTACCATGTAAGATAAACAGAAAGATGAAAACGATATTTTTAAACATATTCTTCCGAATTATGCCGAACTCCTACATGGCCATGTGGCACGATGACAAATACACAATCCAACTCAATGCTCCGCTTTATAAAACTCGGGGGTTGCAGAAATAAGATCCAGTAGGCTACTGTATATCATGTAAATAAAACAAAGCGGCCATGCAGCCCCAAAACAATTCACTGGGATAAATAACTGCAAGAAAATAACTCAGTAAAAACACCGACAAACACTGTAGATGCATGAAATCACACTGATTACCGGCAGAGATCAGTTAGCTAGACGGGAGGGGCGTATAGCCTCAAGATGTTCTGCTTGTTTGGGTTTTTGCTAAGATTAAATTGCTTTAAAAGTAGATATATTTACGCAGAACACGATTTATGGGTGACGCTACATTGTATTTAAATGTTACGAGTTCAAAAAGTACATTTACTACTTTTATTAGGCTATTCGCATTAGACAAACCATTCTACTCAGAATTATATCTTACCTCATTATTCTTTCTATGAGCAGAATTCAATTTGTTTGCTTCCTGCTTATACCCCTGATTTTTCACTTTCTAGAGATTTTTAACACTTTGGGTTTTGGTAAGCCACTTCCCGTAAAGGTGTGAATACAACTTGTTTAATCGACGTTGGCATCAGATTTATGCTAAATACTTCCATTTATTTTATTTTACATGTATTAGTATACCATTTTACTTCATTCATTTGATGGACTCCAATGCCATCTGTTGTATGTCTTGGACTTGGGCACGTACACTATTATTTAGGAAATCCCCTTCGGGTAATCCATCTGTCTGGAAAAGAAGATGTGGAGACTGGGAAATGCAGGGTTTGAATCAAATGGGGGCGGAGATAAAGCTCAAAATAAGATTTCTATCTTTTAAGTGGGGAAAGTACGCAATAGTAAAAGTAGTGTGAACTTAAATATAAGTGCATAACTGCATATAATTCAATTTGTTTAAGTTCAAAGTACTCAAATGTGTGTGTTTAAAACAAATTCAACCGGTTTACTTAAACGGTTTTAGTTGAGTTAACTTTTAGATTTTACAGTGTGTGAATGATATCTGCCAAAAAGATCAAAACTGGAACTTTTATGTAGAGGGTTTATTTATTAACATTTGCTCAACTTTGCTCAACTTTCGTTTCTTTATTTTCATATATCATATAAAAAATCAAGAATATTCACTGTAAAAAAATCTGTAGAAATTAAATTATTACTGGGTATTACTGTCAACTAGCTGCCAGTAACTTGCTGTAGATTTTACATTAATGTTATTTACTGGCAACATTTTGTTCAAAGTTAAATGAACATGAAACATTTTCATTCTTTATCTTCTACAGTAAGTTACTGGCAACCAGCTGCATAATTACAGCTAATTTTTACAGTGTTGTTTTGCACTAATAATTCAGGGCAGGTTTTGCAGGGTCAACATCAAATCAGTTTCATTTAAGAGTTTTTATATATTTATTGATTTTGAATGAAAATCTTGTTTTATCCCTCACCGAGTTTCAGGTTGACTAAAGACAAGTACACAAAAACAAGGTCATGGTTCTTTTATAAACCAAAGCAGCACTTTACTTCAGACCAAGCACCAAGCACGCTCACACATACACGCCTGCTTTATACATCCGATTACAAATAGGTTCTCATGCATGTATGCCCCACAAAAACCTCATCGCTTCATTACGGGCCTTTAAACCAGACCACAGCAAAGCATCTCACTTTGCATCAGGGGTGAACTGATACTGTGCCAGTCAAGAAGAGTCAGTGTTTAAAAAAACCCTCATGCAGGTTTGCTTTAGCAGAATACAGGCACGTTTCTCACAATTACTAATGTAGTGGCAAAGATAAAGATTTGGAGAAATGGTTCAGGACATGGCTAACACTTGGACTGGTCTCAAAACCTGTTACTCCATAGTGGTCTGGTTTCAAAATTAAAAAAACATTATGTACAATAAATAATATATAAGTTTATTTAACATTCAGGAGAATAACAATACAGACTAGCAGTTTTATTGTGTTTTTCTAGTAACGTTTTGATTATTTTGCAAATTTTCAATTTTAAATGCTGTTAGCCATGACCTTCTCCCTTTCTTTCTTTCTTTCTTTCTTTCTTTCTTTCTTTCTTTCTTTCTTTCTTTCTTTCTTTCTCCCTTTCTTTCTTTCTTGATACCTCTGGCAATTCCCATAATGCATTATTTCATTATACACCATTATGACGTAACAGATATATCCACTTAGCTTTAATTTCACTGATATCAAATGTCTCACTAATGCTTTCCAGCTGCTTCAATGTTTCTTTCTACAGTGTCACTAATAAGATTAATGTCTATGGTGTGATGCAAAATGTCTTCCTGTATCTGCATTAGGAGTTGCATTTGAGATCTTCTTCATTGTAGAATTCAGTTTGCTGAAATGTTTTTCATAAACATCTGATGAACATCACCCCACATATTTGAACTATCTACATGTATGTATTAAGATGCTTAACTCTAGCAGATTAACTTTCTCATGTGATCTCTCGGTAATTCATAATGTCTTCATTTCTCGCTTGCAAACCACATCCTGCATACAAAGCATAAACCACACAGTCAAGAGAGAAACAGCAGACATCAAGCATGTGACTGTAAATAGGTTTATTACACGTAAACATGCATTCTTAATGGCCACATCTGTATCTGTAAACATCCTAAATGCCTCAACCGGATGCAGACACATGCATTCCCTCATGCATCTGCTGGACATCATCAGCACATTTAAAATGAGTGTAAATGGAAAAGTATGTTTTGTCTTCTGTAATGGTGCTATGCCACTATTCACTTGCACCAACTTGTACCTAAAAATGCCAAAGCCAATCAGCCATATACATCACTATAGCTCCATAACTCCAAACATTGTGATAAGCATGTCTGAACACTTCTAACAACACGTGATCTACTGTATGTTCCTCTATTTGTGGGGACAGACCACCACTTCTGATGTTGGTTTCTTACAGACTCAAAAATGATTCAGCCAAAAACTTACAAGTTCCTTAAGTTAAATGACGTGGGGAGATTTTTTGTGGCACTAAACAGAAGGGTCACCATCATTGAGTGCATGTATTATAGGTCAATTCTCCTTTTAATGCCTGTAAACACTCTTTAGATCATTATATGCAAGATCATGGTGGTTTATTTTGTAAGCAACCGCTACTGTAAGAGGCTAACATCACATCCTTTTTCATTACTTCTGTATAAGAAAGCCTTTTTCACAACAGAATTGAATGCATCGTTGAATGCAGTCTCTGTTGTAAAAGTAGACAATGAACGGCACCCTTACTGTACATAACTCAAGAAAGCTTTCAGTCAATGACAAAAGTCAATTATGCGATCTAAAGAGTTCCTTAAAGGGACACTCGCACACTAGGTCCCCTAGAGTTAAACATTTGATTTTTATCGTTTTGGAATCCATTCAGCTGATCTCTGGGTCTGGCGGTACCACTTTTAGCATAGCTTAGCACAATCCATAGAATCTGATTAGTCTGTTAGCATCGCGCCTAAAAAAATAAACAAAGAGTTTCGATATTCGATATTCTGGCGTAATAATCAAGGACTTTGCTGCCGTAACATGAGCCATGTTAAGGCAGCAAAGTCCTTAATTAGTAAGCCAGAATGAGAGTATAGTTCCTAGCCATATCTGCCTAGAAAATCACAACTTTAAATTTTCCATCGGTCTTAGTACACAATGTAACTACAGAAGAGTCAAGTTTTAAATAGGAAACATATCAAAACTCTTTGATTATTTTTTTAGGCGCGATGCTAATGGTCTAATCAGATTCAATGGATTATGCTAAGCTATGCTAAAAGTGCTAGCGCCAGACCCGGAGATCAGCTGAATGGATTCCAAAACGGTAAAAATCAAATGTTTAACTCTAGGGGAGCTGGAAAAATTAGCACTTATTCAAAAAAAGTGGAGAGTCCCTCTAAGGGAAATATTTGTATAGAAAATTTTAATTAAATAATAATATGCAAATAAAACACTTCAAACTTTTTGTGTATAGAGTTTACACAAATGTATTTAACTGGTAGAACAAGATGAGTTAGAGAAAAAAACTATTTAAATAGTTCATACAGTTTGCATGTTATTGTGAACCCTACATATTCACTTTGAGTTTAGGTTATAAAAAACACACAAAATCGCAGATATTTAATTGCATCTAACAATCTCCAGCCATCTGTTCTATTCACTATGTTCATGGCATTTAACGCAGACAAGTGGGTTCAAAGTGCATTTTGTTCATTATGGATGTAAATGCTTTTCTGTCGATAGCTCATTTGAGGTGTAGTAAAAGTCTTGAGGTCACATAAATAAATATAAAAATATCCGTGGTTTATTTGAAATAGAAGTCGATGGGGTTTAAATGTTGTTTATTTCACCTGAAAACGCAGCATTTGTAAATTTTTTCATTGAGACAATCCTCTTCTTTCTGTGTCCTCACCTGAACACCACCTGTTGCCTAAACAGAAAGTGTGCATTAATAAAATCTAAATTATGCAATAGGGAAAATGAAACAATATCACACAAACAATATTGTCTATCACTGAATCACATTTATAGACATTACAACAAGCTTTTATAACAATGTTGAACAAGAATAAACACACCTGTCGATCTGAGGTGATGAAAGCCTTGTTAGCCCTTCACTTCATGCTCCAGCACCTGGAAATCCCCGAGACCTTTGCTAGGATCCTCTTTGTGTATTTTTTGCTCTGCTTGTCATCTAATGTATTGAGCGGTGGAAAAAAGTTTTACGTTTTCTTCTATCTAGCAGTCTGGCATCTTTTCATGAACTTTACACTTCCAGAACCCTGAAGCGGGAGTCAAGATTGTGACTGACCTCTTTTACCCTGGTCACAAACTTTTCATGGCACTCCTCTCCGGCAGGAAGCTGCAGTCTGTCAGCAGAGTCTACAAAAACAGTTTCCTTCCATCCACAACTCGCCTTATCAACAATACTCAGGATACACCAGGGCCACTTACCAGACCCCACTGACATCACACATATCACAGCAAAACCACATTGTTGTTTCATATGCGTTTACATTGGGCCCACCTCTGCACATTCTGTACTAATGTACATTTTAATTTTTTTTTTTTTTTTTGCATTTTTATATTTATGTGCATGGTTTTTTAAGCACTAACAACTCAAAACAAAGTCCTAGTACACGTGAACCACTAATCTGTATAAATGACTGGACTCCGCACAGAATACTGACGTAATCAGCAAAATGTGCAGCCACTGAAAGTTCAATTGTTCTAGCGGCCATATTACTATTCAACCGACAGAGGGCGACATTGAGTTAAATTTAAAAATCATGACATAAATTAACCCGGTTTACAGTGTAGGGCAGGCTATCGGTAGCTGATATCATTGACCAACATCAACTTCAGACTGACTGTTAAAACATGTTTAGATTATTGATAAAAACGGGGTACTTGACAATATTAAAGTGATTCTTACATACGTCATAATGTCTGACAGACAACAGTGAGACGTCGAGTCTGTTTAGCTCACAGCTGTATTTGTATCTTGGTATTTAGAGAAAAATAAGTTAAACTTTAAAAACGAGTTCACTGGTTTTGCTGGTGGTCAGCAGGGAATAAGGTTATAAATGCTCAGATTTGCTGCTAACCAGGCACGTGTGTATAATTTTCATTGAATTAGCTGAGGTCGACCTCTGGTGGTTAGTATACAGTACTGCAAGGTTTAGCAATTAAAAATGTTTTAATGAACAATCGAATATTTATAATTTAACAATAACCTGATTAATAAATGCATTAAGAAATTGTTGTTTATTGTTCGTTTACTATTATTAATTACAGCCAAATGCCAATCTGTCATTGACAAAACAACTAGAAGGCAAAAATAATACTAAAAATTATATATATATATAAAAAATTATATATGACAGAAATGATCTGGTTGATGGATCAAATGCCATGTAAATAGGTCATACTGTGATAACTCACATTACATAACAACCTCCATGGCCCAAGTTTAAACACGTTTTGTTGGGGTTGTTGAGACGCTCCTACAGGTTCAGACATTTAAGTCATGGCAATACTGGACCATAAATGATGCAGTGAATGGCAAACATTTATTTTAATGAAGCCCAAAATGAGTTCTCTGTGTTATTTAAGATGATAATCTCTAGTTTGTTAACTGCAACTCATTCATGTCCTGTCATCATTATTATAGTTCGCACATCATCTAAAAGTTTTAATAGTTTAATTATCATAAAAAGATTACATTTAATTAGGATAGATATGACATTTATCTCCATTATAGAAAAAAATAAAAAAAAAGATCATTTTCCCACACAATTGTTTGGAAAAGTGCCAGCCAAATTGACAAATGATCCAATAAAGCACAAGCCAGACCAATTACATTATACAAAAACCTATAAAAATAAAGAGATGTTGGGGAAATAATATTAAATACATTATTTTATTATAAAACAACCACTGAAATTTTAGATTGCCATTTTAAAACTTTAAGCATGGATCACAAAATGAGCTGATGTTCCAGTAAAGCTGCTGTATGAAAAACAGGCTTTACAAGAAAATAACGAACAGGATATTACTTTTGGAAAGCAAACAAAAGATTTAAATGAGCGCCAAACACTCAGGGGTGGTTTTCCAGACAGGGATTAGATTAATCCTAGACTAAAATAAATGCAAAAGCTGTCCAAACTGAAAACAACTTGCACGGACATATCTCAAAATACATTAGTGCTCTTTGTTTTGCCTCAAAATGCACACAAGTAATGTTTTTAGTAATGCATGTTTGTTAAACCTAAATTTAAAATAATCCCTGTCAGGGAAACCACTCCACAGGGTGTAACTTAAGTTTTACTGTAGTAGTTGCAAACATTATTACTCAGCTCAGGATTAAAACGCTTTTGTGCACAAACGTACGTGTGCATGAATTGTACACTTCAAAAACAGATAAATTGTTCCTTTACTAAATTTCAATTTAATAACCTGCTTCCATTAAATATAAGTTGTATTTTTGGAAACCACATCAGCTGGATTAATTGAAATCTAGCATTAGATATATTCTAAATTCAATGGTACAGCGACATTTACATTTGATGATTTATCTGATGATTCTGGTATATGTCCACCAATGTCTTGAATGACATTTAAAAACAAACATATATACATTATTTCTATATACATTAGCAGTGGTGACAGTTTTGTTCAATTAAATTAACAACCAGTCAAAGTTAAACAAAAAGTTATTTATTTTATTTACTTATGCCGTGTCACTACACATGAGTATTCTGTGCGATCTGCTTCAACAAAATCCTGTTAGAAAAACAGAAATAGCAATAAAGACACTGGCCAAACATTTAAGAAGATGCTGTATAAGAGAGGAATTTCCCATCATTGGAAATTACAAACCTACCAATAACAACCAACAGTAGTCTATAGCAAAAAATATTATGTTATTACATTCAGGTCAGTAGTGCAGACTACAGAGTGACTAACCTTATGCCTGTTTTTTTTTGGGGGGGGGGTCAGTAAAGCTCGTAAATACATCTTACCGTATGCTGAAGCCTTTGTGTAGAGAATGGCTGTGTGTAAACTATCTCTGTCTCTGGAGTCTGAGCTGTTTTAATAATAATCACATGTTTAACCTCAAATAATGTTTATATTAGTTAAAAATTTTATTACACATTTTTGCATGTAAACACTTGCCTTCTTTAACTGGTTGTTTAAACTTTTTGTAATAGCAGTAGATCACACCTACAACCAGAGCCACTAGCAACACTACAACAGCAGCTATCACCAATATAAAATACTGGAGTTCTGTAATGCACAAAAACATTATTATTATCTTTGTTACGATTTAAATCTCTGTCTTATAACTTTTATCAAACACTGACATACCTGAACACATCTGACAGATGTCATTTATGTTGAGATGTTGAGTTTGGTTTGTAATAGGATTGCTCACCACACAGCTGTATGTGTTTGTATCCTGATATTCAACCTCCAGAGGTAGAGAGAGTCTGATGTTGAGATCAGACACACTGATGCTGGACAATAAACTGTTTCCTTTGTACCAGGACAGACTCACATCTCTCACATTCAACACTGAACACAACAACACACATTTTGAGTTTGACGATGACAATGATGAAGAACAGCTTGAAGAGTTACTGCTGATGACAGGTACGGGCAGATGAGCTGAAAATATGGAATAAAATTAATGTTTCAGGTATTAACCCATTCAGACCCAGCATCCACTGAAATGGACATCACGTCAACCCTGTATCATGAAATTATGTACCTATAGTCACGTAAATTTGTGAGTCTTAAGCATAACACTGACACGGTTTTCCACCTTTAGCCTATGCATGCACATATCACGCATTTCTGTTTAAATGTTACTGTCACGTATTTGCTTTTGTCCTATTTTCTTACCATTGTCGCTTTGGTTTAGGGTTAGATTTACATAACATGACATGGTTTAAGAATCATATGGTTTAAAAATGATAGAATATAAAAAAATAAATCATGAATAAAAAGTATAAACCAATACTTAAAGTGACATCCTGACGCAAACACCAAATCTAACCCTAAACTGAAGTGTGAATGGTTTGAAAATAGGACAAAACAGTTGAGGAACAAATACGTGACAATGACACGTAAATATAAATGCGTGACATGTTCACGCAAAAAGGCTGAAAACCGTTTCAGTGTCATACATAATTATTTACATAATTTTGTGATACAGGGTTGTACGTTTTGTTGTTCAAACCAATAAAATGCAAATTGGTCCCTGGTCAACCAATCAAAATAAGGCACACTGGAAAAAATCAGGTCTGAAGGGGTTTAAGAAAAGCATCTAGTTTCTATCATGCAGACATAATTAAATGTTTGCAACAATTTATTCAATTTTCTCAAACTTTAATTTTTTTTATTGACATAGAGATACAATGTCTTTCTCTAAATGTGGGTTTGTCACTTGTTTTTAAAACATGCTAATTATTCACTGAAGTAAATTTAAATCAATACTGTAACACAGAAAAGGTTTTGTTTAATCCACTGAGGAAACAGAAAGTATAATACTTCCCGATCAATTTTGGGAATTAATACACACATTAGTTTACTCACCATAGACAGTAACATTGTATCTCTTGTATGAAGTTCCTTTGTTACTGATGATAGTTAATTTATAAAGTCCAGAGTTTGTGATTGTGATGTTTGTGATGGTGAGAGATCCAGTCTGACTGTCCAGCTTAAGTGTGCCCTTAAATCTCCCATCATTATCATCTATAAAGCTCAAATTAGCTCTTTTAATAATTTCAGCTATACGAGTCTCTTTAGGTCCAAACATCCACAGTATCTGCTGATCTGTCTGTATTTGAGTAATATCAGTGTGTAGAGTAACAGAATCTCCCACCGTCACTGACTTCACTTCATCTCCATCAACACCAAACACACCTGAAACACAAATCTCATCCAGTTAATTTCCAGGATATTGAGGTTTTATTCATTAACATTATTTAATCCAAGACTAAAAATTAATATTTTTGCTGCAGTATAGATTTAAAAGTGTAACCAAGATAATTTATTACCTACCATTTGTGAGCAAAAAATAATACATGAAGAAAAAACACTCTAATCCTCCGACATAAACTCCACATAGTGCAGAAACCGAGTGAATTTCATAAATAAACGACATTGAATATCTGGCAGACAGATACTCAAGTTTACTGCTTTAAAGAAAATCCTGCTTTATATTTTCACCAACAAATGCATTTACACCTGCATTCAGAGAAGAGAGGATCGAACTGAACAGACTCAACTGTACCCAGTCTACAATATGACATCATTGTTATCGTTTAACCCCTCCCTCATTCAAAAAAAAAAAAAAAAAAAAAAATTATAGCACTTGTATATGACCTACAGACAGTCCTACTGTTCTATACCTATATGTTTTTTTTTACATTGACGTTCACAACTTATACTATTCATTTATTCACGTGTTAGTTGAAACCGGACACTAGTCTTAACTCTGTTTGGGTCTCAAATGCACCTAATGATTACTAATTAATGAATAGGCTAACTATGGTCTATTACCTTAACTTGAGGTAATATTTATTATTATATAATACATAAATATTATATTGTTTTTATAATGTCTTTTAAAAAGTATTTTGTTTTATCATTGATTTTGCTTTGCTAACCAATGATTTACATTAACCTCAGAGCACCTGCACATGAATTTACAAGACAAATTAATTTTCCAGTGATCAAATATTGAATATGTGCATGACAGAATGTTTGTTCTTTAAACGGATCTGTTGAATAAAGTAAATGTTTGTCTGCGTGGTAAGAAAAGTTCTTTGTCTGATTCCTTATCTTATTGGCTGTTGTAATGATATGGCCTACACAGGACTGACAGAAAGTAAAACAGAATGTATGTTTATTGAAGCAGATCTATAGGATTATCAGGAATTTTGCAGCACAAACACATAGGCTACACTCTAAAAAAAAAATCTGTAAAAAAACGGATAATGTTCTGGCAGAAAATTACTGGTACGTTTTCCGTTTATTCAAAAACTGAACATTCTGTAGACTTATAGAACACTGTCCGTAGATTTACAGAACATTGTCCGTAGGCTTTAGGGACACTTCAATCTGCCTATGAAACGCAACAATGGTGACAATCAACAACAAAGCTTTATGCCGCAATGCACGCTGGGTACCAGGATTGTAGAAAACTCTTTTTTAACATTTACTCTCACCACAATGTGTTTTTAGATCAGCATAGAGTGTCACTTTTATACATTTCAGATGTTCATTCTTATTTCATATTTTAATGCTAGGCAGCATAACATAAAAACAACTAAGCTTAGATGACATCATAGACAAATCCCCTTACTCAAGCAACAAACAAGTTGTAATTGCTACAAGCAAAAACATTGTTGCAATGTTAAAAGAGCAGAGTCAGTTCTGGAAGTTCAAGGGACAAAAGCTATAAATATCCATTTGACTTTCACGTCACGTCAGAAAGAAGATTTGTCTACTAAATCACATGTGTGGATGCTGGAATAGTTGAACACTTGTATCTTGTTCTGACAGCATTTGTTTAGAAGTTAAACATCATCCATGTTAGAAAAGAACTCTGCAAGCAAATTGTAATTTTAGGTTTCAAACAGAGATGGTGATAGAGAGGCAAAAGTGAAAGATTGCAGCTGGAGTTGTTGCACCCATAATGCAACATGTTTTTTTTTTAACTGATAAACGCCTGTAAAACATAAATACGGAAAATTCCTTCATATTTACACAGTACTTTGTCCGTTTTTTAACGGATTTTTTTAGAGTGTACAAGTCACAGGAGTCCGGGTTATGGCAGTTATCCTTATCTGTGATGTAGGGAATTCAGGAGTAAATGGAGATGGAAAGAGCTGATGTTGCAACGATGAGGATGCTTGCAATCTTTCTTTTGACTAAAGAAAACTTGTACAACTTTTACAGAACTTGACATTGTTCAATATGCATATGGTCAATATGACAGTTTTTCCATTTTTAACTTCATGTAAATTACCAAGTTTATCTTAAAGATATTAAAAAAAACTCACTTTTCATTAATAATTCTTCTGTATAAAGCGTAAAAGCTGTTATGGCTCTAACAAGCCTTTACTAAAGCATTCAATAAGACAATATAACAATTAATGTTGCATTATGTGATTCTCTTCACTTATTATATAGTTTGGGAACATCACTAGACTTATTATAAAGTAACCACAGACAAATCTTGTATTAGTCTTAAAGAAAGATCTATAAAGCATTATCACAACAGTTTTTCTCAGTAAAGTGTGAGGTCAGGAAGTTCACATACTGTAAGTTTGTGAGAAGAGACACTCTCACCCACCTATTGTGGTAAAAGAACAGTTTACATGCTGAAAACCTCAAAAACATTTACCACACATATCCAGTAATACACCTGCTGCTGCTTTTAACCTGCTTAAGATCATGTGAATTTACATTTGTGCATACTGACAAAAAAAACAGATCACAGCTTGTCTCAATGCGCTGCAAGTCAAAGTGCACAAAGACCCGTGAGAAATAAGAAATAAGACATTAAGGGACGGTTTCCCAGACAGGGTTTATCCTAATCCCTGAGTAAAATGCATGTTTAAGGTGCTTAATTTAAAAACAGCTTGTACTGACACACCTTACCATATCAAGTGTCATTGCTTGTCCCAAAATGTACATTCGTTTTTTTGTAGGGTATGTTTGTAAAAGCAACTTAAGGCCTAGTCCTGGATTAATCTAAACCCCTAAACGTTTTATAATAAACACATTATAATATTTTTATATCATTTGAATAATACTTTCTGCAGGTTAAAGTGTTTCACAGAGACTTCATAGTTCCTGATTGACATGTGAAAATCCCTTTATCATTTAGAGGCATTACTTCCTATCATTTGTAGTGCACGCATAAACAATCAAATATTTTCATTTAACAATTCAAAAAACAAAGTTTAAAGCTCTCATTTATATCTTCGTTACGTCTATGTCCTCTGTCCATTTTTTTCACTTTAAACCACATCCTGTGAAACCTAAAGTGTACATACCAGCTTTAACCACACAGTCAAGCTTACCGAGAAACAAGCGATCCAGTGTGATGAAGTCGTCCAAAATATGAAGCATCATTTATTTCCCTATAATGTGCACACAAACACTTTTGCTCGGAACACCTGCTCGGAAAATTAAAGAACAGGATTTATCTCCCCATCAGTGTCAATCAAGTGCATGCTATTTGAACCCACGGATGTCAATCCTTAGCACCTGGTTCACACACACTGCAAGTCGTGAAGATCCACACGCAAGGTCAAGGTACCTTTCTCACGTGCACCACAGTCACAGATCATGAGACTCAAATCAACGACCTTTTGGGTCTTTTGGGACCACTTGGCTACAAATGTCCCAAGCAGAACGACTCTTAAAGCTTAGTATAATTTATAATATATATATATATATATATATATATATATATATATATATATATATATATATATATATATATATATATTTTTTTTTTTTTTTTTTTTCATTTTTAATAGACTCTTATAATTTCATTTTTAGTTCATTATATTATAGCAAACGTTTTGAGGATCCTTAAAGCATTTTTTTTTACCTACAGAAGGGCCTTAGCCCTGCAGCTGCCAGTTGCAGCTGCCAGTGAGGGAATATGATTTAAGTGTAAGTGACACATGACAAACCTTACCAAATCACACATGCTCTGTATAAAACACCACATCAAAAAACATTAAGAACAAAGATCTGCTTTTGTTAAAGAGAGTCAAAGGAACAGCATCATATACCGCATGACTCTCAGTGGTTTCAGCTTAATACAACTATTACACTTAAACTACATATACGTTGATTCTTATCAAGCTTGAAATTATTTATTCACATCTTATATAGGCTACATACATCCCTACATCCCACATCATAGAAAGGCTAAAATGGTAAATAGCGCCATCTGTTGATATGACCATGCCCATGCACGTGGTGTCAAAAGGTAGACATCCTACCAATATATTCTAGAGTTTGGAATACATTTTGTTAAAGTTTCAGATATTTTGTTGAAATATCTTTATTTTTGTTTTATCTTATTATTATGGAGTGAATTTTGTGCCATTTTAATACAAACAAATCCAACATGTTGCAAACAACTCAATCTGCTTTGCAAAGGGAAAACTTGACTTTTGAGAGAAAATGCAAAGGTGTTACAAATATGTACTGTGTTTTGCAGCAGAGATTATCTTAGCTTAATTTCTCACAAATGTGCCAAAACAGCAGATGGCGCTTTTTCACCTTTTTTATGCATTTTCAACTTGTCTCCCTGAAAAGCGCTGAATTTCAGACTGATCTTGTGGAAAGTCTGTTATAGTCACAAACATTTTTATTAATTTATTTGTGTCCATGGAACGATATTCAGCCTTGTTTGTGCCTTGTGCACGAATGTATTTTTCGTGTCACTCGCATGAATTAAAAAGATTCTCGTGTCTGTGGCAAGACTTTCTTTTCGTGTCATTTTATGTATTGTTTTCTCATTGTTTTTTCCTATTTTCTAACCATTGCCACTGATTAATAAATGCATTAACGTTGTTTGTTGTTCCTTTACTACTTTTAATTAACAAACATTATTACAGCCCAATGCCTACCAATTTGTTATTGACAAAACAACTAATAGCAGGAAAAAAATATTAAAAATTACATTTAAAAAAAGTCTGTATGAGATAGATATGATCTGGATGATGGATTAAGTGTTGATAGATCTTACTGTGGTGACTCACATTACATACAACCCCCCGGGTTGTTGGAGTTGAGACGCTCCTACAGGTTCAGACATTTATGTCATGGGATTAAGGAAATGATATGTATTAAAAAAAAAATAACTGGAGAATAAGTCTCTGTCTTTTGCATGAGTTTATTATTCATAGCCAGGAAGAAGAGTCCCCACACTTGGTCTAAATAAGTTCATTCATTTGAATTGGTTAACTTTATTTGAACAATCAAGAGTACATGGTGACCCTATAGAGAAAGTAAAGTAAAGGTGATGAAATGACCAATGTGACCTCCGCCTTTAACCCATCCAGTGAATGGTGAACACACACACACTACAAGTCGTATTTGTTTGTTTCTTCATACATGTTTGCCAATACCGTTATCTTTCATTTTATCTTTTTTATATTCTTTCTACAATAATTTACTGATTTTATTACTCCCTGATTTTGCCATACTCATTTTTAAAGCTCTCCACTAATGCCAATGTGGTGCACTTCAGCAGGAAAAAGAGACTTAAGTCCAAAGTAAGATTTTCGCTTTTCAAAAGGCTGTTTTGCTAAAAATTCCCTTAAGAACCTTGAGGTACAAAGTCCGAAGTTGTACCATGATCCGTGTTTTCTACCATTAAAAGGCTTAAAAGAGCAATGAGATTTACTAAAATAACTCCAAATGTGTTTGTCTAAAAGATGATGAACATATCTCAGATTGCTTGAGGTTGAGGTAATTTTATTATTTGGCTGGAGCATTCTCAAGACTGTGATGTCTATGAAGGGGATTTTTAGACTTGGCAACTTGGTTATAAAAGGATAAAGTTTGACAGAAACTGGGGTTAGGTGACCAGTTTTTCCTTTGTTTGGTGAAGATATGTGTACCGCTGATCTAGAGCAGTGGTTCTCAAACGGGGGGCCGCGAGATGGTGCCAGGGGGGGCCCAGTTTTATGACATTTTTTAAAATACATTAATTTATCAGGAATTCTGTGTAATTAAACCTAAAAAAAAATAAGACTACCAGCCAAAAGCACTCTTTTGTATAATTTTATATGTTTTTTTTTATTAAAATGTTGAGTTTTAGAACTGTTTTTTGGTCATTCATTTTCTTTGGGGGGCCGCAGAGGAATGCACCAGACACAAGGGGGAGTGCATGCTGAAAAAGTTTGAGAACCACTGCTAAAGAACCTTTAAATTATCAGCAATCAGACTCAGGAGGGTTATTTTTGTTTATATTTTTGTTTTTTTATTTTCAGCACTTTATAAGGTTTAACAGTTTAAAAACAAAACTGCAAGACATCAGAAAAAGACATATATTTTTACTTTTTCATTGCATGAGGTGTCATACAATAATAAATATCTTATTAAAATCACATTCTTAAGTTAAAAATACACATTCAAATAAATATATAGATTATTATGCAAAAATAACAAATCCCGTTGTTTGAGTTAATGAGATGTTGATAATACATTACTAACTGTAAAAATAAAAGTCAATAGGATTGTTGAACTGATATTTCACCTCCAGAGGTAAAGAGAGTCTGATGTTGAGATCAGACACACTGATGCTGGACAATAAACTGTTTCCTTTATACACAGGAAAATCCACAGTGTTAAATTAACTCTACCAGTGTTAAATCAACACTATTTGGTGTTTATATAATCCACACCAAGATCGGTGTTAAAAAAGACTGGTGTTAAAAATATAACTCTGAATCAGTGTTAAAGTTAATGAGATAATGAAGTGATGATTAAGACATTAATGGTGAACACCTGCTGGTCATTCAAATCAATTACATATTGGACATTTTCCTGTCTCTAAATTTTTATTTTGATGACTCGTTTTCTGGTGAAAATAATACTAAAATAATAAAGAAAGACAAATTATTGAATGCAATAGATGAATACTGTTGGGTGTGTGCCTCCAAAAGCTGCAATCTTTCACATTTGCCTCTCTATCAGCATCTCTGTTTAAAAAATAAAATGATAACTTGCAGAGTTATTTTCTAAATGGATAAGTTTAACTTCTAAACAGCTGTCAGAACAAAATACAAGTGCTCAACTATTCCAGCATCCACACGAGTGATTTAGTAGACAAATCTTCTTTCTGACGTGATGTCTCACAAGTCAAATAGACATTTATCACAAAATGTATCACATTAAATCTTAAGTTTGTGTTTGTTATGAGTTCATTTGAAGTTACCATTACTGTGATTAGTGTTTCCTTTAGTTAGGCATTTGTCCCTTGACTTTAACTGATCTAACTCCCCTCGTTTAGCAATAGTAACAATGTTTTAGTAAGACCACTTGCTCATTGCTTTATGTAGAGGGAAAACATCCCAGACCTTCTCAGATTGTTTATTTTTATTATATTCTACTCTACAAATCATTGAAACCTTTGATCACAAATTAATTATGATGAAACGGGCATATAAAAAAGCTCTATGCAAATGACATTGTATTGAATACGACTACCGTCATGCTTTAGTGTTTTTTTTTGTTGTTGTTGTTTTTTGCTGAAGAGAGACTTCATGATTTCTGATACAAATCTCAATGAAGGTGACAGTTAATGGTAAGAAAGGTGCAAAATTTTTGTCATGTTGCAATGCATGATGGGATTTATGATTGAGTTTTCTACAATCCTGGTACCCAGCATGCATTGCGGCATGAAGCTTTGTTGTTGTTTGTCACCATGATTGTGTTTTATAGGCTGATTGTTGATGTCTCAGTGTGTCTGACTTACACCACAGATTAGATTTGGATAAACAATATTTAACTCTTCAGGGTATGTGGTCTTTTACAGCACTGTTGGATTTCATGGGAACTTCACAGGGTTGGCAGAACATAAATTAAACACTTATATTAAGTGATTACTTCTTTATGATATCATTGAATCCCAAGACATATACTTTCATACTAATTAACATAATAACAGTTATAGACTTCATTTCTCTCATCTTCCTCTGCTTTAACAGATGTGTTTTATAAACACACCGCCACAATGAGCAGAAGAAAACTAACACTAAACTTCAAGACCCAAGTACCCAACTAAAGGAAACACTAATCGGCACAATGGTGACTTACTTTAGTAACCAGATTTACAGCAGTTTTTTAGAAGTTAAACCTATCATCCATGTAACTCTGCAAGCAAGTTGTAATTTTAGTTTTAAAACAGAGATGATGATAGTGTTCATTAAACTCTAGGCATTTTATCTATTGCATTTAATATTTTGGCTTTCTTCCTCATTTTAGTATTACTTTCTCCAGAAAAAGAGTCAACAAAATAAAAATTTTAAGACAGGAACAATTCCAAAATTGAGTTGATTTGACACGGAATGACCAGCAGGTGTTCACTATTAATGACTCAATCACTTCATTATCTTATTAACTTTAACACTGATTTAGTGTTTTTTTAACACCAATCTTGGTGTGGATTATATAAACACCGAGCAGTGTTAATTTAACACTGGGGATTTTGCTGTGTTGGCTGTTTGGAATCAGAGCTATGAACTCAAGAACTGTTGAGTGATAAACAAAAATATAGATGTAGGTACCTGGTTATTATAATATAATAACATTGGGAAACACTTTCTAAATTTCTTTCAGGTGTGTTTGGTGATGAAGTGAAGTCAGTGTCAGTGATGGAGGGAGATTCTGTTACTCTACACACTGATATTACTGAAATACAGAGAGATCAGCAGATACTGTGGCATGGACCTCAGAAGACTCGTATAGCTCAAATCTATAAACAGTATGATGTCTGTGATCCATGTGAGAGCTTCAAGGACAGACTGTATCTGGACAGTCAGACTGGATCTCTCACCATCACAAACATCACAATCACACACACTGGAATTTATCAACAAGAGATCATCAACGGCAGAGGAACTTTATACAAGAGATTTAAAGTTACTGTCCATGGTGAGTAAAGTGAATAAGTCATGTTATGTTGTAATGATTATATTTTGCAATGAGAATTAAAAAAATAGACAAATAGTGTTTCTAATACTGTAGTATAGCAATCTCAGAACATAAAGTGTAATGTCAGTATGTGCACAATGGTAAGCAGGATATCAAGGTTTAAGAGATGCTGGATTTACACTATTAAGAAATATATTTTTTCTCTTTAATGTTTTTCAGCTCGTCTGCCCAGTCCTGACATCACCTGTACCAATAGCTCCTCATCATCATCAAGCTCAAATTGTTCATTGCTGTGTTCAGTGTTAAATGTGACAGATGTGAGAGATGTGAGTGTGTCCTGGTACAAAGGAAACAGTTTATTGTCCAGCATCAGTGTGTCTGATCTCAACATCAGACTCTCTCTACCTCTGGAGGTTGAATATCAGGATACAAACACATACAGCTGTGTACTCAACAATCCCATCACAAACCAAACTCAACATCTCAACATCACTCATGTCTGTCAGATGTGTTTAGGTGAGGTCCTTATTGATAAACTATAATAGCAGAGAGGGACAAAAAGCACTAGCCTACCAACGCGTTTCCACAACGCGTTTTCATTCAGAACACGTGAACCAGCTGAAACGGACAAGGAGATCAGCGATTACATAACGGCTACAGTAGTTGCAAAACGCATTTGGAAAAGCGAGGTGCTAGAGAGCACTGTTCGTTTGAATGCAAAATACAATTTCACCACTAGATGGGGATAAATCCCACCTACTGTCCCTTTAAAGTTTAGTTAGGCATGTCTGTAGTAATGTTTAAAAATGTCAAGCAAGAGTTATGTTATACAAAAAATACATTTCAGCTCAATAATATTAATAATTTATATAATTATGACTTTTTTATTTGTGTTCTAGTGCCGTATGACAGTGAATGCATTTAATTAAAATAATCACAAATACATTAACATAACAACACAGACACACAAAAACAAGCAGAAATTGTTTTTTTTTTTTAAATAAACTGTATTAGATTTGCATTTACTTACACACATATGTCTTTAGCTTCTCAAGAGACTCCCAGCATCTATTACTGGATAGCAGCAGTGGTGGTTGTGGTCTTAATTCTAGCAGCAGCAGCAGTCAAATACTGTAAGAGAAATCAACAAACAGAACGAGACAGTAAGTATTACAACAAATATGCCAAAGCAAAGCTTTCCTGCAAGATTTTTATTATTATACTGATGTTAGACACTTAAATAAGTCATAAAAGACTTTGATTAACTTTAATGAAATGTGTTTGAGTTCAACTAACTCAACACTGCAGAAAGATGGCGCTCTAGAGCTGTGCTGAGCAACTCGACCTACAGCACATCAACAACAAATACTTATATTGTGATTTGTATTTAATTTATAGTTTTATTGAATATATTTTTTTTATTTTGCAGATCAAGAAGCAGAAGTGTCACCAATGAATTACATAAACAATTATATGGTAAGATACTGTCAGTAAGTTTAATGCCAAAGAAATAAGAACTACACAATATATAATCAACATATGTAGAGAATCATACAGATAATTAAATTAAAAAAATATATATATAATTAGATATTTTAGGGTAGACTGTCACTAAATAAATGATCATTTATAATAACATATTATAGATTAACCCTTTCTTTTTCACATTATAACTGGTTCTGTGTTTTCTTACAGGGCCCTGACAGTGATGAAGTTAACCTACTAATGGTTTCAAATGGAGTTTGAAACCATCATGACTGCTCTTCGAGTTGCGCTAATTCAAAATATGTGTTGCTCGTGTTTTCAAAATATGTGTTTGTTGCGTCATGTGAACCATGTTCATAACGTGTTTTTTCAAAATAAGTGCCTGCTGCAGACGCGTCAAAAACGTTTATGACAAAAGAGACACTCACGTTCACAAAAAACACGCAAGACACTCCCTTAACAGTAAACTCTGATTACGAATGAGATTATGTGAGTATCTGGCAAACGCGAGCATCTCTTTTATCATAAACCTGTTAGACATGTCTGCAGCAGGCACATTTATGTTCACTCGAAGCTCCGAACACATATTTTGAAATTACAAACCATACACATGACGGGCTACATACATGTCGTGACGAACTTCGCATCTTGCGCCATCGAAAAAAAAGTCTAAGTTGAGGTAAGAACAAACCCAGATAGCATGCAACCATTGAAACAATGTTAAAAATCGTTGATTTGTCAATGTTAATACCATTGAATCAATATCACGTTTGCACCCTCCATTAATATTGAAAAAATATTGAGATTTCAACAAATCACCATTATCGTGATCAGTGTTTGCTTCAGTTGGGCCCTTTACTCTTGTGTTTTAATGGTAAGTTTTCTTTGGCTGCTGAAGCAGTGTTTTAAAATACATCTGCTATTGCAAAGAAAACAAAGATCTAATGTTATCAAGTAGTTTTAAATTCTTGTAGATATACCTAAATAATATTAATGAAATACTGTTAAAGTTATAAAAAAAATTATTTTCCAGTACTAGTTGGAAACAGTGTCAGGTCTGTTATTTTGAGGATTACAAAAACACATTTAAAAAGTTAAACTACTAAATCTATCTCTGATATCATGAATCGGTCTATGAATCTCATCAATGGTGACGATTGACAAAAGAAAGCTTCCTGCTGCAATGCATGCTGGGTATCATCGTAGTACTAAACTAATTTATAACTCCCAGCATGCATTGCAGTTGATTGTTTATATGAATTTGTTTGATGATTGTCACCATTATCGAGATTTGTAGGATGAGTAATGATGTCTGAATGTGTTAGCAACTTCTCTGTTTGTCTTGTTACAGTGTATTTACAAACCAAAACAATTATAAATGTCAAAAATGGATCAACATAATCATGTAAAGCAGCTTAATTTGATATAATCTTGAATTCTTCATAAAAAGCAATCAGTTTCAAGTTCAACTTAACTTTGAAACACATCTTTCTTTTCCAATGCAGATGTGTTTCTACATAAACAAAAACAAACACTAAAAAATAGAAAAGAAATATTTAACTTCGTGAATAACAAGAGTCAAGGACCCAACTAAAGCAAACACTGATCACAATAATGGGGATTTGTTGAAATCTCAATATTTTTTCAATATTAATGGAGGGTGCAAACCTGATATTGATTCAATGAAGTTAACATTGACAAATCAACTGTTTTTAACATTGTTTCAATGGTTTGAATACTATCTGGGAAGTATAATACTGAAAAACGGTGGTGTTTTCCTTTAAGTATTACATCAACTCATTTGACATTAATGGGTGATAAGCTTTCTCTTTATTAGCTCCAATAATTGAATGCTTTACCAAATGAGATAAGGCAATAAAGCACTTTTAAGTCTTAAAACTCATTTTTCATAATAGCTTTTACTTGATTTTTGTTTATTATATATTAATATGGCTTTTTATGTTTGTTGTTTTAATTGTGTGACTGTTTTTGTTTTGAATTTTACTTGTAAAATGCTTGGGATGTACTTTAAAATGCACTATAGAAAAGTTATGTTTATAAATAATATAGTTATATTTCGTTATCGCACGATGACTGACATTTTGTCTTAAGCTTAATAGTTTTATTAGCAACCATTCATAAGCTGAAATGAATAGCCTTGACATACACACTCAGGGCAAGATCTGCAATATTACACACGGCATCTCATCTCGCCAGAATTTAAAAGAAAATCTGTCCGACAAGCTTAAGAATAACATGTTTTTATTTAACATCGATGATGATGAGCATTGATAAGATTTTAAATGTACTGGTCCAATTTTATGACGAGGATCCAGGCAGTGTGAAAACAGCTCTAGTGTGCTACCTGCTGTAATATAGGCTTGCATTGGGATTGTTCATCTCAGACATGTTTATATCCACAAGAGTTACCAGAATAATTTAAGGGACTATTTATCAAAATGTTCTCCTAGATGAGCACACCCCTGGATCACGCTTGACAATTATGTTGATCCGGGGTGCCCGCTTACCTCCCAGGAAAAAAGTTCCGGCTCAGGATTTTTTTCTACTATCACCCCTGTTATAAGTACTGTACGAGTGCACAAGGAGGATATTAGCTATATGTAAAATGTCTTTCCATGTCCACAATAAAAGGTGCATTATTAAAGTTCTCATTCATAATAATGCATTGATCAAAATGTACTATAAAATATAAAAATTTATGTTTTTTATTTTTATTGACAAAATACTGTTTTACAAATAATTCTACAACACAAGTTGACCAATGTGCTTGAGTAATGTTGGCTTATCACATATGGAGATATGTCTTTTAGTCTGCTGCAAACTGCCATATATTTATTGGTTATTGTACATTTTTGCAAAAATGTTATACTACTTATCCAGGAGGAAAGGCAAATGTTTTGTCTTACTATTAACACTGTTTTACATGTGCTGACAATACTTTTCTGTGTGCTAATGACTATCTGTACATTTGAAGAATAAACTTGAAAGTGCCAAATGTTACATCTATGTATATTTATATCTATGGTCTGAGCTGGTGTGATTGAGCAGAGGCGGGGCCTCTTTTGCATATTTGTAGATCTGCATAGACTAAATAATGCAAGGGTGTAGAGTAACAGAATCTCCCTCCATCACTGTCTTCACTTCAAAGTTTTTATAAGCTGTCTAGCGGTAAAACCCAGCCTTTAAGGAGAAAAAAGTGGATCACCGACCATGTTTCCCTCTAGTGGTCGCAGTTCTACTAATAGGAGCACTATGAAAAGTTACCTGTTTCCACTTTTGTGTCTTTAAATGCTCGTTTTTGGGGTCGACAGTTTTTTGGCTTGTTAGCTGTACACCTTGTCACACAGCAGCTTGCATAATTCTGTTTTTGTTATAAGCCAGAAATGAGAAGGAGGGAGCCTTCTATGTGGTACAGCTGGATCATCTCCTCATCATACCCATAATGCTATTTATATGATTAAAAATATTATTTAAATTATTGTATTATTTTAATGCATAAGGTATACAAACAAAAAAGTGGACAATGGCACAAATGTTGCAGTTGCACAACTGTCCTGCAGACAGGTGAATGTAGTTATAGTCAGTAGGCGTGTTTGATTTCATGCAGAAATGCACAGATCGACGCGAGTATGACGTTTTCCAAGTCTCGCTTATAAGCGACTCTCGCGAGTTTTGTGTTGTCGATCAAACAAACCCCTTTAAACGTTAATCAGACGATAAAGACCGTCACCTGATCTTGCGGAGCATGATGGAAAAAATGGAAAGAAAATGGAAAAAAGTTTCCCTTATTCCAATTTCAGCCTGTCGTTGATTTTCCAGATGGAATAATGGATGCAGCATAGAGATACATGTATATAAACTCATTCGTTTTATTAAAGAATTGTATCAGACAGCAATTAATACAATACTGGCACAGTCTCGTGACCACCAAAAAAAATCTAACAGATGAAGTAATTCTCTAAGCCCCCATTTCCTTTTCGTATAGCGTCATTGCAAGCTTGCAACGCACACAATTCCTGTTCTTTTACATCTTTCAATACCTAGATTCAATGCTTTGCATAGCAACAGCTACTAATTCTGCATCTGTCACATCTGCTGATTTGAGCTGACCAATTGTCTTTTAGTTTCCACCAATTTCCACCAATCAGCAATTAGGTTTGCTTTGTTTCCTACAGAACAAGATATTTTTACTTCAATGCACATGCAATTTCTTGGAAACTTGCGTTTGCAATGAAATCAGTGCCCTTTGATGAATCACAGCAAAACAGTTTTATTTAGGTGACAGAAGACACATTCATATTCAACTTTAAGATATGCATTAGAGTTAAAACACTCAATAATGACGCCATATATTATAATAAAACAAATATTGTAGACTATATAAATGCAATATGAATATTCCAAATTCCTTCACACCTGTTGCAGATTAAAGTAACTTTTGATAAATGATTCAAGATGATATCGTGAAAGACTAGCATGCAGCAGTTCCTAATCCACCTACACTTTACACAAATGTCCCAACCAACATTGCAACATTGGGCTTTATATGTGGGCCCTATATGGGTTTGTGCACAGGTACCACTTTGGCCCCACCTTGATTGGCCCACATGAATTTGGTATAGAATCTGACTGGGGCTTATGTGTATTTCAAGCATGAAATTATTTTGCCCACATAGGTCCTATGAGCGTCCCATATTATCATCCCACATGGGCAAACCTATATGTGACCCACATAGTGAAACCCACATATATTGCCCATGTTAATCAATTTTCGTAAAAATAAATCCAGATAATTTACTCACCACCATGTCATCCAAAATGTTGATGTCTTTCTTTGTTCATTCGAGAAGAAATTATTTTTTTCGAGATAAACATTCCAGTATTTTTCTCATTTTAATGGACTTTAATGGACCCCAACACATAACAGTTCTAATGCAGTTTAAAATTGCAGCTTCAAAGGACTCTAAACGATCTAAAATGAGGCAAAAGGGTCTTATTTAGCGAAAAATTAAAAATATGCACTTTCCCACCAAACATGAGACGTCTCCCCGACGTGCAGATCATGTCTATATTAGGTCAATTGGTCCAGGCCCTTATCTGTACGTCTATACAACGTGCAGATCTGGTACAGTATCTGGACGTCTGACTATGATCCCTCTTGGACGTCAGGTAGACGTCCAAAAGGGGTTCAGGAAATCAATACAAAAACATTTTATACAAATTTGGTCTATGAGTTCTGAGTCAAAAAACATAAACATCACGTGTATTTTTGTAGAAAATTTTTGTTAAGCTGATAAAATAATGTAATCTTTATATATGAATGAGTGTTCAAAAACATAGCACTGCTCATAGATAAAGTTCCACCTTAAATGCCCTCTCTCTCTCTCTCTCTCTCTCTCTCTCTCTCTCTCTCTCTCTCTCTCTCTCTCTCTCTCTCTCTCTCTCTCTCTCTCTCTCTATCTCTCTCCCTCTCTCTCTCTCTCTCTCTCTCTCTCTCTCTCTCTCTCTCTCTCTCTCTCTCTCTCTCTCTCTCTCTCTCTCTCTGTCTGTCTCTCTCTCTCTCTCTCTCTCTCTCTCTCTCTCTTTTTAATTAACAGAGATGTATATGCTGACGTTTTATTGAAAATGTTTTGTCACCATAATGACGATCAGTGATTCCTTTAGTTGGGTAGTTTGACTCTTCATATGAGTGTTTGGTCTTTATAAGAGTGTTTGCTAAAGCATGTTATTTGTTGCAAAGAAAATTTGTTATAAACAATACTCACATGTGGATCTTACAACTTCATACAAAGTTTACCAAGAGTAATACCACATATGTAAAGTCTGTAAATTCATTTTGTAAACCATGTAGTATTGTCTCAATTTCTCAGTTGATTTGAGGTGTCACATTCAACTTATTATTTAGGTTCATACCACCACTGGGAAGCACTTATATACAATTAATAGTCCAGATTTCATTGTCACATATACAGACATCAAGAATCACCCCATGAATCACAACAGTGGTGACACTCTCTGGACTCATGAGTTTTATAATACGTTGGTGCAATGCATTACAACATGTAGAAAACTCACCATCGTTGTGATTTATGAGCTGATTCTTGATGTCTGCATCTCTGTCGAAAAATTCTAGACTTTACATTTTTTGATTACAGCCACGAGGTTTCATTTTCAGTTACAGTAGGCAGTAGTATGCACTGAAGTATGATTATTGCAGCTCCAAACATAACTGAGATAGGGGTTTACTTCTAAACAAAATTTATGTTGTTTTACCTGTGTTGTTACTTCAGTTATATTATATCATCACTTCTGACTATCAATGTAATTAATGTGAAGCCACAAGTAAGTTGCATTGGTAACCAACACTTGGTGCAATAATAATGTGTTTTATAAAAATACCATCATCAAGCACACGCACCACAATACAAATGCAAAGAGTCAAACTACCCAACTAAAGGAAACACTGATCACCATGATGGTGACAAAACATGTTCAATAAAACATCAGAATCTTGTAAATTCTCAAAAACAAGCAGGTAGAAATGACAAAAAATAGAGTGAATTTGGTTAGTCTAGCCAGTATGGTCCTACTTCAAAACAATGCTTTGTTAAAGGGGTCATATGATGAAAATGTTAGCATTGCCACTTTGTAGGTGTGAGCAAAAATAGGTCATTGAAATTTGGCTTTCATTATGATGTCATAAGGATATCTTATTAGAATAATACCGCCTCCTTAATCTGAACTCTCCAACCACTGCACTGCCGTTTAGTGCAGAGAGAAAGAAAGAGAAAGGAAGGACTTGACAGCACAATTGAGTTTGAATTACAACAAACCACCATCATTGTGATCAGTGGTTGCACTTCATCCGCTCATTTGCATTTTAAAAAACACACCCAAAACGACACATTTTTGGACTTGACAGCACAATAGAGTTTCAATTACAACAAACCACCATCATTGTGATCAGTGTTTGCACTTTATCCGCTCATTTGCATTTTAAAAAACACACCCAAAACGACACATTTTTGCTCAAACCTACAAAGTGGCAATGCTAACATTTTCATCATATGACCCCTTTAAAACAACTTTTTGTAATGGTGATGACATTGCTTTAGAGAATGTACATGTAACAATTATCCAGCGAGAGCAAGTGTGGGAGGGAGAGTGAAGTTCACGTCACTTCACTTCAATTATTGAACGATAGAGAGAGAGAGAGAGAGAGAGAGAGAGAGAGAGTAAGAAGAGAGAGAGAGAGAGAGAGAGAGAGAGCAAGAGAGAGAGAGAGAGAGAGAGAGAGAGAGCAAGATTGCAGACGCAGACAGTTAAGGTGGAACTGGTATATTTGGGAATTATCTATAAGCAATATTTTTGAACATTTATTCATATATAAAGATTAAATATACACATATAATGTCTAAAATGGCCACATTTTAAATAGTTTTACTTTGCGTGGAGTTTTACTTGACATCAATCTTGGATGTTCAGAACAGGTCATAAAAAGACGTCATAAAAACTTTCATTCTGGCTCCTCATGGGACGTCGAAATGACGTCTTTTTAAGACGCTTTGCTCAGTGGGTTTAAACCACATCTTCTTGTCTTCTGGTCATGTGACGTACCAGCGCGACCTTACGTAATACGTCATCACGTCAAGAGGTCACAGATGACGTATGCGAAACTACCCCACCTTTACAAGTGTGAAGAAAGAGGACCGTTCCGACGTTGTTGTATGTCGAATGATAATTAATGTCTTTGTGTCAGTTTATTGTTTAAAATGGTCCGCAAATGTGTGTTTCATATATGTGACACATGACCTTTCCACGACATTACACAATTATGTGAGGTCGCGCTGGCTCGAGGAAAACGAGAAGTTGTGGTTTAAAAGTGCATATTTTTTATTTTTCTTTAAAAAAGTTGTATGCATTACAGCGAACTTTTGTAAATTTTACAAATCTTACCTGTGGTTGGAAACTCTTATTTTTTAATGGTAAAATTCAGATGTGATTGCCAGAAAACCGCCTTAAAAATACATGAACATGTAAACAACTTTTTGTATTTCATTAATTTTTTTTTTCATATTTTAATATATGCAGAAAACCACTAGGTGATGGAATAGACAGCTGCACAAAGAAACAAAGTTTGTTGTGAAATTACTACAGATTGTTTTCTAATTATTTGCCAACAACTTAAAAAGAGACAGTGGACATACACAAAGATTGTATCATACAAACAAATACAAAACAACATCAGGGTAAGTTATTAAATCGCTCAGTGTCTATGAGTCCATTTTACAGAGTTAAAAAGTGACACTTAAATAATGACATGATGAATGAACATTAATGATGAAATAGAGAGCAGTCACAACAGGTAAAATTTACAAAAGTTCGCTGTAATGCATACAACTATGGTGGTGTTATTTTTACGGTTTTAAGTAGTATTTTTTACAGAATTGTTCTGGCAACCACAGCTGCCAGTATTTCACGTAAAAACACCGTAAAAAATGATTTTTTTTACAGTCTACACTGTTAAAATACACTGTTTCTTTAAAAATTACAGTATTACTGCCAGCTGTTTGCCAGTAACTTACTGTAGATTTAAATGTTATGTTATTTACTGGGAACAGTTTGTTTAAAGTTAAATGAACATTAAACATTTACAAGTCTTTGTCTTTACATAAATACTCATCAACCTTTTTCGGTTTCTTTTTCTTCTTCAGATTTTGGTTACCAGAATGTTATTTTAGTTTTATTGCCGGTGACATAACCTATTTAGTTCCCCTCTTGAGTTCCTGTTCCCATCAAGTCAACAAAGCGTTTATGCTGACAGTGCAATGTATAATGACAAAAAAAAACAAAGCTCAAAATGTATCACATGACTCTAAGGATTGAGAAAGTTATGATATTTTTAATATAAGAAATCAAAAGAAAATAGTTACATGGATGTCTATGAAAAGTGTGTGACCGAAAATGCTGCTTATTCACATGTTTTTGCTTGTAAATTTCTGTGCTTTATTTAAATACAATCTCCTCCATAGAGTACCATGTTTCAGTACCAAGATAAAAGATATATATTTTGGTCCACCTATCTTTCATTAGAGTCCAGAGTTTAGTGGAAGCACACCGACAGGTTAAATGTGACACAAATTTTCAAACAGTTGCTGTAAAACAGTCCTTCCGGTTTTTTGTGATTGTTGCGGGCAAAAATCCTTGATCTTGCAGCACGTTTTTTTATGCGATGGAATATGCGGGATATTTATGCAATTTTATGCGATGAGATTGCGGGAACTTGCAAAAAAGTTTGCAGATTTTGAATTTTGTTCATGTCACATAAACACGTCACTTCATAACGTTCCCATGGCAACAGGAGACATGGCTGCGCTTGTGTGAAGTAAATGCAACATTTTTCAACTTTCTGCTAAGATGTATGTGATTTTGCTACGAAAATTCGGGGATTATGAAATCATGCAAGCTCGCATATTTTGCGCACGAAAATCTGCCATTTATGCTGCAAAACACTAAAAACACTTCAGGGCTGAAAGCTCAAATTATTAAACGCTTCCGGTGTTTCTTCTTCACATATTTATTGTCGTTTTTAGTACAAACATACTACAACCATGTGGTGAGAAGTGGATATTGCATGACACACATTGTAACAGGACCATGCAGGGGGAAACAGATTTTTCGACTCAGAATTTTGACGCGGGTCTCGGGTAATTTAAAATGAATGTGTTTTTGTTAAACGGACCCTCTCTCGTGTATGTGCGTCAATGTCCTTTTCAAACCTCTCATCTGTTTGCCAAGAGCACTTGCGACATTGTGTGGTTGGCGGTAGGTTAATTTTGGTTGAGACAGACATGTCAGGAATAAATTTCTCACTTCTCTCTGGGACTTTTACAAAGTCCCTTAAGACTGCAGTTTTTAAGCCCCTATTGAAAAAGAGCAACCTGGATAACACCGTATTGAGCAACTACAGACCAATCTCAAATCTTACTTTCATAGGGAAGATGCCTGAAATAGTTGTTTTTCAATCAGCTGAACCAATTTTTAAGTTCTAATGGTTACTTTGACATTTTTCAATCTGGTTTGCGACCACACCACAGTACAGTGACAGTGCTCATAAAGATAATAAATGATATTCGCCTCAATACAGCCACAGGCAAACTATCAGTGCTGGTGCTACTCGACCTCAGTGCTGCTTTTGACACTGTCGATCACAACATACTTCTTGACAGGCTGAAAAACTGGGTCGGGCTTTCTGGGATGGTCCTAAAATGGTAAGAAGGGAGAGGTTATTATGTGAGTATAGGTGGCCATAAATCTAAATGGAGTCCCGCAAGGCTCAATTCTTGAACCACTCCTGTTCAACCTGTATATGCTCCCACTGAGCCAAATAATGAGAGAGAACCAAATTGCCCATCACAGTTATGCAGACAACACTCAGATCTACTAAGCTCTATCGACTAACAACTACAACCCCATTAACTCCCTGTGCAAATGCATTGATGAAGTTAACAGTTGGATGTGCCAAAACTTTCTTCAGTTAAACAAAGAGAAAACTGAAGTCATTGCGTTTGGAAACAAAGATGAAGTTCTTAAGGTGAATGCATACCTTGACGCTAGGGGTCAAACAACTAAAAATCAAGTCAGGAATTTTGGTGGGATTCTGGAGTCAGACCTTAGTTTCAGTAGTCATGTCAAAGCAATAACTAAATCAGCATATTATCATCTCAAAAATATTGCAAGAATTAGATGCTTTGTTTCCAGACAAGACTTAGAGAAACTTGTGCATGCTTTCATCACCAGCAGGGTGGATGAAACCTGGCCTTCCAAAAAAAAAAAAAAAAAACATTAGACAGTGGCAGCTCATCCAGAAAATATGAACATATCACACCAGTCCTCAGGTCTCTTCACTGGCTCCCAGTTACATTTAGGATTGATTTTAAAGTATTATTAATGGTATATAAATCACTCAGTGGACTAGGACCTCAATACATTGCAGATATGCTCATTGAATATAAACCCAACAGATCACTCAGATCATTAGGATCACATCAGCTAGAAATACCAAGGGTTCACTCAAAGCAAGGGGGGTCGGCTTTTAGCTATTATGCCAGTCGCACCTGAAACCATGCAGCTTCCAGAGGACATCAGATGTGCTCCAACAGTAATCACATTCAAATCCAGACTCAAAACACATCTGTTTAGCTGTGCATTTACTGAATGAGCACTATGGTACATCCGAACTGATTGCACTATGTTTTATATGCACTATTTTAATTTTTTTAATTCTCTTATTATTACTGTTTTATTCTCTTTCATACATTTAAACAGTTTTTTATTAAAATCACATTGATTTTCTTTAAATTGTTATTTTAAATTCTTATGTATCATTGATTTTTTTGTGTGTGTGTGTGTGCGTGTGTGCGTGCGTGCGTGCATGTGTGCGTGCGTGCGTGCATGTGTCTGTTTTTTCTCTTTATAAACTGCATTGCTTTGCCTTGCCTTGCCTAGACATGTGTATTTTGGTAGTTTCCGTTTGGGTATATTCCTGATCATATACTGTATTAATATTACACTGGATTATTGTTCCTATATAAGGTTATGATTTAAACCAGTTAAACTTTCATTTTCTCAGCCAACTTTTTAATTTCTTAGCTGACTTTCAATTCCTCAGTTAACTTTCGTTTCATAATTAAAGAGCCCAAGTGCGATCCTGCCACTATGCCACGATTGTTCTCCCCACGATTATTATGAAAAAACAAAGGCAAGTCAACCAATTAACAAGAATATGTCATTTTAGATTTGATGAGCATGTTAATTTCCGCAACGGTATACAGAAGGAAGTTTTACGTCCTAATAAATGATCCTGTTCTCTGAAGTGTCCACTCATTTATTTTCATATTTCTTAATGTTTGTCTTAGCTGGGGCTAGTTTCTTTCATAAGCCTCAGATTCTGTAAGCACATTTTTACATTTTCAGCTAATGCACTTTATCACAATTTCCATTTTCGTGTTTTAAATATTTTGTAAGGATTGATTAAATAAACAATTTCTTATGACTAAAACGTCTCTCTGAACCATCTTTTCATGCAGTAAAAATGTCTCCTTTTTGTTCCTTCATTCTATTTCTTCTACCAAATTTCTGTATTTGTTTCAGTATTATCACTTTAATTTCTGTTTTACTTGATGCCACTTTAATGTGAATTTGTGAATGATTTAATGCTTGTTTAATGCCTATATATACCGATATGAGCTGTTTTCCCAAATTTTTTATCTTAACCATCATTGTATATTTGTACTGCACAATAACATTTTGATCTATGTATTGTTGTACACTTAAACTTTCTAACACACTTGTTATGCTTTTCTTTAAGCAATCGTATTACACTGTAAAAAAATAATATGCCCTATATCTACTCAATAAAATTGTGGCAACAGATTACAAGCAATATCATTAATTACATTCAACAAATAAAAATTGAGTTAGATTACTTAATAAACTCCTGAATATTAACCTATTCAAAAAGACAAACTCTAATTTGCAATTTAAAAAAATTATTAAAATTTAAACAAAAATATTGGGTATACTAGACAATGAACTAGCACTATACAATAAAACATATTATGCCATATCTACTCAATAAAAGTGTGGCAACAGATTACAAGCAATATCAATTAATTAATTAAATTCAACAAATAAAATTTGAGTTAGAATTACTCCATACACTCCTTAATAGTAACCCATTCAAAAAGGTTAACTGCAGTCGAAGGCATTGGGAAAAGCCAAGCAGGAATTGCTGACCTAGCCATAGTTGGGACAATATTAAAATAACTTAATCCCATTGTCCCAAATGACGCACTTCATGTGGATTTTCAGTCTCATTGCCTTAAATTGCGTGTGCTTGCTTAGTCTACGAGTCCGTAGGGTGTCCCATTTGTCATTTTAACACTCCAAGGTGTGCTCATCAGTGCCCCCTTTGCACCCTTAATGAGGTCTTCTACAAAACCCACACTGCAGCAGGCTACGCGCACTTTACCTACACAGAAGTCGTTGAAAAGAGCAATCAGACCTATAGACCCTTTTACTGTTTGTACACAATGATGACGTGGCAGCGTATGCACACGTATTTGGGCAACGGAAGTATGGTAAAGAATCAACAGTGAAGCAGCACAGACAGAGAAAGTTATTTAAAAAGTTGAATTTATCAACATTTTCACCACACCACATCTGTAAACTATAGTGGAGTGTCCTGCTAAAAAAAACAATAGACACCATCACAGAAATTCTATTGGTTTTATTGGGAATTTTATTGGTTCTAATGGAATATGGCCCAAAACACACTACAGTGTATTGGTCTTTGATGGTCTCTAATGGTATGTATTGGTTCTATGTATTGGTTCTAATGAAATATGGCCCAAAACACACTAAAGTGTAGTGGTTTTAATGGTAAAAGCTAATGGTTCCTTTTGGTATTTTAATGGAAACCATTAGACTGTAGTAAATGCTAGTGTTATATTTAGGATGACCAGTAGAAGGCGTTATCGTATTAAACATGTTACCTTTCCTCTATGTAAACTTGCAACGATCATCCATATCAGCTGAGTTACTTTAATTAAATGAGATCAGATTTGTGAGATGATAGGAGTGTTTAAAAATAAAATAAAGTAAATAAATAAAGTGTATTTACATTTTACGCTTGGAACTTACAAATCAACCAGACCAACTAAAGTATTCAATATAAGATAAAACAGTCCATAAGAAATTCAGTCCCATTGTTTTAAAGTGTCTGTTGGTGTATAAATCCACAATGGTGATACTTCAAAGTCCTTCAAACGTATATGGAAAGTGGGGCACCCAGAAGGGATATAAACTCTGGCCACCCCCTATGAGTTCACCTCATTTTTGAAAGGGCAAAGGCAATAAATCATAATTGTTGTGCGGATCTGGTTCTCACAATGCACGTTCTTGCGAGAGTCACATAATACATTTTAAGACTATTTTAATTAATCTCTGCTAACATAGATCTTTAATTACGGCAAGTCAGCAAAGAACTTATAAAAGTCAAGGCTTTTATTATTTAGATCAGCAGATGGCAAATGACTGTTATGAATGGGATTCCTAAGTGGTGATGATTTTGGCAAATTTCCCAGAAATGGGCACGGCAAGCTTTTTAAAGCGTCCAGCGCAACTGATGTCAATCTGGAGTACCCATAGAGTAGTATTACGTTCTTCATATCCCTGAAGAGTCTTTAGTTTGATCAGATTTATAAAAGACAGATCATCTCTAGCGATTCTTTCAGATAATAAACATCAGCTATACCTGTATTCGAAAACAATTTTCCGAAACCTGTACGAAGTGCATTCGGCACAGTAACACGTCCAACTGCTTTTTTGACACTTTGTATTTGTTAACCAACTCTTAAACTGTGTTAATAAGTCAGAATGCATGAAATACCATTGAACCCCCCCCCCTTAAAGAAATGGAAAAAAGTCTCCCTTATTCCAGCTACTGCAGCCCATCCTGTTGCAGATTAAAGTGGCTTTTGATAAATGATTCACAATCAGTTAATGATATTGTGAAAGACTAGCATGCAACAACTCCTAATCCACCCACACTTGGGCTAACCTATATGTGTGTGACCCACATAAATTGCCAATGTTAAGCCCATGCCCACATGGAACCCATGCTGCCTAGATAGGAACCACGTGGGGTCCCGTCTGATGCAAAGTATTTCACTTTAATCAATTTGATCATTGGCAACTTCAACAATATACCAGATTTGGGCAATTCAGATTATACTAAACCATATCATTTATACAGCATTTCACAAAAAGGAGTATGCTACACTCTTGTAATGGTAACCCAAAAAACAGTATATGTGGCCAAATTATACAGCCACATTCCTCAAAGCAGACTAAAATAAACCAAGACACTTTTATACTGGCGGGTAGCACCATTTCGCCATGTGTAGGCACAACTCACAAACAACACTCCACACAGCTCCTATGAATATTAACTCTAGGGAAATATATTTGGTCACAATGAGAAGAATAAATAATCAATTTTCAAATGCATGACCAAAAATAGTTTACTTTATTTTGAACAAAAAAATTAACAGAAGCAACTCAGCCGCATTGTCCCTGAGACACCCATGCTCAGTTAACAATGGTAGAATCCCAAAAGCTGGTGCTTAAAAGATTTAGGGGGTTTACAAACTGTTACTGTAGTAATAAATCTGTGAACACACACACACAAACACACACATTGGTGTGGTATGGTCTGAGCACTGCAATGAGCTATCCACAACCTCTAAATCAGGGGTGCCCACACTTTTTCCTATCAAGGGACAAAAATCAAACCTGACTGAGGGCCTTATTCTCCTCATCCAGCAATAACTAATAACTACACTGTAAAAAAAATCCGTAGAAATTACAATGTTATTGCAGCTGGGTTGCCGGTAATTTACCGTAGATTTACATTTATGTTATTTACTGGCAAGAGTTTGTTCAAAGTTAAATACATTTTAAATATTAACAAGTCTTTATCTTTACAGAATAAAACTATACAATAACAGCCTCATGCAAAGCATTCTGGGAACCAGAAATCATCATCAACCTTTTTCTGTTTTTTGCTTCAGATTTTGTTTCCCAGAATGTTTTGCTTGATGCTGTTTTTTTAGTTTTACTCTGTAAAGACAAAGACTTGTAAATGTTTAATGTTCATTTAACTTTGAACAAAATATTGCCAGTAAATAACATAAATTTAAATCTACGGTAAGTTACCGGCAACCCAGCTGCAATTTCTACGGATTTTTTTTACAGTGTAATGCAGTTTTATTTTAAAATTGTTGTAAAAAATGAAACAATTTTGCCAATCATTTTTAAATTCACTTTAATCTGAGTGCCTCTGCCTTGACCTCTACATTATTAGCCTCAAGTTTGTTGAGTTTCGTGATGCTATAAACCTTCAATTATGCATGCATTAAAAAAAATATTCACTTGAATTCCTTGCATTTAATTTTAATTTAAATTTTTGTAATGTACAAATAAAAAAAACGTTACATTTTAGAAAATGTTTAATTCGAAATACATAATTAATAAATTAGAAACGGGCCAAATAAAAAAATCATTACGGGTCAAATTTGGCCACCTCTGCCAGCAATCATGTGTCATCGCCAGCCCCCTCACTGTCATCCATCCGTAGAGGCATTTTTACTGAATGTATTTCCTGACAAAGGAAATTGCCTACAAACAGCTGTTCGCCATTAGCTATTTTAATCTGTAAGATATGTGGCACTGATGCATCTGAACAAATCAAAACATTCAGAGCGCTAAATATAACTGAACAAAAACAACAAGGGAAATAAAATGTATTTTTCTACTAGCAGTATGAGCAGTCCAGATGAGTTTGTTGTTGTTTCCTTAAAATAAGATGTGATATTAAATGCTCTCGTGCTATAAGATGGTATACAGAATAATATAAAAATACTGTATTATCATTATAAACATATAGATGTAAGAATGTTTTATTTATATTTGTGTTGTATTTTAATTATAAAATGGCCTGACTTTTATGGCTGTGGTGTTTCTGGGTCCTTGTAAGCCATAATAACAAGTTACATACACTGTTAAAATACAATGTTTCTTTAAAAATAACAATATTACTGCCAGCTGTTTGCCAGTAACTTACTGTAGATTTAAATGTTGTGTTATTTACTGGCAAATGAACATTAAACATTGACAAGTCTTTGTCTATACTCATCGACCTTTTTCTGTTTCTTTTTCTTCTTCAGATTTTGGTCACCAGAACATTATTTTAGTTTTATTGCCAGTGACGGACCTACATGTATTTAGTTCCCCTCTTGAGTTCTGTGTTCCCATCAAGTCAACACAGCATTTATGCTGACAGTGCAATGTATAATGACAAAAAAAACAAAGCTCAAAATTTATCACATGACTTAAAGGATTGAGAAAGTTATGATATTTGTAATATTAGAAATCAAAAGAAAAAGTTATATGGATGTCTATGAAAAGTGTTCATAGACGGAAAATGCTTATTCACAAGTTTTTGCTTGTAACTTTCTCATTTCATCAGATATTTGCATGAAATTTGAACAGAAAGTAGAATTTTAATAGTGCTTTTAAATTAAATCATGATCATTTACTGTTTTAGTTGGAATGGGCATCAGACTTTAGTTGGAATGGGCATCGGACCCATGGTAACCATGGTTTTTAGAACGATGCCTGCAGTTCTGATGTTCTGACAGGACGTTCGCTATACTCTATTACCAGAAATGTGCCTACCAAATTTCTGCGATTTATTACCTTCTCCTCCATAGATTTAGATTACCATGTTTCAGCACCAAGATAAAAGATATATATTTTGGTCCACCTACTTGTCATTAGAGTCCAGAGTTTAGTGGAAGCACACCGACCAGTTAAATGTGACACAAATTTCATAACAGTTCAAACAGTAAAACAGTCCTTCCAGAAAAGCACAGAGTATTTTGTTACTGTTGCGGGCAAAAATCCTTGATCTTGTGGCACGTTTAAAAAAAAAATGCGATGGAATATGCGGGATATTTATGCAATTTTATGCGATGAAATTGCGGGAACTTGCAAAAACTAGCACACTGTGGGACTTGTTCATAGCAAACTGTGGGACTTGTTCATAAACAACATGCATGAAGGTGAAAGGGGTGAAGAATTTTGATTCCCTTTATCCCTTCCTTTATTTACTTTTTATAGAGAAGAGGACATGGAATGTGCTACTATAACTGCTCATGGTGAAGATGGCTTATGGGAAAAAGTGTTCTGGCACAGTGAATTTGAGAATGGTGTGGGTAGAGATGTCTTTGTTCTGATGAACACAAAGGAAGATAATTTGAGGAATGTTTATAACCAAACCAATAATGAGCCCCATTCACTACCACAGGATAAAATAATTATATTCTTCAAACATTCCTCAAAATATCTTCCTTCGTGTTTATCTGAACACCTTTTGGGATGCACCTCAAGAATCCTTGACAGCCATGGCTATCCCATGCATACCTGTAATGTCTGGGTATTTTAAAATATAAACTGTAGCATTATAAATGATGTGAATTAATATTATTGCTGCAATAGTGTGCATATGGGTTTTACTTTTGTAGGCTATATTACTAAGTTTGGTACACTTTATATACAGTACACTTGGGTAGTATAATCTGCATCAATGTGTCTTATTTTGTTTTATAAATAAAAAAAAAATATCTGACTATTGATTTATTTATAATCGTCTGATAGGTCGACGTCCCGCTGAAAAGCGTGGTGGGCTGGAAAAGTACGTGATGCAACTCCCCCGAGTCTGCGTCCAAGTATCCAGCCCGGAAACCGGATGCATCCACTTGAGATCGGTTGGATCTAGAAGCGGTGCATGACGTCAGAATTAACGCGGCTCTAGCTCCAGTTGTGACAAGAGATAAGGAGGAGACAAGTATGCATAATAATAATCGAGAAGCCCCTTCAGAATATAAGTGAGGCTGTGGAGGAGCGCGTTTCTGTCGGACATTTGTCATTAGATTCACAGGATGTTACATCTGAGGAAACTTCTGCTTTGTGTGTTTTTTGTTAAAGGTAAGAAAGTTAATTTGTGGTTTTTCAGTCACCGATAGGCTACCTTTCAACATTAATTTCAGTGCTCGAGTTTGCATTATATTTTACAAGTACAATCTCAAGTTCAAATTACTACATTTTAAATATATGAGCAAAACATTTTGAAGACGCTTATTTGACTGTCAATGTAGTTAAAAATGTCTAATCCACGCTTTTTTTGTGCTTTTCTGCTCTGTGTAATGACAGCAGACATTAAAACGCATGGCGCACAATCTGTTTCTCTGAACGTTATTGACAGCTCGATGCGATTAGGTTTACATCCAACATATGCAATATAAGCATATAACTTAGCATACATTTTAACCCACCAGTTTTTCCCCCGGGATTCTCCCGTAAATTATTGGTGGATTACTGCGTCACCTTGTGGCTATACAATGTTATTTTATTTATATAGAACGTTAAACACAATAAATGTTGACCAAATAAATAAATAAATAAAAAATACATATATATATACGCACGCACACACATTCTAAAAAATTGTGACAAAAATTAACCCTGCGTTAATTTGTGCCCCACACACCCCTACTAACCACAAACTAAGGATTTATTTTAACAAAAAGGAACAATCCAAAAAACTGTATTCATCTGTTATAATTTGGGCATTTCATGTCATCTGTCCTATAAGTTTTTAATTAAATTTATGTTTAATGTAAGCAAGATTTTATTAGTTTTGGTTGTGTTTTCATAACAATAATAAAACACAAACTAAGCATTCGTTTTAAAGTAAGTGAAACAGTTTTTTTTTTCATTTATTTGTTGTACAACGTGGGTATGAAATTTTTAATATTATGTGTGGTTGGTAAGGATGTAAAGATCAAACATTACAGATCAGAATAAGCTCTGTTTTCTTCAAATTTAGAAAGTTTATTAATCATTATGAAAATTATTTACGAGGAAGTAAAAACAAAAATCCCTGCAATATAAATTTATTAGAGTATGTTTTAATGAACAAAATCACCTGTGTAAACTTGAGATTAGTTTGTGTATATTTAAAGTCATGAAAACTTTCTTTGTACATTTTTGTAACCGGTCTGTTGTGGTTTGTGTGCTTGAGAGTAGAGAGCGTCACCCACCATTATGATTAAAATATTTCCTTCTGCATTCAGTCCACCTCTTCAATCATATCATGTGTCTGTTTAGAAACAGAGCTATGAACGACAAGAACTGTTGAGTACTAAATTAAAATATAGGTACCTGGTGTTTGCTTCAGTGAGTCTTACAGTATGTAATAAACATGAAAAAGTGTCTCTTAGTATTGAATAGTCTACAGAGAAATATTTAATGCATATAATAACATTGGGAAACACTTTCTAAATGTGTTTCAGGTGTGTTTGGAGATGAAGTGAAGTCAGTGTCAGTGATGGAGGGATATTCTGTTACTCTAGAAACTAATCTTACTGAAATACAGACAGATCAGCAGATACAGTGGTTTTTTGGGCCTCAGGGGATTCCTATAGCTCAAATCTATCCACAGAACAATGCCTGTGATCCATGTGGGAGCTTCAAGGACAGACTGAAGCTGGACAATCAGACTGGATCTCTCACCATCACAAACATCACAATCACAGACTCTGGACTTTATCGACTAGAGATCATCAACAGCAATGGATCTCCAAAAAAGAGATTTAATGTTTCTGTCTATGGTGGGTAAAGTGAATAAGCTATCATGTTATAATAATCAATTATTGTATTTTGCAATGAGAAACTGAAAATATAGACATGTGTTTGTGATACTGTAGTAAAGGCATCTCAGAACATAAAGTGTAATGTCAGTATGTGCACAATGGTAAGCAGGAAGTTAAGGTTTAAGAGATTCTGTATTACAACATTTAGAATAAAACATTTTCTTTCTCTTTTATGTTTTTCAGCTCGTCTGCCCAGTCCTGTCATCACCTGTACCAATAGCTCCTCATCATCATCAAGCTCAAACTGTTCATTATTGTGTTTAGTGTTGAATGTGACAGATGTGAGTCTGTCCTGGTACAAAGGAAACAGTTTATTGTCCAGCATCAGTGTCACTGATCTCAACATCAGACTCTCTCTACCTCTGGAGGTTGAATATCAGGATACAAACACATACAGCTGTGTACTCAACAATACCATCACAAACCAAACTCAACATCTCAACATCAATGATGTCTGTCAGTGTTCAGGTGAGTCAACAGTAATGTTGCCAGTTGAAATAAAATCACTACATCATATAAAGCCCTTTATGGTAAAGTGCTGGTTTAAAATAAATATATAAATGGCACTGATATGTAGTAATCTACTGCTTTATCGTCAATATGAAAGGCTTAAATGTTGCCAGGTTTGGAAGTATCCTTAAAACTGTAGTTTGATAGTTTTTTCCACCTGTGTATGCATGCACGTTTTAATGATATATTATTCTGAGTATTAACACTAAGGGGGATTGGTTTCTTTTAATTTTTTAAAAGTAAAGCCTTTCTAGGGATGTGGGATTAAAATAGATAATGTTTTTTGGTTCTTTGGCTACAATCATGTTTATCTTCTGTCACTAGTTAAATAAACCGATATGTATTGAAGTTTGTTTAGTTGATGTTTAGTTAACTGTATTAGATATGTATTTACTTACACAAATCTGTGTTTCATGATGTCTAGGTTCAGGATTTTTCTGGTTGTGCCAAGCAGTGGTGCCTGTGATCTTATTTCTAGTAGCAGTAACTGTAGTAGGAGCAGTAGCAGCAGCTGTCGAATACTATTACAGAAATCAACAAACAGCACAAGACAGTAAGTATTACAACAATATGTCAAAGCAAAGCTTTGTCAAATATTTGTCTTTTATTTTTTTTCAGTTTATAGTTTTAATGCATATATTTGTATTACTTTGCAGATCAAGAAGCAGAGCCAATAAAAAAGAAACGCATACTTCATTTTATGGTAGGACACTGTCAGTCAGTAAGTGTGCATGTGTGTGTGTGTGTGTGTGTGTGTGTGTGTGTGTGTGTGTGTGTGTGTGTGTGTGTGTGTGTGTGTGTGTGTGTGTGTGTGTGTGTGTGTGTGTGTGTGTGTGTGTGTGTGTGTGTGTGTGTGTGTGTGTGTGTGTGTGTGTGTGTGTGTGTGTGTGTGTGTGTGTGCCAAACTGCACAATATACATATAATTAGTATAGAGAATTAAACAGATAATGCTATTAAAAAAACAAATATCTTAGGGTAGAATTAGGTAGACTGTCATCAAAGTAAATATGTAACAGGGTTCAACGCCCTATAGTGAAGTACGTTTTCGCACCAATTTCATCTTTGTATGAAGATTTTTAATAACATATTTAGATTAACAGTCCCTTTCTTTTCACCTTGTAACCGGTTCTGTGTTTTCTTACAGGAGGTCAGAGTTCCTGGACTACAGGATGAAAATTGATTTATACACCCCATTTGTTGCCCTCCATATTATTTTTCTTTTAAAAGAGCATTAAGCTGTGTCGTCAGCAAGTCTTTTCATTAATGCAGTCAGTGGAGAGCAACTGCGGAATCCAATGAGACCACCTCGCCTTCGCAAGAGTTTTTTTTTTTTGGCACACGTCAACGTCGGGGGGCATGCTATTTTCCCAGGGTTTCCCAAATGTTTTGAGTTTAGCCCCAAATGTATTTTGAAAAGTTGACAAATATGAAACCGGACAATAGCCTATGTAAACCTCTGAAATCAAGTTTCCTTATTTCATTGTGCTTTGGCTTTACTGCATACGGTCTGTTAAAAATAGACATGGGGGTTGGTCTTAAAAAAATCTAGCCTATAGAATACGTTTCTTTGCTGTCGGTAGCCTATGGGCTACTCCGTTTCTGCTTCGCGGTTGAATATGCAGCAGGTAGGGGAGGAGCTAACAAGAGCACTATTTAACTACAGGAATAGAACTACTGATCTCTACAACGGTAACTTGAAAAAGTATCAAATTTAATCATATAATTTAACACGTTATTACATTAAACGTAATAAAATAATACGTAATACCATGAAACACAATAATAGGTGCACTCCTGCCACCTACTGAAAAGGGGTGTGAAACGCATAATGGAAAGGAAGTTTAAAACTAGAACTACTTTTCAATAATAATAATAATAATAATATACAGGTTACTCTTACGATTACTTAATGCCATTTTAATGTGAATTTGTAAATATTTTAATGCCTATAAATACCGCTACAAGCAGTTTTCCTAAATTTTGTATCTTTTGAACTATCATTGTATATTTGTACTGCACAATAAAATTTTGATCTATGTATTGTTGTACACTTAAACTTTCTAACACACTTGTATTGTTATGCTTTTCTTTAATGAAATGTATATCAGTCTAAGGCATTGGGAAAAGCCAAGGGAGGATTGCTGACCTAGCCACAGTAGGGGCAATATTAAAATCACTTAATCCCATTCTCTGTGCTTCCTCACTGACCATCCATCCAAAACTTGACAGCTTTTTATGACAATTTTCCCAACAGTCCTCCAACACCATTTTAACTGGATAATAATAAAAAGAAAATACTATCATAATCTGATTGCCTTACTGATTAAAAACATAGTGTAACGAACAAACGAAAATTGGGTTCTGCCTCCACCATTCCAGACACCATCTACTTGACTGTTGCTCTAGCCCCCGCAGGCCTGAGAACAGGAAGAACACATCAAAAGAGCAAAAGATAAATATAAAGTGCAAGGCCATATGTTATAGCAATTTAGGTCAGCCAATCTTCCAGAAATCAAAGACAGAAGATTCTTGACTCAGTTTTTGCTTCCTCTCTTAGCTTTTTTAGCTTCTCCATGGCTTTTGTGCATTTGGAACGTCAGCTGGCCAATCTTCAACTACACTGAAGAACATTGATAGTTCTCAAATCATGTACAAAGCGACATTTTGACTTATCAGCCTTATCAGAAGTATTTGTGAATTAATGAAACTCCTAATCCCTCAATAGTGCTTCTTGAAGCTTTTATTGCTTCCTGTCATAATGGATATTGTTGTTTTCTATTTTGATTCTTACAGTTCTTGCAAATTAAACCCACATCTGTTTTACAGCTGCTCTAATTCTGTTATTTAGCCTGTTTGTATTTCTGGGACGACTGCCAAATGCATCTGGGATTTCTGCCAAAACTGTGGTACACACACATTTTCATGTGTCTCCTGTCTTCTGAAATGAACAAGGGTGCTTTTCCCAAAAGCATCGTTATACTATAGTCATTGTTGCCATTGAACTTTATTGGTGACAACAGAACTTGCAACCATAGCAATCCAAAGATTCATACTCTGATTTTTGATGTTTGTGCATCCCAATTTTTCAGCGGATATTTTTTGTCCAAAGTTTTTAAAACTTCTTAATGACAAACTGCTGTGAAAGTGCTGGATCTCATTTACATCATTGACAGAAAATAAACTTTTGATTAGTAAATTAACCAGGTGATGTTCTTTACCATTATGTACCAACTACCACAGAATTACACTACTAACTTAACATGTTCATAACAAATGTGGTGTATTAACACAAAGTTAACACAATCAGAGAAAAAACTACCAAATAAAAAGTCAAGAGTCGAGAGTCCAACTAAAACAAACACTAATCACAATAATGGTGACTTAAAATGAAACAAAACATCAACATCTAAACCTAATAAGTGAATTGTGTTTCTACAGCAATATATTTACTGAACATTCAGAAATAGTGTTTTCTAACAGTTTTAAATAATAAAATCCAATGTTTTTCTATCATTTACAAAACCATCAAACAAGTCAATATAATAAACATTTGTTGTTTTAAAGAGTAACTAAACCCTAAACCAACTTTTTTTAGTTAATTATCTGTAAGAATGGGGCTTTATTAGTGCTGTTCATTGATTTTAGTAAGTTTTTTGACATTTCGATATAAAGTGTTTCAATACTACAATATATGGTGTAAAAACGTCTGAGTGCTGCCCTCTTCAGGTTGAACGGTGGCTACTACAGTTGAATTTTCCTATTGGATGGTGGGTCCAAAAAATGACTTGTGACGTAAGCAGGTTCAAGATCACCATGCCCTTGTTACGATCTCACCACACACTTAGTTCATCTCCTCTATCTCCTTGGGATCTGCCCACTTTTCTTGCATTTTTCAAATATTGCCAGTGGGTGGAGTCACGCTCTGACCAGGGGTTTAGTTACGCTTTAAACATTGTGTGAACATTAAAACATGACATTGTCATAACGTTTAAAAATGGTAAAATGTAACATTCCTCTAACGTTGTGACAACACAAAAACGTTCTTAGAACATCAAGAAAACTGGACACTATTTATGTTGGCAGAACATTTTTGACGTTCTTAGAACTTTTTTCTGTTAGCTGGGTGAGTGGATTCAGGTGTTTCATATAAGGAGACATCTAAAATTTTCTGGGAGGGGGGGCCCAAGGACTGGAGTTGAAAACCACTGTGTTGGACAATGGGCTGCACTTGTATACATACAGAACTGAGCAACTGAACAAAACTCTTCAGAGAGCTAAACAAAACTGACAAGGGAAACAAAATGAAAAGTTTGAACACCCTTAACAGTTTATCACAGTGACGAAAGAGGGATGACACAGTGATGACTCCCCTGATAGCCACAGGATGCTGTAACGGAACAGGACCGCGCCCGCAAAACGATAGAGCCGGAGTCGTTCCTGAGTCCAAACGCACATTGGGCCAAAGCCGTTTCTGCTCTGTTTTTCGGGGTTGTTGCGGACAGAGGTGTAAAATGTGGAAAGGGGTATAAACGGAGGTCGGAGCCAGCTGCAAATGGGTGGGTTAGCAGCAAGTGGGTGGATCTCTAGCCGCAAGTGGGCTGTACAAACTTCCAGAGGATTCACCACCATCCCATTTGAAACGTAAACTCCTCCTACTTGCACATTTCTGAAATCCCTCCTACTTGCGGCATAAGCTCCTCCCACTTGCGGCATAAGGTCCTCCCACCTGCAGTCTCCGGGCTGCAGCGATATATACTTGAAAATGTGCCATGAGTAAAAGTCCTCTCCAGTATTTTGTTCCAATCACCTGGATTTGCTAATTAGCACAGTTTTTCAGCAGAAGGTGACCTCCTGGCCTGAAAGGCACACCTCGTCCCCGGAGCGTTTCAGCCAATCACAGCACTGGTGCTGCATATCGAGCCTTCCGCCAGCTTCTGGCAGTTCGAGCTCACCGTTGGTCAGGTGAGTAGTGCAGATATGGTAATATAGGAATGTGACGGTATTTAAATTCAGCTTGAAATGTTTAGAGTGTTAAAATGACGTGTTGCTGCGTTTTCACCTGTCCGTGGCACAACTTTCTTTTTTTGCCAGTTTCATGTGTTGGTAACTCATTTTTTTTTTATTATCTTACAATTGTCACTTGGGATTAGAACAACTTTGTTACGTAAAATGACATCCTCACCCTAACCCCAAGCGAAAACAGTTTAAAATTCTGACAAAAAAACATAACCAATTCTTAAAATGATGTCCGCACTATGCCAAACCCAATTTTATCCTCACGCGAAAATTGTCAGCCGAAAACCACAAATCTAACCCCAATGCCATGCAACAATGGCTTGAAAAAGGGAAAAAAAATTGAGGAACCAATACTGACACTGCATCCTAAACCGCCTACTTCCATACTACATAGTAGAGCTTTTTGCATACTATATAGTATGGTAGGAGGCGATTTCAGACGCAGCATGAAACTGGCATGAAAGTGGCACTGCGAACACGTGAAAACGCAGAAACACGTCACTTAAACGCTCAAAACATTTCGAGCGAAATTCAAAAACAGTCACATTCCTATCTTACGATATTTGCGCTACTCACCTGACCAACGGTGAGCTCGAACTTCCAGAAGCTGGTGGAAGGCTCAATATCTAGCACCAGTGCTGTGATTGGCTGAAACGCTCGGGGCACGGGGAGTGCCTTCCAGGCAGCGCTGCCTTGAAGGCTTCGTTGAGAGCTTAAAACACCAACGAGTCAGGAGGTCACCTCCTGCTGAAAAATTGTGGGTAATTAGCAGATCTTGGAACAAAATACTGTAAAGGAATTTTACTCATGGCACATGGATTTTACACCTCTGGTTGCGGATATGTGCCAGCGCCGACCCAGCACCGCCTGATCGTCAGTATCGGCTCAGATTCGTATTGCAGATCTGGACCAAATCAGTGTCAGACACAGCTAACATCTTTTGGTTACCTGTGGGAAAAGTGATCTGGGCCAGATCTGTAAAATGATATAAATACTGAACTGATATTTAAGCTGAAACCTCTATCTGGCACGGATCTGGTTCACAATCAGAAACGTTTCTGAGATAGAAACGGAGGCAAGGGGCTTAAAACGCATCCGGGCCGAATGTAATTGTTATCTGGGTCCTGGCATCCTGCAACAGGAAATAAATGCAACATGACTCATAGACCTTTGTCTGTATCCAGTGCTCAGAGTTATATTCATAATTTGTCTGCTGACTCAACCACAACAAACATCTTTCAGAGAACTTGGGATTAAAATTGTAAGAATGGTGCGAGATCCTGATCAAAAGCGCACCACTCCCTGAGAAACACACACTCTAAAAAATTGTGCCGTTAAATAACAGTAATCAACTGGCAGCTTGGTTGCCAGCAAGCTAATGTTATTTTACAGTTCTTCCTCTGTTAAAATACAGTTCTACTTCCGTTAATTTACAGCTCTCCTATTTTAACAGTATGTTAATGTTATAATGCCCTGAAAGCAACTCATTTCATTTAGGAAACCAATTGCCTGATCCGTTTATAAATATATATATTTACATGGTGGTGTTAGTATTGTAAACTTAATTCATTTGAGTCCACTGAAAACAAATATTACTTCTAAAATTGAACTGCAAACATTTAAACTTTCACACAAATCTCATGTAGTTCACCATGAGCAAACTACAAAGTTACTGCTTTAAAATAAAACAACAGGCAGCATAACATCAATGATCTACTGCCCATCCTTAACCTAAACAACCACACTACTCTTCAGCACAATGGTAACCCAAAAACTGAGTCAAATCCTAACAAAACAGAACATTTAACACTAAGAGATCTCTCACATTATCATCTTGTGTAAATCCCCTGATCAGTTTTTAAGTTCACATGATTTAAAAAAACAAAATACAAGGACTTTTCTCTAATGTCTGTGTGAAATTAACATATTTCTGTATGCAAATTTGACTGTTAAGTTTTCTGTTTTTTAACAGCACATTCTGTTAAATAACAGTAATCAACTGGCAGCTTGGTTGCCAGCAAGATAATGTTTTTTTACGGTCTCCTTCGGACTGTTAAAAAACATTAGCATTCTGTGTTTTTATATCTTACACATTTAACCCTTTAAACCCCATCGCAAAATCCTTGGTGTCAAAAGAACACTGCTTAATGTGTCCACACTACAAAGAGTAAAAGAAACAGAGCCAATGTTGAAGTTAATGAGATAATGAAGTGATGATTGAGTTAATTATGAACAGCTGCTGTTAACAAACACAATCACTGAATGAAAGATGAACAAGAACCTAATAAAAGAGAAAACAAGCAGAAACTCAACTTACAGACTTGAAAGAGACTCAAACTTACTCAGATTTTCTAAGATCTCACAAGAAGATCATCAAACAACTCCACAAACAGCATTACCATCTTCACTTATTACAAACCAGTATGATTTTATTTTATATGTACATTAGCTCTTACTGAGAAATAAATCATACGGTGTGGTTTCCTAAACAGGTATTATCTTAAACCAGGAATAGTTTAATTAGGAAATATAACAAGTTTTAACAAACATGCCTAACTAAAAACATTACTTGTGCATTTTCAGGCGAAACAAAGGGCACTGATGTATTTTAAGATATGTCAGTGCAAGTTGTTTTGAGTTTGGACAGCTCTAGTCTAATAGTCTAATCCCTTAATAATAGTTACCATTCTTGTGATCAGCGGTTGCTTTAGTAGGACTCTTGATCCTTGGGTTTGCCCTTTGGTGTTATATTTATTCATGCTTATCAATGTGATTTGAAAGACATTGAATATGGCAAAAAAGTATAAATAAAGTATTATCACTAACTAATGACTGTTATGGTGTAAGTCTCATGAGTCAAAAGTAATTAACTGATTTATACAAAAGCTCATAAATGATTAGATGGGTGGCAACCCCATATAGTAGTCTTATAATGTTACAGAAACTGAGTGTTGAGGTAGCCAGAGGAATCTTAAAAACATTGGGATTAAATTAAATTAAAAAACACGAGCAAACTACACACACAGACATCAAGAATCAGGCTATGAATCTCAACAATGGTGACTATCAAATGAAAAGCTTCATGCTGCAATGCATGCTGGGTATCAGCATAGTACAAAACTCATTAGGCCGATGAACTGTTTTTCCATTTTCTTTTGTCACCCTAGTTGAGAATCGTAGGCTGATTCTTGATGTCTGTGAGTGTCATCTGAGGACTGTTTTCAAGTTTGCAAAAATACATTTGTAGGCAACTCTGTCAAGCTATCAGATTACTTTTATACTAATAATTCATGTAATGATTCTGATTCAAATATGTAAATACTTATTCATAAACATTCCTAAGAACTACTAATTTTTATGATTAAGGCTGGTAAGACAAACTACTGATCAATAATCAGACATCCAACCTTAATAGTGTCTATCATCTCTTGGTTTTCTTTGCCATAACAAACATGCATCATAAAGACACGGTTACAGCAACCAGACTGTAAACCAAGTCAAGAGCCCAACTAATGAAAACAGTGATCACCATAATGGTGACTTTAAAGAAAATGCTTGTAAAGTCTAGTAAACACCTGTTTGTTCTCAGTAAGAACTTTTGTAGATGTATAACAGAAATAAAGTCAAAGTGGTTTATAAGTGAAGATGGTAATGGTGTTTGTGTAAATGTTTAATTCTCCTCTGGTGATATATGGAGAGATTTATTGTGTTCTGTTTTTTTTCAGTTGATGTTCATCAAAGTCTTTGTGTCTGTAAGTGTTTCTGCTCATGTCTTCTCTTTTTTTATTTATCTTTTCTTCAGTGATTATGTTTATTAGCAGCAGGTGTCCATCATTAATGCTTCAGTATCTGAACTCATTGACTTGATTTCAGGTGGATCAATAGGAAACTAATGTAGGGAATAGTGAATGAGGGTGTATGGTGTGATTTGGGACGCAGTCTTTAACGGTGGACTCTCAGGGCTGTAAATTCACATTATTCTGAAAACTGTTTTTTTACAGAATGCAGAATTTAACAGTATACTTCTGTTTTTGTTAAAAAACAGAATCATACTGTTAAATTTGGCTGTTTTTTAACAGCAATTTTTTACAGTGCAGCCTGGGTGCCAAAAGAGATCTTTACACCATGACAAGTTTCCTCCAGGACTCACAGCAGGGAGCCAAGACTCTCTCTCGAAAACCAGAACTTTGTATAAAATCCGTGGAAAAACATGACTCATTTCAGATCTACAGAGGCGGGGTCCACAAACACCACATCTTCTCCCCATCTGGTACATTTGTAATGGATTTTGGTAGGTTCACACAAACAAGTGTCCAAATCAGTCATATGCTCGTAAATATTTTATGCCCAACCTCAGTGTCAACCGGGAATGGGGAGGATGTTTTGAATGGTCCAGCACATTTCTCCTTGTCATCCATTAAAAACCTCTTTAGCTTCCTCCGAAACCAGGATGATCATTAAGTCCTTAAGCATGTTTTTACAAAAGTATCTGTTAAACCAAATGACAAGTCTTTAGATTCTTTCACCAACAAGATGGATTTTAAACCATCACCTATTGACTTCATACTCGCTTAAAGACACTAGCATTCTGAATTACATCTTTATGTTATAAACTGTTCAATTAATCACAGTTATTAACATATGAATGAATGCATGTATGATATGGTAACATCAACAGCCAATCACAGTTCTGCATCAGGAAAATGCCAAGTTGCAAACTCCTCCTTATCTTAAAGTTATAAAAGTACCTTTTTTCAGACATTCATAAGTCTCACCCTAAAAAGAGAGACATTAGCAGAGTACCCAAGTTCTGGGTCTGCGGCCATGTGCTAAGAGACTGAAACAAAGCGCCCAATTTCTGTGTCTCCCACTGAGAGAGACAATAACAGTTCATCGGAAAACCAACCAAGTTTCTGAATCTCTCCTTGAGATTTTATAGCTCCTCGTTCTGAGTCCAACAATTCTGAGTTTCTGGCCTGTGCATCTAGAGATCCTGGAAAATCATCACATCCCACAACAGGAAAATGAAAGGGAAAAGGTCAAAAAGAAAAGAAGAAGAGGAGAAACAAGCAAAAGATAAAGAAATGCAACTATGTTCCCTCGCAACATGCTCTCACAAAGTTCTGTGGTAGTCACAGAACATTTTGCTCATTTATCCGTGTCATTGTCACGGATCTCCGCATTTTTCCGTGCCCGTACCATGGACTTTCTTTTTCGTGTCAGTTTCACGTATTGGTTACTCAATTTTCCTATTTTTAACCATTTTTGCGTGGGTTTGAGGTTAGATTTGGAGTTTGGGTTAGGATGTCACTAACTATTGGTATATACTTTTTTTTCCGGATTTTTAAACAATTGACCTTAGGGTTAGAGATTGGTTTGGGTTAGGATTTTATGTTACAGAAAGTCGTTTTAACCCCAAACTTAAGAAAATAGGTACTATTGTTGGACCTTTAAAGGGGTCATAGCGTGAAAATCAGACTTTTTCCATGTTTAAGTGCTATAATTCGGTCCCTAGTGCTTCTAGCACAGGGGTGGGCAATTCCTGGTCCTGAGGGCCACAGCCCTGCAGAGTTTAGCTCCAACCCTAATCAAACACAGCTGAAAAATCTAATTGAAGTCTTCAGGACGCGTGATTTTTTTTCCCAAACCAGTTCAGATAGGAGTTTTACTTAAACATGAGCTCAGGGGCAGAAAGAAATTTGATTGGTTACCGAGTTACCATTACGTGAAACTGGCACGAAAAAGAAAGTCGTGCCATGGACACGTGAAAACGTAATAACACGTAACTTAAACGCTCGAAACATTTCGAGCTGAATTACAAAACCAGTTACATTCCTATCTAACCATCTGCACTACTCACCTGACCAACGGTGAGCTCGAACTGCTTCACTGCAGAAGCTTCCTTGAAGGCTCCGGTTGAGGACTTTCATTGGTCATTTTTGTGAACCAATCAAATTTCTTTCTGCCCCTGAGCTCATGTTTAAGTAAAACTCCTATCTGAACTGGTTTGGGACAAAAAATCAAGCCTTCAGGACTGTTTGGAAATGACATTCAGGTGTGTTCGATTAAGGTTGAAGCTAAACTCTGCAGGACTGTGGCCCTCGATGCCCACCCCTGTTCTAGCAACTTAGAAAATGTGATAAAGATCAACCCAGTAATTTTGTTTGGGTAAGCCATTTTCTGCAAGCCTGTAAAAAATTAGGTCGTTCAGATTTTGCCTGTTTTGTGAGGTAGGTAGCAAGGCGAATTACAATAATACCGCCCCCTTATCTGCAATATCCAACCACAGCACTGCTATAGTGCAGAGAGAAAGAGAAAGAATGAAGAAATACTTGAAAGCACGATTGAGTTTCAATTACAACAAACCACCATCATTGTGATCAGTGTTTGCATTTCATCAGCTCATTTGCATTTTAAATGACACACCCCAAAACGGCACACTTTTGCTCAGGCCTAAAAATTAGCAATTTTAACATGGTACAATAAATTAGCTGTGAAGTAAGAGCTAAAACTTCACATACACACTCTGGGGATACCAAATATTTCTTTCATATCTTAAAAAAACTTCATAATATGACCCCTTTAAATGGTGCAATTATTGCTAATTGAAAATATAGACAGTGAAAACAATTTCGCAAAAATGAAATGGAAACTGATGAAAGTAAGTCACAATTATTATTTCACGATGATGCAGTATGTCCTAAAACCTCCCAGAAACACCTCAATACATTGCCGCTCTTAAAGGGGCTCCTTCGGTTAAAAATAATGCCTAGTGCGGTGAATGTAATATTAGAAAACCTACAAACATCAGTTGACATGATGTTTGAAATGACTTATCGCTAGAAAACAACTATATGTTCAGGTGCATATTATTGGTTAATGGAAACGGCATCATTTTGCAATAGGCTTTTTCGACATGTAGAAAATAACGCTAACGGTTTTTGCAAATCTGCAATGGAAACTCAGCGTGACAAGCTACTTGATCTTTGTGTCAGTCCAGTTTGCAGACATTTCTCCTCATGAATGTTGATCTGCGTTTAAAACCCTGTGTCTCTACGGTAGTTCACAGTGGTTCTCAAACTGGGTCCGGGACCTCAGGGAGGCTGCGAGATGGTGCCAAATAGTGCCATCCCAGCTAACAGAAATAGTTCTAAGAACGTTCCCTGAAAGTTTTTAACGTTCCCAAAAACGTTCTGCCAACGTTAAAAGTGTCCAGTTTTCTTGACGTTCTAAAAACGTTTTTGTGTTGTCTCAACGTTACAGGAATGTTACATTTTACCATTTTTAAACGTTATGACAATGTCATGTTTTAATGTACACAGTCACACAGTGTTTAAAACAACAACTGTTTATTATATTGACTTCTTTGATTGTTATGTAAATGATAGAGAAACATTGCATTTTATTATATTTATTATATATTATATATTTATTAAGGAGTTTAAGAAACTTTGGACAAAAAATATCTGCTGTATAATTGGGACGCACAAACATCAAGAATCAGACTATGAATCTCAACCATGGTGACAAAGAAAATTGGAAAAAAAATCTTTATTTATCCATGCTGCAGTGCATGCTGGGAGTCCTGAATGAGATTTGTAATTTGTTAATACCCAGCATGCATTGCAGCATGAAGTTATTCATTTAATTGTCACCATGGTTGAGATTCATAGTCTGATTCTTGATGTTTGTACGTCCCAATTAAATAGCGGATATTTTTTGTCCAAAGTTTCTAAAACTCCTTAATGACAAACTGCTGTGAAAGTGCTGGCTCTCATTTACATTATTGACAGAAAATAAACTTTTGATTAGTAAATTAATTAGGAATGATTTTTTACCATTATGTACCAACCACCACACCACAGAATCACACTACTAACTTAACATATTCATAACAAATGTGGTGTATTAACAAAAAGTTAACACAACCAGGGAAAAAACCAGCAAGCAAAAGACAAGGCTCAAGAGCCCAACTAAAACGAACACTAATCACAATAATGGTGACTTAAAATGAAACAAAACATCAACATCTAAACTTACATATAATAGATATATAATATATAATAAATATATAATATATAATAAATATAATAAAAAAATATAAATATAAAAAATAAATATAATAAAATGCAATGTTTCTCTATCATTTACATAACAATCAAAGAAGTCAATATAATAAACAGTTGTTGTTTTAAACACTGTGTGACTGTGTACATTAAAACATGACATTGTCATAACGTTTAAAAATTGTAAAATGTAACATTCCTGTAACGTTGAGACAACACAAAAACGTTCTTAGAACGTCAAGAAAACTGGACACTTTTAACGTTGGCAGAACGTTTTTGGGAACGTAAAAAACTTTCAGGGAACGTTCTTAGAACTTTTTTCTGTTAGCTGGGATTTTATAAAATACATTCATTTATCATGAAATCTGTGTAATTAAACCTAAAACAAATAAGGCTACTAACCAACAGCACTACTCTGTATAATTTAATATGTTTTGTTTAATTTAAATATTATGTTTTAAAACACATCTGTCATAAATTTTCTTTGGGGGGCGTGAACGAATGCACTGTACACAAGGGAGTCGCACATTGAAAAAGTTTGAGAACCACTTTACATATTTCATTCCCACAGTTTTTGCTGAAATCGCAAAATCAGGCATGGAGGTCAGAACCAATATATGTGAGTGGGATAAGACCCAGATGTGGATGACTGGGCTGCATTTGGAAGATTGTTACCCCAGCGCGTAATGGAAAGTTGCCAGTGTTGATGTTACGTGTGAGTCAGTGTAGGGCTTTCCACACAGACGTTTGGAAAAGTCTCCCTGGGATTTCTCTGGTGACCGCTTGACTTTTGTTAATCCACACTGCCAATGATTTTTTTTAAATCTGTGCGTGCATTCGCACATGCCAAAAACAGATACTGTAAAGACACATAGCGTACTTAAAGTGTTGTACTGTAGTGTCTAAAGTTTGCAAATTATCTGCATATCCCCTAGAGATGAACCATAACTTTTTGATGCAATGACACACACATCCTGACAATGGCTCATATCCCCTTACGGCACTGTTACCCCCATAATGTGCCTATTGTTCACATTTATCCATTTAACAGCTTTTATACAAAGCGACTCACATGTACATTTTGTATCAGTATGTGTGTGAAGAAGTTTGTTTTAATCCAAATATAAAGGAATTAAGTATAATCTACAAATGAATATGTGTGTCATTTAGTTTACCATTATAATCTATATGAATATAACCAGTTATGTGTATCTGTACTCTATTACCAGGAGGCATTGCAATCTTTGTGAAAGTCTACTGCATAGTTGTAATGTCAAAGGTCACAGAGGGTCTTGATGTAATGAGGAGCCTTATGGGAAGGAGACATCCAATCTGAGAAACGATGACATAAGGTGACCCTTACAGAAGTGAAAGTCATGTGATTCCATAATACAAGCCTGAACAAAAACCTATTGTATTAAGCATGGATTGGGGGAAACCAAAACCTATAAATATACAAGCTATAGTAGAGAGGCGAGCAGATCTTGCAAGATCTCCTTACGGCTTTATCTCGCTAACAATAAAGTCCACCATTGACATCAAAACCTAAGACTGAAAACTGTTTCATTCGAGGAAAAGGGAAACCACAACATGTGTTCCCTGAGTTTGAACCTGTAACCGTGGGTTTACACCAGCCACATTTGAGGCGTCAAAATCGTGTCTACGGCGCCTAGTTTGCAGCTTGAACAGTTTGAGTGTACCTGTTATTCGCGCGTGAAAGCCGCGCGTGAAATTTGCGTCATCGAGACATTCACGCGGAAATTTGCGTCATGGGGCTTCTGCGACTCCGCTCGCTTTCTGTAATCACGTCACTACTAAAGCAAGCTTCTGATAGGTTAAAGCGGCGCGTTTTTTCAGTTCAAATTTTTCAACTCACGCATTTGCCGTGTCAACGCTCAATTTGCGCCATTTGCACAAACTAGACTCGCGAAAGAGGCGTAATCGCGTTAACCGTGCCGCGATAAACGCCTCATTCGTGCCGCAAGACCTCCAGACGCGCGCCAACGCGTCTTCACATTGACTTCACATTGAAATCACTCGCGCTTGACGCCTCTATCGTGGCTGGTGTAAACGCAGAGGCAGCAAAAACTCGCTATTCACGCTTAAAGTTTTGAGTTCACTCGCTTCATTCACGCGTGAAAGCCGCGTGTGATATTCTAGTCATTCGAGTAATTCACGCGGAAATTCGCGTCATGGGAGGGCTTCTGTGACTCCGCTGAGACTCCACCACTCCGCTCGCTTCCTGTTATCACGTCACTACTACATCAAGGTCCTGATTGAGTAACACGGTGTGGGACGCCTAATCGCTTCTTTGCATTGACTTAACATGTAAATCAGTCACGCTTGCAGCATCTACCACGTCTGGTGTAAACCCTGCATCAGGGAAAAACCACCGGTTGGCCCAATGGTGGAAATCAATCAGCATGGTTAAAGGTTCTGCGCGTTCGGTCTTTCCCAGCCCTTACTGATGACATTTTAGCATTATGCAGTTTTATCTGACTCCAAAAGGTAAAATCTTGTTATTTGTATTATGATTCATAATATGAATGGATAGATAGATAGCTATGGTAGCCCACAGACGGTATGATTATATAATTTATTGTTAAACTAACAAGTCTGACAGTTCTTTTTGTTGTTATAAGAGTGAGAGCATGTATGTAGTGCATGTAAAATCAGACAGGAACACAACTTATTTTTGTGATGACACAGCATTTTTTAGTGGATGGATCCTATTACCAAAAAAGTGCCCCCAACAGTCCAGCAATTCTAGTACCTAATTGCTCATCACCACTGGGCATCTAGGGTGCTGCGAGCAGACTTATAAATAGAAAAATTTTGGTGCTATGTTGTCACTTATTTGGAGCAGCAAGCTAGCTGGAGCCATTTACTTCAAGTCTTTGTGCTAAGCGGTGGGTGCTTCAGACAGATTTACGGCACGCACGGAGATGAAAAGGTTATGTTTGGACTATCTAACTCTGGGGGATACGATGATTAAGCTAAATTCCCAAAAAAGTCAGCATGTTCCTTTAAATGTAGACATGCGACAAGTGCACTCTTAACACGTCTGAAACAAAACTAATGAAGAAAGTAGAAGAAAGTATGTGTTTCAGATGTTCGTAGACCTTAATGCAATAATTCTTCTGGTTCCCCCGATCAGCCAATCCAATTCACATGGGTGGTGTACTTTTTGTGTGTATATGTGTGTCAGCCACCACCGAAAATAAATTTTGGTAAAACGGCAAAAGCCCATTTGTAGCCTGATCAGGTCCAGGGTCTTTTCTATGTAAATTGGTCTGGGTATCTAAGGGAAACTGGCAAAATGTTAAAAGGGATTCTATACTCGGATGAACCAAGTAGTTTACTGTGCATTATACAACAACAAATTTTCCCTTTCTCTGTGGGATTTTTTTGGCAGATGTACATCCTGCCAGGTGTTCGTTGAAAAGCCTCCAAAGACAGAGCAATGTACAGCCAAATTGTCTGAGAAATATGCAGACTAGTCCTCACCACTTCCCCGTTTCCTCCTTAAGGGCTCTCGATAAGAAGAGGCGTTTCTGTCAGTACATTCAGTTGGAATCAGAGTCACAACAAGCAACAGCGATTCATACAGTCCGGTCACGGTGGGTGCTGTAGCGAACAGAGAAGAAAGACATTAAGACGTAGAGAGGTTTGGAAATCAGGATCAACATAGGACACAACCACATTCCCAGGATGATGCATTTGAAGAAACTACTACTGCTGCTTTGTGTGCTTTCTGTAAAAGGTAAGAAAGTTTTTGTGTTTTACATTCAGTCAGCGATACGTTTTAACATTTCATTCATTTCAGTGCTTCTTACTCTTTCACGAGTTTGCACATCTTTCTTACAACAATCTCAAGTTCACATTACTTCATTTTACAAACAGTACATAGATGAGCTAAGATGCTTGTTTGACTGTCAATGTAGGATAGTTTAAACTGTGACTGTTTAATCCACATTGTTTTCGTGCTTTACTGCTTTGGATCACTGGTGTTTGTCCTTTAATAATTTTATGTTTTATAAACTGTCATTATGTTTTTTTTTCTTTCAATGCAATTAAATATAAAATGTGAAAACAAACGAGAAAGGTGGTTTACAGCATTACATTTAGATCTGCTTGTGTTGCATCAAAGGTTTCTTTTTATTCACTGTTGGAGCATTTCACCCAAAGTAGAATTTTTTATAACTCTCGAGTGCTGGCTTTCAGCGCAGAAAAAAACGCAGAGCTTTAATTGCAGGGGTGGGGAACCCTGGTCCTGGAGGGCCACTGTCCTGCAGAGTTTTGTTACAACCCTAATTAAACACACCTGAAAAATCTAATTAAAGTCTTCAGGGTTACTTGGAAATTAAATTCAGGTGTGTTTGATTAAGGTTGGAACTAAACTCTGCAGGACAGTGGCCCTCCAGGACCCAGGGTTCCCCACTCCTGTTTTATTGGAAACGATTAAAAACATGCGTTAACCGCGGGCATAAATGCTTTGGTGTTCACACCCCCTAGTCTTTACAAAGCGACATGTGAAGAGTCTCAAGTAAAAGCCAGTTCACACAGCAAATAACCGCCACGAGTCATCAGCTAGATAACACTGCCTAGGCGAGACCCACCCAGCTAACAGAAGAAAGTTCTAAGAACGTTCCCTGAAAGTTCCTAAGGTTCCAAAAACGTTCTGCCAACAGAAAAAGTGTCCAGTTTTCTTGACGTTCTAAGAACGTTTTTGTGTTGTCTCAATGTTAGAGGAATGTTACATTTTACCATTTTTAAACGTTGTAAGGGGTCCAAATATGACCCCACCCATCCGTTTGGCCCAACGACGCAATCCAAACGGCATGGCCGGTTTATAGCGCATTCGGTCTTTTCCGGTGCTTCCGGTTTTAACATTACGCAACTTTATAATCTGACTCCAAAGATATAAAACGTATTGTAATATGAATCAAATTGATGTTATTTTGGAATTTGGATAAACATTTGACCATTCTATTTACTCATATTAACATTGGACTCATTCATTCGATTACCAATATCATATCAGCCCACACCGGCCGTTGTGCGGGTTCTGAAACATAAACTCAACCACACCAGAGGTCCTGACTTATATAGCCCTCGTATAGTAATCACAAATATACTCAACTTAGTTAGGGTTAAATAATTAAACTTAACCGCACCAGAGGTCCTGACTTATATAGTCCTCGAATAATCATTACAATTACCCACAACTTAGTTAGGGTTAAATAATTAGTCTATCCGTGTAACCAGAGGAAATGGTTGAAGCAACTGCCCCATGCTGGCGTGCCCTTAATTATCATTAGAAAATATTATGCAACCCAGCCAACTATATCCAACTTAATACAGAACTCAAAACTATAATTATAGTAGAGATACTGATCAGAGGTCCTGACTTATCATCTGATAGTCCAAATATAGTAAAGTAATGGCTGAACCTCTAAGTTCATCGGTATAGACAATTAGCATGAATTTATACCCCGGTCGTAGATTTATGGTGATAAAGGATCTCGTAATACTAATAGTAACTTAGAATAGTTAATGAAACAGAGAAGATAGAATGAATACAAATGTAACAATTTATTTACCAGGTAAGAAAACATAATTCAGAAGCCAATTTACATTCCAATTCGAATACGAAAATCAAACGAAAACCCATTGCATATCTGGTAATGAGATGAAGATCTGGTTACAGATTCCTCAAAGTAAAATAACAATACATGATGCTGTGCCAGGACAGCATCATGGGGGTGCATTTCTCGATATTGAAAGTCCCGCCTAAATCTTCTACACATCTCCTTAAATAACCAGAGAACAAAGCATATAGGAATTTGGTACTGATTGGTTGTTGTAAAACTACGGGCTGTCCTTAATTTGTATACAGTGGGTGATTGGCTTATGCTTAGAATGGGAGTTGTCTATCAACATCGAATGAAGTTTCACATATACTTTAACATTGAATTCTGTCGTTATATGAGTGAGACCACTGTAACCACTTGCAATGAGAGATTTCAATAGAAAAGAGCTACCCTTGATTGTCAAACATCACATCTCCATACAAATGGTAGATGAGAGAATAAGAATACAAATGTATGACACCCTAAAGGTGTGTCTTGAAACCCAAATGTGTCGGAAGTCCACTGTGAATCGTAGAGAGTTGACTTCCTGGGCACTCACTTTGCCCCCATGCAGTGTCCTTTGGGGAGGTGCTATATTTATTCAGGAAATTATCTTACAACGTTATGACAATGTCATGTTTTAATGTTCACACAATGTTTAAAACAACAACTGTTTATTATATTGACTTGTTTGACTATTATGTAAATGATAGAGAAACATTGCATTTTATTATTTTATAAAACATTATTTCTGAATGTTCAATAAATATATTGTTGTAGAAAACACAATTCACTTATTCGGCTTAGATGTTGATGTTTTGTTTAATTTTAAGTCACCCTTATTGTGATTAGTGTTTGTTTTAGTTGGACTCTTGACTCTTGACTTTTTGCCTGCAAGTTTTTTCTCTGGTTGTGTTAACTTTGTGTTAATACACCACATTTGTTATGAACATGTAAAGTTAATAGTGTAATTCTGTGGTAGTTGGTACATAATGGTAAAGATCATCACGTTATTAATTTACTAATCAAAAGTGTATTTTCTGTCAATAATGTAAATGAGATCCAACACTTTCACAGCAGTTTGTCATTAAGGCGTTTTAGAAACTTTGGACAAAAAATATCCGCTGTATAATTGGGACGCACAAACATCAAGAATCAGAGTATGAATCTCAACCATGGTGACAAATAAATGAAAAACTTCATGCTGCAATGCATGCTGGGTATCAACAAATTACAAATCTCATTCAGGACTCCCAGCATGCACTGCAGCATGGATAAATATTTTTTTATATATAATTTTATTTGTCACCATGGTTGAGATTCATACTCTGATTCTTGATGTTTGTATGTCCCAAATATACAGCGGATATTTTTTGTCCAAAGTTTCTAAAACTCTTTAATGACAAACTGCTGTGAAAGTGCTGGATCTCATTTACATCATTGACAGAAAATAAACTTTTGATTAGTAAATTAATTAGGTAATAATCTTTACCATTATGTACCAACTACCACAGAATTACACTATTAACTTTACATGCTTATAACAAATGTGGTGTATTAACACAAAGTTGACACAACCAGGGAAAAAACTTGCAGGCAAAAAGTCAAGATCCAGAGTCCAACTAAAACAAACACTAATCACAATAATGGTGACTTAAAATTAAACAAAACATCAACATTTAAGCCTAATAAGTGAATTGAGTTTTCTACAGCAATATATTTACTGAACATTCAGAAATAATGTATTATAAAATAATAAAATGCAATGTTTTTCTATCATTTACATAGCAGTCAAACAAGTCAATATAATAAACAGATGTTGTTTTAAACATTGTGTGAACATTGAAACATGACATTGTCATAACGTTTAAAAATGGTTAAATGTAACATTCCTCTAACGTTGAGACAACACAAAAACGTTCTTAGAACGTCAAGAAAACTGGACAGTTTTTTCGTTGGCGGAACGTTTTTGGGAACCTTGGGAACTTTCAGGGAATGTTCTTAGAACTTTTTTCTGTTAGCTGGGCACAAAGCAGCCCTTGTGTTACTATAAGAGCCAAGAGTTTTCCCATACTTTAGGGTTGAGGAAAGAGTTCACTAGAAGATGTACATCTGCTTAAAAGGGAAAGTTCATCCAAAAATAAAAATTCTGTCATAATTTACTCACTCTCCACCTTCATAGTGTTTTAGACCTGTATGAATACATTTTGATCACAAAAGAAGAAATTTTGTAATTTCTTTTTTGTAAAATTGTAATTTTGTAATATGTAACCAATAGGGAATATTGTGATAAATGATGAAGAATATATTTTGATCAAAAATGGTTTATAGTTTGGATTACAAATGGTAAAATTGAAAAGCAATTATATTTGAAAACTTATAAGCATTTAAAAATGAATCCCCATTATTTAGAACATTATTTGTATTGTAACTATTATTTCATAATGCATTATTAATCTTGTTACATGACAAGTCACAGTGGCACTGATGTATCGGTTTCATTTCAGATTTTATTTCATTAACTTAATATTTAAATTTGTACACTATACAAAATATTACTCTAACCTGAAGACAAATGTTTTGTTAAAGTTTGTGTCATCACAAAGGTGTTTAAAGGTGCAATGTAAGTTTTTAGAGGCATCTAGCATTGAGGTTGCGAAAAATCATGGCAGTAGCTTCCATGTAAGGAGGTAATAAAAACAATACAGTTCATTCTATGCGTACACGCCTGCGTGGGAACAGTTTGAGTCAGAAAATGAGATGGCAGGCCAGAGCTCGACATTTTTGTGATAAAATATGCAAGAATGCAGAACTTTTCAGTCATAAAAACACCTACCAGGCCTGAAAGAGATCAAGCCTCAGCCAAGATTTGTTGTTAAAAAAGGTAAGGATCAAACATTAAAGATCAGAATAAGCACTACTATCTTAAAATGTAAAATTGTATTAATCATTTTGATAATTATTTGTGAGGAAGTAAAACAAAAATCCCTGCTTTGCGGCAATATAACCTGTTTAAACTTGAAATTGGTTTGGTTTTCAGAATGTGTATATTAAAAGTCATGAAAACTGATGTGGTTTTTTGTAACCAGTCTGTTGTGGTTTGTGTGCTTGAGAGGAGAGAGCGTCACCCACCGTTATGATTAAAATGTTTCAATCTGCATTCACTCCAAAACTTTTTTCAGACACTTTCTGATGTTCTGATTGTTTGGCTATATTTTGTCTGACCTCATCAATCATATTATGTGTCTATTGGCTGTCTAGAATCAGAACTATGAACTACTCAAGAACTATTTAGTACTAAATTCAAATACAGATGTGGGTACCTGGTTATTGCTTCAGTGAGTCTTATGTATTAAATATGAAAAAGTGTCTGTTATTGTTGAATATAATAACACTGGGAAACACTTTCTAAATGTGTTTCAGGTGTGTTTGGTGTTGATGGAGATGAAGTGAAGTCAGTGTCAGTGATGGAGGGAGATTCTGTTACTCTATACACTGATATTACTGAAATACAGACAGATCAGCAGATACTGTGGATGTTTGGACCTAAAAATATTAGTATAGCTCAAATCTATAAAGAGAAGGATGTCTGCAATCCATGTGGGAGCTTCAAGAACAGACTGAAGCTGGACAGTCAGAATGGATCTCTCACCATCACAAACATCAACATCACAGACTCTGGACTTTATCAACTACAGATCATCAACAGCATTGGATCTTCATACAAGACATTTAATGTTACTGTCTATGGTGAGTAAAGTGAATAAGTCATGTCATGTTGTAATCATCAATGATTATATTTTGCAATGAGAAACTGAAAAAAATAGACATGTGTTTGTGATATATTATTCTAGACTTTCTAGGGATGTGGGATGAAAATAGATAATTTATTTTTTTCAGTTCTTTTTTGGGAATTTATATAATTATTATTTATTTTATCTGTTTTCTACAAATACTGTACAGCAGTGAATACACTCAATTAAATCAAATACCTTGACACAACAACACAAACCCACAAAAACAAACAGAATTTTTTTTTTTCAAAATAAACTGTTAGATTTGTATTTACTTACACAAATCTGTGTTTGTGATGTCTAGGTTCTCAAGAGACTTCCAGCAGATATATCTGGATAGCAGCAGTGGTGGCTGTGATCTTATTTCTAGTAGCAGTAGCTGTAGCAGCAACAGTCAAATACTGTAAGAGAAATCAACAAACATCACAAGACAGTAAGTATTACTACAAATATGCCAAGGCAAAGCTTTTCTGCAAGAGTTTTGTTATCATCCCCCAGTTAGACACTTAAATAACTCATAAAAGACTTTGATTAACTTTGATGAAATGTGTTTGAGTTCAACTAAGTCAACACTGCAGATAGGTGGCGCTCTAGAGCTGTGCTGAGCAACTCGACCTACAGCACATCAATCACAAATATTTGTCTTTGATTTTTTTAGTTTATAGTTTTAATGCATATTTTGTACTTTACAGTTCAAGAAGCAGAGGCGATACAAATAAATAACATAAACAATCATACGGTAAGATACTGTCAGTAAATGTGTGTGTGTATGTACCTGCACAATATACATATAATCAGTATAAGAGAATTATACAGATAATGCTGTTTAAAAGCAAATAATATTTATAGTTTAGCGTAGACTGTCACTAAAGTAAAAAGGTAACACGGTTCAAAGTGAAGTATGTTTTCTCAACTTTTTTAATTGAATGATGATTTATAATAACATATTTAGATTAAAAGTTCCTTTCTTTTTCACCTTGCAACTGGTTTTGTGTTTTCTAACAGAAGCCTGACAGTGAAGTTACTGAACTACCGGTTTCAAATGGAGTTAATCACCCTGTTTAATGCACTCCATAATATTTGAAAATATGAGCATTGAGTCATCAGCAATTCTTTTCCCATCGTTTTTTGTCAATGCAGTCAGTAGACAGCAACAGCGCCCGACTGCAAAATCCGACGAGCCCGCCTCGTCATCGCGAAAGTTTTTTGGCACACGTCAACGTGACATCCCAAATGGCGCACTCCGGACTTGTGGACTTCATCAGAGTCCACACTTTGATGACATCATGTAGTGCAGACCTTATGGACCCTTGACGCCAGTCCACGAGGGGGCACTGGAGTCACGCCAGAAATAGGAAGAGAAGTGGTGTCCATGCTTGCCCATCAGTGTGAACTCTTCCCATCGGTCATCTGATTGCTCTTTCGCAAGGACTTCTGTCTGGGTTGGTAAAGTGTGTGGAGCATGCGCCATCATCAAAGGTGCAAAGGGGGCACTGATGAGCACACTTCAGGGCATAAAAATGACAGATGGGACACACTACGGACCTAAAGTGCACCATTTGGGACAGGGTCCAGAATGACTTCTTTAATGATTTAATGGCGGTTGGCAAACCAACTTATAATGTGCGTCCCTGCCACCTACTGAAAAGGAGTGTGAATCGCATAATAGAAAGGAAGTTTAAAACTATAGAACTACTAAAATAATTAACTCCTGATAGATTCTTGATTGTTTAGGATCCTCTCCTAGGAGAGCCTGAATTGTCAGCTCATTTATTTCAATATTAAAGTTGTCTTAGCTGGGGCCGCTCTCTTTTTCAAGCCTCACATTCTGTAAGTGTTTTAAAGGGGACATATTATGAAAATTTGACTTTTTCCATGTTTAACTGCTATAACTGTGTCCCCAGTGCTTCTATCAACCTAGAAAATGTCAAAAAGATCAACCCAGTAACTTCGTTTTGGTAAACCATTTTTTCCAAGCATGTGAAAAAATAGGTCATTGTAATTTGGCTCCTATTGTGATGTCAGAATAAGGTAATACCGCCCCTTTATCTGCACTATCCAACCACAGCACTGCCATTTAGTGCAGAGAGAAAGAGAGAGAAAAGAAGGACTTGACAGCACAATTGAGTTTCAATTACAACAAACCACCATCATTGTGATCAGTGTTTGCACTTCAGCCGCTCATTTGCATTTTAAATGACACACCCAAAACGGCACACTTTTGCTCAGACCTAGATTAAGACTTAGTTTACATCTTTAAAAAAATCTCATAATATGTCCCCTTTAAATTTTCAGCTAACCCACATTTACCACAATTTCCATTCTCGTGTTTACCAAATATTTTGTAAGCATTGATTAACCCTCAAACGCTCCTCGTTTTCTGTTTACACTTACTGCACTCCAAAAAAAAATATTTTCAAGAAAACATTTTCTTAGTATTTTTGTCTTGTTTTCAGTAAAAAAATCTAAAAATTCTTAAATTAAGATGCTTTTTCTTGATGAGCAAAACGACCCAAAAAAATGTGTCTAGTTTTTAGACCGAAAATATCAAATTTAAGTGATTTTGTGAACACAACAAGCAAAAAAATCTGCCAATGGGGTAAGCAAAAAAATCTCGAAAAATTTTCTTAAACACTAAATTCAAGAAAAATGTAAGAAAAATTTGCTTACCCCATTGGCAGATTTTTTGCTTGCTTTTTGAACAAAATTACTTAAATTTGATATTTTTGGTCTAGATTATTTTCTCAGGTCATTTTGCTCATTTCTCGTTATAAATGTTGATCTGCTTTTAAATCCCTGTGTCAAAAAGCTAAACCATAAATTCCTGTTGCAATGACACAGCATTTTTAGTGCATGAATCCTATTACCCAAAAAAGTTCCCCCCCCCAGTCCAGCAATCATTACCAGGCCTGCCAACTGTATATGCATTGTGGAGGAGTTGTAAATCTCTTCATAGGGACCATCATTTTCCTTTTTTTAAGATACTTTGGCTTAATAGTGACATTTTTGTAAAATATTTCTAAACACTTTGGGCTCACGAAAGACTAAATGTAAATCAATGTTTAATATACAGGATGTCTGCATTTTGTTGGTGTTTTGATCACTTTCCACCAGGGGGCGCCACGTGCACTTCTTCAAAAGATAAGATCGAGATGGCCATTAAGTGCACTGATTATTATAAATGCCTTCAGGCAGTAAACCCTCTGGATATGAATGATGATACAGTAGTGGTCATTGCCTTTATGTTCTCTAGTATTTTAGGCATGTTAGCCATTTCCCTTTTGTTAACATGCAAAAACCGTCATTCATTCGTCCTATTATTTAGTAACAAAACTTGCCCAAATAGCGTACTTTTTGATATACTTTTCTTCATTTTTTTCAGTCATGTAACTTTCTTTTTAAAAATGTAGTTATGTTTGTTTTCTTTATCTTAAATTAATTTAAACAAATATACTAATAAAAATTATAAGTGTATGTGAACTATGCCGACTGTCTTGTAAGCTTTAGGATCTTTATAAAAGTCTCCAAATGTCTTAAAACTTTTGTACAAATCAATACTTTTCTTATAGATTTCAGCTATACGAGTCCCTTGAGGTCCAAACAGCCCCATTATGTGACAATCTGTCTACCCAGCTAACAGAAAAAAGTTCTAAGAACGTTCCCTGAAAGTTCACAAGGTTCCCAAAAACGTTCTGCCAACGTTAAAAGTGTCCAGTTTTCTTGACGTTCTAAGAACGTTTTTGTGTTGTCTCAACATTAGAGGAATGTTACATTTTACTATTTTTAAACGTTATGACAATGTCATGTTTTAATGTTCACACAATGTTTAAAACAACAACTGTTTATTATATTGACTTCTTTGACTGTTATGTAAATGATAGAGAAACATTGCATTTTATTATTTTATAAAACATTATTTCTGAATGTTCAGTAAATATATTGCTGTAAAAAAACACAATTCACTTATTAGGCTTAGATGTTGATGTTTAAGTCACCATTATTGTGATTAGTGTTTGTTTTAGTTGGACTCTTGACTTTTTGCTTGCTTGGTTTTTCCCTGGTTGTGTTAACTTTGTGTTAATACACAACATTTGTTATGAACATGTAAAGTTAGTAGTGTAATTCTGTGGTAGTTGGTACATAATGGTAAAGATCATCAACTAATTCATTTACTAATCAAAAGTGTATTTTCTGTCAATGATATAAATGAGATCCAGCACTTTCACAGCAGTTTGTCATTAAGGAGTTTTTGAAACTTAACACAAAAAATATCTGCTGTATAATTGGGACGCACAAACCTCAAGAATCAGAGTATGAATCTCAACCATGGTGACAAATAAAATTGTAAAAAAAAATCCTTATTTATCCATGCTGCAGTGCATGCTGGGAGTCCTGACTGAGATTTGTAATTTGTTGATACCCAGCATGCATTGCAGCATGAAGTGTTTCATTTATTTGTCACCATGGTTGAGATTCATACTCTGATTCTTGATGTTTGTGCATCACAATGATACAGCAGATATTTTTTGTCAAAAGTTTCTAAAACTCCTTAATGACAAACTGCTGGATCTCATTTACATAAACTTTTGATTAGTAAATTAATTAGGTGATGATCTTTACCATTATGTACCAACTACCACAGAAGTACACTATTAACTCTCCATGTTCATAACAAATGTGGTGTATTAACACAAAGTTAACACAACCAGGAAAAAAAACTAGCAAGTAAAAAGTCACGGTCAAGAGTCCAACTAAAACAAACACTAATCACAATAATGGTGACTTAAAATTAAACAAAACAGCAACATCTAAGCCTAATAAGTGAATTGTGTTTTTTACAGCAATATATTTACTGAACATTAAGAAATAATGTTTTATAAAAATAATAAAATGCAATGTTTCTCTATCATTTACATAACAGTCAAACAAGTCAGCATAATAGACAGTTGTTGTTTTAAACATTGTGTGAACATTAAAACATGACCTTGTCATAACGTTTAAAAATGGTAAAATGTAACATTCCTCCAACGTTGAGACAACACAAAAACGTTCTTAGAACGTTAAGAAAACTGGACACTTTTTCCGTTGGCAGAACATTTTTGGGAACCTTGGGAACTTTCAGGGAACGTTCTTAGAACTTTTTTCTGTTAGCTGGGTATATGTCAGTGTGTAGAAGTAACAGAATCTCCCTTCATCACTGACACTGACTTAATTTAATCTGGATCACCAGACATAAAGAACAACATTGTGAGAATGATGACAGATAAACAAATAGATGTGAGTGACACTACGAGCTTGACTCAATTCAAGTACAACAAAAACACATTTATTTAGACTCAGAAGGCTTTCTTATCTGTTACGGAGATGAGAAATGTTATGTTTCCTTGCACTAAACCGAAACATTTATACAAAATTGTTTCAAAATGCCACGATCATATCCTAGTCTGTTGTGTAAATATGTACAATAATAAAATTGCATGTGTAACAGATATTGAGTGCATTGCATGTGAGTGACAATAAATTCCATGTCTGCAAAACTATATTTTTATTAGGCGATAATAAATAATCGATATTAGAACCAACCAAAATCAATACCCATTGGCTCATTCACTATGCGTATTGCGCAGGCACAAATTTGTTCGTAAAATGTGCGTACGGACGTTTTAACTTACAAATCATGATTCAACAAAAACTTTCATACTAAAATTATTTTTAAATGTATGCAAAAACGTAAGAACAACTTAGACCACACGTGCGCAATAATCATGAACAAGGAAAAAGAAACCATCAATGATGCCTGTCAGAAACGATCGCCCTTAAAAGCACATCAACACGGAGACACTTGGAGCTATTAAATGACTTCACTCAATTATAACTTCACTTAATAAACTTGGATTTTTTTCTAACTACATCAATATGAAGGATTTATTTTTCTCTTTTTTACTTTTACTGCTTATGGAAGGTAAGATGCATTTACTTTCGTTTTCACGTTTAAGATTGACCTTATAGTGCAGTTTTGACGCCAGTGGAATTGTGGACGTGGTTTATCCAGTGGACGCTGGAATTGTAAAAAAAAAATGTTTCCACTTTTTTATTGTAAAAATTTAATAACCATAGCAAAGAATCCCTTTGTAACAAAAATATTTTTCCTTGTGTTTATTGCAGGATTAGAATATTTTTATATTTTAGTTTTCAAGTGAGTTTTTATATTTACAGCAAAGTTAATAATTATCAAAGATACAAAGACGTTGTTAGTTCTAAAGAGTAATACAATAAGTAATTGACATAAGGAAACAAAAGTTTATTACTGTCAAATTAGATGTCATTTAAAGTTCCCATTCAAAATAAGCACTGATATATAAAAATCCAAGTT